>NW_020954569.1:4391804-4508668 GCF_900497805.2 Vombatus ursinus | reverse complement strand
CTACTTTTCTCCCCAGTTCTTGTCTATAACAAAAAGTGCTGTTATAAATATTTTAATGTATACAAGGAGACTTTTTTTTGTCAATGACATTCTTGACATATATGCCAAGTAATGGAATCTTTGAGTCAGAGGCTATGAACATTTGAATCACTTTATTTGCAAAATTCAAAATTGCTTTTCAAAATAGTTTTATTAATTCATAGATCCTCTGACAATGGATTATATTTTCCCAGAACACTTCCAATATCAATGATTTCCATTTTTTGTCATTTTTGGCCAATTTTTCAGTTGTGAAGAGAAACCTCAGGGTAATTTTTATTTGTACTTTTTAATATCCTTTGGGCACTTGTCTCCTGAGGAATAGTTTTTGATTTTATATATTTCTGTTAAATGTTCATATCCTGTATATAGCCAAACTTATCCAAGAAATAGTATACACATTTTTTTCCTGCTTTACCACATCCTAGCTTATGCTAGATTCATTGTATTAGGTTGTACAGAAACTTTTCTATTTCATATAATCAAAATTATGTATTTTATCTTTTGTAATTGCCTTTATCCCATGTTTAGCTAAAAATTCATCTCTTATTCATAGCTGTTTCAGGTATATGATTTCCTTCTCTTTTCATTTCTTTATTCTATGATCTTTAATATCCAGGTCAGGTATCCTTTTTGATTTTATTGTGTAATATAGTATAAACTGTTCATCTAAGCTCAATTCCTATCCTATTGCTTTATAGTTTTCCTTTCAGTTCTTGCCAAAGGTGATTTTTTTTCCTAAGTAATTTATATTTTCATGGTTTTTGAACATTGGGTTATTGAGCTTTATTATTTCTCATTCTCCCTTAGCAAGTCTATTCCATTGATTTCCTTCTCTTTTTTTTAAACAACAGCAAATAGTTTTGATGACTACTACTTTATAATATAGTTAGATGTCTAGAAGTGCTATTCCCATTTCCTTCCTACATTTTTTTCATTATTTGCCTTGAGATCCTAGACATTTTGTTCATTCACATGAATTTTTACCTTATTGAGCTCTGTAAAGTGTATCTTTGATTGTTATAGCATTAAAATTGTAAGTTATTTTTGTCAGCATTGCTATTTTTGTCATATTGGCATGGCCAAGCAAGGCCCATCTTTTTTTTTTAACATCAATATTCTTTTGGTATGATTTGTGTGTTGGTTATCACAGAGCATAACAATATTAGAAGACTTATAGTAGCAAGTTCCCTGAATAACAAGGGAAAGATCCACTGTGGGTGTAAGCAGTTTGCAGCATGCTACAAATGATAATTTGTACACATGCAGTAGCATAAAATATATTACTGAGAACATGCATGATAAGAATAGAGCTCCTCCTAGAGGGGAAGTAAAGGATAGTTTCAGTATTGCATTGGTGTCCACCTAATATTAAAAGATTTGCCGTGCTTTAGGTAAATCTTCAGTCAAGGAGTTACAGAAAGACTTAGAAAAGAATCACATGGGTTTAGATTGGGTTTGAAATGTATCCTTTTTCCAGGATACCCATATTGATGAGATTATGGCTCCATGAAATATATTTTTCTAAGTATAGTAATATTGAACTCAAACAACTGTAGTATATAAACATAAGATATGAAGAAAACTTTAATAAAAATAAGTACATTTAAATTGTCATTCATTTAATCAAACTACCTTCTCTATCTGTACATCAGGAGTCAAGACCTTGGCATATCACTTTGGAAAGACTGCCAATCTTTGATTTACAGGGAGATGTTGAGCAGCCATCTACAAATTTAATTTCAGTAAAAAAAAAAAGGCTTCATTTACTTTCTTTTTCTAATAAGCAATGCATTCTTATGGGAACAAAAATCTTACAAAATAAAACATTTTGAAAACTTTGGTCAAGGAAGTCCATTAAAATGAGCACAGTACTTTTTAACCCTTTTGAACTGTCTTCTAATGTCAGCTCCTTTCTCTCATAGATCACAGGAATTTCTCACAAATTTGGGGATCCCGTTGCTTTGTATTCTTAGGCTTTAGACTACAAGAAGGTTTTTGATATTGTGGTTGTTGTTTTGCATAAATAGGCACTTAAGTGTTTATTGAATTGAACTGAATTAAAAGTTTTTTTTTTTATTTTCTACATTCCATGCAACCACAAGTTTCAGGAGGGCAAGACCAATATCTTACATAAACTTTGGTTCTCCCCTAGCACCTTGCTCTAAAAACAATAAATATTTCACAAATGTATATTGAATCGAATTAAATTTTTTAGCCTGAGTATTTAGTCTGGCTGCCAGGACTCCTTTATAATGTCATAAATTACCAGTAGGTGTCACTACCCAACACATCACCATAGGAACACAAGGGCATAGACTTAGTGGGAATTTTGGTGTCTGTCCAAATATCATTTTTCAGCCAAAGCACAGAATAGTAACAGAAATTACATTATAGCCCAGGTCCTTAGACCCCCAAACAAGTGATTTATTCTATATGAAAAAACACCTTAAGTTGATACCTCAAGATCTTTGATATTAATAGTTTATTTAAATAAGTTTGTAATGTAAAAAATCTTCCTAAGTGCATGTACAAAAAAGAGTAGATACCTGTACCTTGGGATCTTGTTATAATATTATTGGTAGAGTTGAAGATTAAATAAGGTGGTTCTCTCATGATGCTCTTCCCAGGAGTTTTAGATATCATAGCACAAAAAGAACTTTCATATCTAAAGTGACCTTGTGTCATAGACAATAATAATAATGGATAACATTTGTATAGTGCCATAAATCTTACAAATTCCTTTACATATATTCTCTAACTTGATCCTCACAGCACCCCTGGGAGGTAGGTGATATTATTATCCTCATTTTACAGAGGATGAAACTGAGGCAAGCTGAAGTTTAATTGCCTATGCAGAATCACACAGCTAGTAAATATATGACTGAGGCAAGCTGAAGTTTAATGGCCTATACAGAATCACATAGCTAGTAAATATATGAAGGAAACTTTAAAAAAAGAATTCCTGACTGTAAGCAAAACACTATGCTACCCAGCTATCTCTGTAAAGACAATGATAGCAAGTCTTCAATGTAGCTATAACTAATTTTGTTATTGTATGTTATATGTGTGTGTGTGTATATAAATATATACGTTTTATGAGGTAACACCTAACTTTCAAATACTCATCTGAAAATATCAACTCTAGCAGAAGTATTAGTGAGGAATTGAGTGACCTGGCCAGTACTAATGGAGGCCCTTAGACCTAGATTATTGCATTTAGCCTGCTGATGGGTCTGCCTGCCTCATGTCTCTCCCCACTCCAATCTATCTTCCCTCCTCTATCACCAAAGTGATTTTCTTACCATATCACCTTTCTACTCAATCAACCCCACTGGCTTCCTATTTCCTTTAGGATCAAATGCAAAATATTCTCTTTGTAATTCAAAGTTTTTCATAATCTGTCTCCCTTCTACCCTTCCAGTTTTCTTACACCTTGTTTCCCAATGTGTACCCATCAATCCAGTGACATTGGCCTCCTGATTGTTCCATGAGCAAGATACTTCATCTCTCTGACTATGAGCATTTTCTCTGCCTGCAATATGCTTTCCTATGCTCCAACTACTAATCTCTCTGGCTTTCTATAAGTCTCAACTAAAATCCCAATTCCTACAGGAAACCTTTCCTAACCCTTCTTAATTCCAGTGCCTTCTCATTTCCTCTTGTATATAGCTTATTTTGTATATATTTGTATGCATATTATCTCCCTTATTAGATCTTAAGCTCTTTGAGGGCAGGGATTGACCTTTGCCTTTTTTTTTGTATCTTTAGCACTTGGCAAAATATAGTGAAATATAGTATTTAATAAATGTTTATTGATTGATTGATAGTGAAGACATTTCCAATGACAAGATTAATTAGCAATAACTCCTGCTTTTATAAAGCTTTACATTTTACACCAAGAATCTTACCTTTTGTTTTTGGTCAATATAACAATTTATTAGATCTTATAAATACAATAGACGTTGTAGTAAATGGTAGTGGGACTAAAGAGATAGAAAAAAACATAATCTTTGGCTTTAAGTTGCTTATGTTTTATTGGATAATGTTGATGCCTATTGGAGGGGAATGAAGGACAAATTCTATAGCAACCACATTTACTTGAATAGATCCCAGATTTTATCAGTGTGAAAATCTTTCCTCCACTGTCACAGATTTTAATCCTTCTATATATTCTCATCCTGTGAGACCCCTGAATCACATTTTTCAAGGAAGAAACTATATAATCATAAAAATTTAAAAATGGAACATTTTCCATGGATAAAACTAGCTGAATTCTGACAATGCTTTCTCTGTTTTAAGTATCATCAGAGAGTATTTTTAAAAACAACCATGAGAAAGATCACACCAGAAAAATAAGACACTAAAAATAGCTACAGAGCTACAGGAATAACTGGACTAGATAATAACAAGCACATAAAACTTGATTTTGAAGGAATTTGTTGAAAGATGTATTCTCAGTCGAGATAGTGATAAGAAGATACTAAGTGTGGTAGAAAAGCTCTTACCCATTCATACAATTTTCCCTTGTTCACTTAATGTGGTTTTTATCCCAAAAATAACACCCATCTAAGTATTGCCATTTGATAATTCCAGGGATGCCTTAGAAGGGAAGATAGAATGCCTGTCACCTCTTTAGTGGGTTCTGAAATGGAATCCTTGCTGTATAGGATTCTCTTGTGTAAATGGCTTTTATAATTTTGATGTGTTACTCACAGTTACACTTTTGGTTACAGTGGATGCAAAGGGGAGAGAGATGGTAATGGTAGCTTACCTTATGATTCTAGACTAAGGCATCCATCCATTCAATATATTTATCAAGATGCTTTTAGTTGAAGCTATGCTGCTGTAAATGTGTAACTTAATGGATGCATTTGGCTTTATATAATGACAGTCATTACAGAATATATAGTTTAATTTTGATAGCAAAATAAATGCTTTTAAGGCTTGTGGGTTTTGTTGTTTGTTGTATTTTGTTTACCAGAGAATAACAAACCTGGCTCACTCTTGCAATAATACTTCAATCTTGAGGGCTTAACACACTCTGAGGATAAACAAAAAGTGTACACTAAAATAAGAAACCAGAGTTCCTGAGCAAAATACTATTAAGCACTTGATTAGTACTTGAGTATGTGGGCAGAATTTCAGGAAGGACAATAAAATTTCAGGGTACAAGTCACATTGAATAGCACAACCTGGGCAGGGGTCACTAAGTACTCTATAGACCAGTACATGAAAAATCTGTTCCTAACTTGAAGACTCTGTTTTCCTCTCAGCTGTTGCCCTCTGCTTTTGAATGTATGGGCCATCACAGGTATGCCTGAAAATAAGCAAAGGGTGTTACAGAAGGATCCTGCATAAATAGTGTTTAAAGACAGGAACCAATCTCCTGTTTATCTGGATATATTCCCCCCTTGCCCCTGCTTCTTTGATTTAGGGATCCTTAAACTAAATGTCACAATTTCTGGTTACCTTCTGTTGCCAGTTCTTGGAAATGAATATTCAGAAACAAGAACTTCAGCTTTTAGGAAGAAGGATAAATCATTTAATTCCTGTATCACCATTTCCTTGCCAGTAAAACTAAACATAATCATATGCACATATACAACAAACCAAATAAATACAATAAATGAAGAAGCTTTAGAACAGAGTTTCTTAACCCTTCTTGAATTATGTCCTACTTTGGCAATCTGTGGAAGTCTATGGACAACTTCTCAGAATAGCATTTTTGAATATATAAAATAAAATAATAGGTATTCAAAAGAAAGAAATCATGTTAAAGTAGTTTCTCTTCTCTCTTTCACTGCCTCCATATATATCAATGCAAAAATACATTTTTACATAAATACATTGCATATATCCAAGTTCATGTATTGCAGATGAAAAACTTCTATTTAATAATTAGTTAAAATGCTTCATTATTCCCTTTTATTTAGATTTCTAGGGAAATTTTATTTGCATAAAACTTCCAATGTATCTGCCTTCAGATGTATCCATGTGTCCTCAATCTAATGAAATGAAAAGAGAATATTTAGAGTAACCGAGTCACTTAGAGCTGCCCCCAAAAGTAGATATTTGAAAAGAGATTCATATTATTTTCTTTTCTTGCTTTTCAATTAACTCCTGGCAGTTTTATAAATGCTATCCTAGGATAGAGTGAATCGGTATGGCTACCCTTATGCTTTGCTGCTGATCCTAGGCAGTAAGTCAGAAAACAGCCATCACTGGAGAGGGGCTTCTCACCAGGTGATGCGGAGTAAACCTTAGGGTTTTATATATCTTTTATTATAAACCTAGTAATAATCAACAGAAATAGAGAGCCAAATAATCATTTAAAACAAAGAATAAAAATTCTCATAAACTTCAACATTTAATGAGGAAGAACCAAATTAATCACTAAATTATAACAGGCAAAATAAATCAATCACAACCATTTATTGATCAACCTTTGTTTGCCAGTCAATATACTAAGTACCAAATATTTTTTAAAATGTGAAATAGCCCTTAATCCAAAGTAGCTTACATTTCAATGAGGGATATCACATATACATTTGTATGTACAAACAAATACAAAATGATTAAATAGTGTAGGGCAAGGGAGAACTCTAGAAGTTGGGGACTCAGAAAAGGCTTCACAAAAGTTGATCAAAAACTGAGTTTTAAAACAAACTGGGGATACCAATTAGTGGAAATGAGGTACATGCTCTTTTCAGGAATGAGGAATGGCTAATGCAAATGCATGAAGATAGGACATGGAGTGTCATGTGTGACTACAGCAAGTTGTCCAGAATGGATAGGCTATAGAAGGAAAGTATAGAGGGACATAATGTTGAAGACTGGAAAGGTAGGAAGGGACTAGGTTGTGAAAACTGTTAAATGACAGACAGAACAGTTTTTATTTAAACTGAGAGATAGTAGGGAATCATTGGAAATTTTTTGGGCGTGTAATTACAAGTTCTGACCTGTCACTTTGGAAGACAATTGATAGTTAGATTCTGGTGGCAAGGACCTGAAACATAATGCATGATCCTGATTCCTGCTGCCCCCATAACCAATTTATTTTGTCTCCCTTTTCACACAATTTGCACTTACTTTTTGTTTTTAACCAATAAAAGCATAGTTTTTATACTTTGTATTTATTCAACTGTATACAAATTTTCCCCCTCAAATAATACCATGGTTCATTTTTGTCTTAATATGCCTAGCCACTAACACAGTGGCTAGCATATAATATCCATGTGACAAAGACTTGTTGAATGAATAACTGAATGAAACCATGAATGAATGATTTTTGGCAATTATATTTAGAAATGCTGATACTTTGGGTGTTTTATATTTTGGTATTTTACAAAAGTTATTTACTGTTATTATTATTATTATTACTACGACCACCTTGGATTGTCTAGGAGTGGGAAGGGGGAATATGATGATTTTAATAATAAAAATGATGATGACAACTAACATCTATCTAGGATCTATTATGTGCCAGGCATTGTGCTAAATACCTTACAAATATTTCTTCAATTTATCCCAATAACAACCCTGGAAAACAAGGGCTTTATTATACCTATTTTATAGATGAGAAAACTGAGGCAAACTGAGGTTAAGTAACTTGTCCATGGTCACTCAAGTAGTAAGCATTTGAGGACAGATTTGTACTCAGGTTTTCCTGATTCAAGACCAAGTGTTCTACCTACTTTGCTACTTAACTACCCCCTACTTGTTCTTAACAGATAACTTTTTCCCATATATTTCTGCTTACTGTTTGCAGATATTTTATGTCCTATATTTTTGCATTGATATTCATGAATAATATTGGTCTATATTTTGTTTTTATCTTTATTTTTGTTTGGTATAGGTATCAATCCACGTTTGTCCCCCCAAAAGTGGTAACCTCCCATTTTTCTCTATGCTTTGAGATAGTCTATAAAGTATGTAAGTTATTTGTTCTTTAAGTGTTTCCTAAAATTTGCTTATGTATCTCTCTGAGGATTGTACCATTTTGAGGAAAAACACTGCTGTTGGCCTGCCTGACTTCTGAAATTGGTCTGCTTAGGCTATTCAATTCTTGTTTTGTTATTTTTATTTTATATTTTTGCAGGTAAAATGTATTTCTTATAACTTCTCAGTTTATTAGCATAGGTCTGTGGATAATAATCTCCGGTGATATTCTTTATTTCATTTGATTTCTTCTGTGGCCTTTCCCTCCTCATTTCTCAGTTTGGGAATTCAGGTTTGCCTTCTTTTTTGTTATTAGATTTGCTCTTTGTTTATTGATTTTAGTTCAATTATTTAATTTAGTCTTGAAAGACTATTTATTGGTTTTATTTATCATTTTAATTGTTCTTTTATTTTCAGTTGTATTTTTACCAACTCTGAAGTTTTCTCTTCTCCTTCTTATTTATTTATTTCAGTTGTATTTACATCTACCCTGATTTTTTTCTTCTCTTCCTTTACTTGGTGATCTCATCAGCTTTCATGAATTTAATTACCATCTCTATGCTGATGATTCTCAAATCTATCTTTCCTGCCCCAATCACTTTGCTAACCTCTAATTTCACATTTCTACCGGCCTTTCAGACATCTCAAATGGGGTGTCCAGTTTACACCTTAAACTCAATATTTCTAAAACAGGACTCATCTTTTCCATTATACCTTTCTCCCCTATCTTATCTAATAACTATAGAGGATAACACCATTTCTCTAGGCTCACAATCTAGATGTTATTCTGGATTCCTCACTATCTCTCACTCTTCATATTCAAGTTGTTGCCTTGGCCTGTCAATTTCACCTTTACAATATCTCTTGAAAATATCTCCTTCTCTCCTCTCTTACTGCTACCACTCTGGTGTAGCCCTTCCTCATCTCACAACTGGATTATTGCAATAGCCTGCTGGTGGAACTATCCACATCAGATACATCCCCACTCCAATCCATCTTCCATTCAGCCACCAAAGTAATTTTCTTAAAGCACAGATCTGACCAAGTCTCTGTCCCACTCAACAAGCTCCAGTGGCTCCCTATTACCTTCAGAAGCAAATGCAAAATGCTCCATTTGGCATTTAGTCCTTCATAACATAGCACCTTCTGACCTTTTCCCTATTCTTACGTCTTAGTCCCTGACAGGTACTTTTAAATCCGGTAACATACTCCTTCTGGTTGTTCCACAAACAAGATACACTATCTCTTGACTCAGGACATTCTGTCTCTGACTGTCCCTCATGTCTGGAATGTCCTCCCTCCTCTGCTTCAACTACTAACCTCCCTGGCTTCCTTTAAGAACCAATGAAAGCCTCATCTTTTACAAAAGACTTTCCCAATCCCTCTTAATTCTAATGCCTTCCCTCTGATAATTATGTCCTATTTATCTTCTATATAGCATATAATTGTTTGTATTTTTCTTCTTCAATAAATTGTTAGCTCCTTGAGGCAGAGGCTGCCATGTGCCTCTTTTTTTATCTCTGGTGCTTAGAACAGTGTCTGACACATAGTAGTTGCTTAATTAATGTTTCTTGATTGAGTTACTGACTTTTTTTCTATTTTCACTTGGTTAATTGATTTATTCTTTGTATAAATATATTTAGGATATACTTAATTCATTATCTTTTTCTTTTTTCTTTCTCTTTATTGATGTATACATTCTAGGCTATGGATGTTTCTGAGTACTGATTTGCAGCATACCATTGATTTTGACATATATAACTGTATCATTATATTTTATGGAATTTCTGATTTTTAAAATAATAGGATCCTATGCTCAAACATAGTTTAATGAATATTTTTGGTTTGTTTCTATGTAGACTATAGGGACAGTATAGAGTAGTGGGATAAAACATTGAAGTTGGAGTCAGGAAAACCTAGGTTCAAATTCGATATTTGGCACTTTTAAGTTATATGACCTTGAGGAAATCATTTAATCTCTCTGTGACTCAGGCATTTTTCTAAAGCTAAAAGTTGTAGACAAGTTATACATAATAGATTATGACTTTGATATATGGGCATACAGATTTTATTCTCTACATCTTTATTTGGTACTAATGTAAGTGCATTGTTATTTATTAACACAGTAAATAGAATCTCTACTTTTCTATATTTGCTGATATAGTCTTCATGGCCAATATATGATTTTTTTCTAAGTTCATGAATTCTGGGGGAAAGGGCAAAATATTAATTATTATGTTTTCCACTGATTTTTCTATATGTCTATTAGATTTAATAATCAATAGCTAATATTTATAGCACTTAATGAATATCTCACAATAACGCTTTAATGTACGTGCTATTATTATCTCAATTTTATGCATGAGGAAAGTAGGACTGATTTTTTAAGTACTTACCTAGAACCAAACAGCTAGTGACTAAGTTAGGCTTTGAAGTCAACTACAAGTCCGACATTCTATGCACTGTACCACTTAGCTGTCTTTTTGTTGTTGTTGTTTAATATTCTACTTAGTTTATTTGATACTCTAGTTGTGTGATTTCTTCTTTTTTTTAATTTCTATTGGAATAGCCACATAATGAAAATGGGGAGTTAAAATATCCCTCTATATTTTATTTTTGTAAAAATCTATTTTTCTTGTAAAGCTGAATTTTGTTACAGAATTATTACATAAGTATGTGTTTTCTACTGCAATACTCTCTATATAGAACCTTTTCAACAAAATATTATGTCTGTTTACCTCTTTTGATACTTTCTCTTTTTTCTAATTTAAATTTGCCTGATATCAATTAGTACCCCTGATTCTTTTTTGTGATTTGGAAATGTGTTAATTCTATACCACCTTTGCTATAAAACTAGTTACATCTTTGTAGATTGAATATGTTTCCTAAAAGCAGCTCATTGTTAGATTGTGGTTTTTAATCTCTTTTGGGATGTTTCTATTGGAGAGTTTGTCATAGACTTTTAGCATTACAATTACAAAGTTATGGGGTTTTTTTATTGTTCATTCTTTTAGAAGAGAGTGCATACTTTCTTACTCACTATTATTATTATTCCAAATCTGAAAGAACTGGTTTTTATCAAAGTTATTCTGGCTTATATTAATGACAATGAAGTTAATTTTAACTTTGGCTTCTTTGTTAAAAACAGCAACTTCATTTTAGGGTTATACTGTACTACTTGTCTTATTTACATTGGTTATTTTTCTTTCTATTTTCTTGTCTGTTTCTCTGAAACATTTTTCTCTAGCCTTTAGTAGTGCAGTCAGTATGGTGCTCTGAGGGCTCTCACATCTTGTTTGTGAAGCCAGGGGTACATTAGCAATAGGTTTATCTTGATTTCAGAAGTGTACAGTGTTTTTCTAACTCATCTTTTTCTTTGAGAGTTATCATTCAAATATATACTTCTGGTTCCAACAAAGTATTTTTTTAAACTTATTATAATGCTGCAGTTTAAATATCATGTGCTTAGTCATTTTAAACTTTGGATTCTATTTTGTTTGGGTCCTATGGATTCTTTCTATATGATTTGCCTATTGTTTTCTCAAATTTTGAGAAATTTTCTTGATAATCTCCTTAAATAGACTGTCTAGACTTTTTGGTTCTTCCAAGTTCTCAATGATATCAGTGACCATGAAAATTCTGCATCTTTATCTATTTTACATGTCTGTCACATGGTTCTAGGAATCCACTATCTACCCATTTTGGACTAGACCTCTGATTTTATTGATTTTGTATGCTCTTGATGAGGAAATTCCTTCTCTTCATGCAGATGAGTACCTATTCTGTCTTACAGAGCTACTTTGAATATTTTCCAATAATTTGGATAATTTAGTGAATTTTTAAACCTGTATCTTTTTCTAGTTCCTCTCAATTGAATGTAATTATATTTTCCAACACAGTCACTTTACTAATGGTTGCATCTATAGATTCTTTGATTTTTTAATTCTCAATAATTATAATTCTTTAATTTTCCTTCTGTTGTTTTTGTTTGCTCTCTTTTTAATCCCCAAGTGATTTCCTCATGTGGTTAAATCTTTTTTTCATGCTTTTCTTTTATTTGGTATTATTACTATCTTAGCATTTCTAATTCATGCTTACTTTCTATGAATGTGTGTGTTTTTGCCCATTTGAGATGTCCCTCTGTCTTCTGTTTATTATCTTAATTTTTTTTAAGTTTTGCTGATATAATATTGTCTGCTGTGTTGTCCTTTTAAACTATACCAGGGTTCTTCTTTTCTTTGGTCCTTTTTTATTTTGGTTGATTTTTACTTTGTTTTGCTTTTTTAAAGTATTTTTTTTCTTGGTGTTACTCTTTGTTGTTATCATCATTGTTTTGGGAAGATGAGTTGGCTCCTTTAAATCTTTACCCTGACCCCTTGGATCCAGTTGAGCCTTAGATTTTTGTACATAGAGTCAGTATATAAATCCTACTATCATGACACTAGAACACCCATTTCAACTTTCCTACACATAGTATGACTTCCATTCAAGGTCATCCCTAGTGTTTATTTATTGATTTTATTTTATTTTTTGGTTAGGCAATGGGGTCGAGTGACTTGCCCAGGGTCACACAGCTAGTAAGTGTTATGTGTCTGAGTCTGGATTTGAACTCAGGTTCTCCTGAATCCAGGGCCAGTCCTCTATCCACTGCACCACCTAGCTGCCCCCCCAATATTTATTTTAATGTGATTTTGGTATGTTAGGGAAACACAAAGTGTGATATTCCCCAATACTCTATTTCCTAAGGACAGCCTGTTGTGCGAGTGTTATGAAAGGAAAATGAAAATTTCAACTCTCTGCCAGTTGGATAGCTAATCTGGGAAGGAGGGAAGAATAAGGCAAAAAAAATGGTTCTCAGTTTTGGTTAGAGAGAAGTTTGACACAAGTGAGTACTACAATTTCATATACTGTAAAAGTGGATTGAGATGTTCTGGGTAATTAGCAGCTAGTATTATCCCTAGAGAACAAAAGTTGAGCTTGAGAATGAGAAGCAGGAGAGAAATGAAAGTTTACATTTGCTCAAAGAAAACTCAGAAACTAGTTTAAAAGCAACAGAAGAGAACTTAAATGGATTATATATCCTTTAAACTACAAGTGTACTTATAATTCCATTTGATTTTTAAAAAGAGAGAAATCAAGTAGGATATAGAAGGTAATTGTATAAGGAATGATTGCTGCTTCAAGACTTGTAGGAGGCACTCTTTTATGATCCAATATCACCAAGAGGAAATAAAAGATAATGGGTGTCAAGTGTAATTTAACTGCCAACTATTAGGGGTTTAGAAACCATTAGTACCCCTGCAGGGCAGCAGTTGGGCTTAGAATAAGGAACAAAAGGGGGTCTGAAGTTTAATTTTATATGAGGAAATCTCAAAAACTAATTTAAAACCCATAGAAGAGAACTTTACTGGCAGTGAATATAAAGGTCAGAAGATGTTCTAGTAGATAGGATCTTTTTTCCCCTTCATAATAAGCTTATGAGATTAATGTCAAAAATCTTGCTTCCAAACTTTTTTTTTGGCCTTATTTCAGAATAACCAGCACATCCTATCCTGTGTAAACCAGAAGTTAAGTTAAGTATGGTTTATGAAGTCTGATCTATATTTTTCCTCCCTATTATATCAACATCCCATACTTATGTAGCAAAGAATTGTTTTTTTACGTTTCCAGAAAACTAGGCAAGTTCTCTCTTGGAAGAAGAAGCTCTTGTAGAGGAGAAGTTAAGGTCATTTTTCTGATGGTTTCATTTATAAATGAAATGTGATCTGTTGTTTTTGAGCAAAGATTCAAGATCATCCACCAGCACATCTTCAAATAAGATTTGTGTAAAGTCAGGATGTTGACTCACAGAAAGGTGATTGTCAATGGTTCTTAACCTCTGTCAAAGGCAATGATAAGTTTTCCCTCTTATTACAGAATTCTTGTGTGAGTGGCTGAAACTCTTTGCAACTGAAGACCAAAATGTATAATGTTTGGAGGAACAGGAAAAAGATGTGTTCTACCTTTTTCAGTGAAGGTGAGACAGAAAACATACTAACAATGTCACCAGGAAGGCAAAAAACAAGCAAACAAACAAACAAAAAACAAAACTGCTACTATCAGAAATAAAGTTTTCACCTAAAGTGATTCAATATCCTAGTCATCTTGATGCAAAAGCTAAAAATAAAATCTCAGAGTGGATGCAATGTTTGCTGAAAATATCAGACAGCACACAGCAATGTCCATGCTATTAGAACAAGATAGTACCCTTTTCTGGACCAATAACTAAAATACTCCATTTCCTGGAACTGCATCAGTGTTATCTATTTGTCTCCCTGCACATCTGAACTTGGGAGGCAGCACATAGTGTACCCTGAAAAAAGCTCTCAAGGTCATCATTTTCACAATAGAATAACAGAATAGCACCTGCTCCCTCTTTCAGCCACCAAAGGAAAACATGTCCTATCTGTGAGGGCCTTAACTTAAAAATCAATTAACCAAAGAGAATGAAAAAAATAAAAACCCTTTCTTGACCACCTAGCAAAACATTCCCACCAATTAGATACTCCACAAAACCAACAAACAAGAAAAAAATCCCCCTCAAAAAATCAGATCTCATCTCTGCCTGAGCTCAGAGGGACAGGGGTCTGGATCTACTGCTCATATTCTTACTTAGTAGAAAATTTTCATAACTTCTGGATTCCCCTGTTCTGGGGTAGATAGCATCTTTATTATGAGTCATTCAGAGGGAAGGCAGGCTTCATTCATTTGTAGGAGGCTGGGAACATCTAATCATTTGTTGATGACAGTTTCTTTCTCATTCCATTGCATTGGAAGCTTGTTCCCATTGAATTACCATCACCTCTTCTATCTGGAGTAGGTGAACTCTCACAAATAGTACACAAGGTGGGCAGTAACAATGCTTGTTATTAACATTATTAGCATCATGAACTTTATGACTTTATTCCCTGTAGAAATGAAGAATTAGGCAACAACCATACTAATAATTCAACCCTTGTCCTTGTCCTGTGCTGGCTGATTATCCAGGGTTTTGGAAAGAATGTTTAAAGACTTTGATATCTGGATAGCAGAGTGAGTTGTTGATATTACCCTCCTTGTCTGAGCCTTCCTAGTTCTCTGTCTCTGTCTCTCTCTTTGCATATGTAGACATTATATTCCATTTTGTTGAATTTACTGAAGGATAGAAAATGGAGGAAGAAGATTTTGTGTTTGTCAGATCAGTGGTTGGTGAAGCATACTGTTAGAAAAGTTTATAACTAAGTGAAGGAAGGGACATAGTACCAGGGCCATAGTTTCTTCATTTGGAGTGGATTATATAAACTCTAAAGTTCTTTCTAGCTCTAAATATAGGCTCCTATGATGCAACAAATGATAAAGTAAACAAAGATGAGTGCTGAATCAATCAATCAATCAATACGCATTTAAGTGTTTACTATATGTCAAACACTATTCAGAATACAAAGACAATAAGCAGGCCCTGTCCCTGAAGACTTTATTTACCTTTTTTTTTCAGAGAAGACAACATATGTATGTACACATACATGCATATGTGTGTCTTTTTGTGTTTATATGGACACATATATGTGCATGTATCTAGTTCAACAAATAAATATAAGGTAATTTTTATCTTTTCTATTTTAACTTTATCATTTTCAATGAAAATTGAATTTTCCATTTAATTATTTTTATCTTTTTTATTTTATCTTTTTCAATGGAAAAGATAAGTTCCCCTTTGGGCATGTTAATTTGAAATACCTTAAGGATATCTAATTAAAAATATATAATAGAATATTAATGATGAAACTTTTGAACTTAGGGGAGATAGGGAAGATTGGTATGTAGATCTGGAAGGTATTTATATGGATATTTTAACTGAATCCATGAGACCTGATGAGGTCACCAGACAGGGAATGTACAGAAAAAAGAGAAGAGATCCTGGAATAGAACCTTGGGGGATACCCATGGTATATATGATGATCTATCAAAAGAAACTTAGAAGGAGCAGGTAGGAGAAGAACCAAAAAAGAGCAAGTCAAGTCAACATGCATTAATTAAGCAATTAATTAATTGTGTTCCAGGTACTGTGTTAAGCACTGGGTATACAAAGAAAGGCATAAAACAGTCTCTTGCTTTCAAGGAATTCAGAGTCTAATGGTGGATACAACATACAAACACCTGTGTACAAAAATGATAAATTAGTAATAATTATCAGAGCAGTATCATGAAAATTCAAAGAATAAACAGTATTCAGAAAAGCTTGGTCAATGATGTTAGAGGATGCAGAGAGCTAAAAAAGGATGAATATTAAGAAAAAAAGTTTTCTAAATGTAGCAATTAAGAAATTATGACTGTTTTTGGAGTGAATAGTTCCAGTTGAATGATGATATTGAAAGCCATATTTCAAGGTATTGCGGAGTAAGAAGAGAGTTAAGTGGAGGCAATAAATCCTGACAATCTTTTCTCAGAGTTTGATTGTGAAAAGGTGAAGAGATATAGGACAATAGTTTGAAAAAGGTGGTAGGGTAAAATAACAGATTTTTAAGGATGAGGGAAACATGGGAGCATTTATATGTAATAGGGAACGTGGCAGCTGATAAGAAGAGAGTGGAAAAGAATCAGTAAAGATCTTAGAGTTCTACCAGATAAGACTTTAAGAACTACCTACTGGTCAGCATTGCAGCCCCATTTCATCCCTTGTTTATTCCTTGAATAATATCCACATTTGTAACAACAACAACAACAAAAACAACAACAACAAAAACACAACCTCAACAATATCCAGGATATTGTCATCATTCACTAAAATAAAATTGTTCCTATCAAAAGTAGTTGAAAAACATTCAAAGTCCTTATTCATTCTCATGAAGTGTACATGGGATTGAATGACATAGCATTTTGTGTCCTTGCATTGCATTATAAAGCTTTCTTCCCCCCTTTTTTTCTCTTCTTTTATAAAAGAGAAGAGAATATTCTGACAAGAAAAAATAAAATCCAGCTATTTTTGTATGACCTTTCCTATAGCATTTCAAAAGCCATTGATTCTGCAGACTTTTAAAAATCCATTACTGCTACATACTTAGATTAGAAAGACAGGCAATCAAAACTTATAGGAAAATGGATTCCAAGGATCACAGATACCCTTTTCCCCCAAAGCATCTATAAGGGATTAAAGATGCTCCACTCTAGTAAAAGGTGGAAAGAATTATCTCTGGCATCCCCTATCCAACCCAGGAATCCACAGTTGAACCCCCAAAGCCCTGCACAGACTCTGGTAGAAGCAAGCAGAGCAAGTTGGGGTGAAGAGCAGAGGGCAAAGCACAAGCTACCCCTGGAGGTTTTGGGAAGTTTCACAATTTCCAGTCTGAGATAAGAAGATCCCAACCCCAGTTCAGCCTGAGGCTTCCCAGAGGTGGTTAACTATAGGAGAATGACTTTGAAGTGTGCTAGGCAAGTCCAGCCAGTACTCTTGCCCTGAGCCATACAGAGCCTGGGGCCAGCCCTGGGTTTAGTGTTTGAACCCAATCCTAGACTACCAGAGAGAACAGACTCAGAGTATTCTAAGTAAGGTTCAGCATGGCACTATTGGCCTAACCCCAGGTATAAGAAAAAGGCTATAGGTAAAATCTCATCAAACAGTCCTTAAAGTTTGTGTCAGGAATCCAAGATAGAAGTATCCCCTCAGCCAAGAAAGAGGAAAAAGGATGCTAGGCAGAACCTACAGTAGGGATAGGTCCTGCAGCCCCATTACAATTTGGAATACCCAGGCAGATGTCAGCAACTAAACAGGCTCAAGTCCCTTGATGAAAAGACAGGGTCTAGACCACTGTTCTCAGGACCAGTCAGTCCTTACCCTTAATATTCATTTGGCAAGCAATTCTAGAGCAGGGCTGTGATAATAAGCAAATCAAGGAAATTTCTAAATGAAGAAATACTTTAGTTGGAGAAATCCCCAAAAGGATAGTAACTGCACAAGTCCAGGTGAAGCCTCAAAGGAAAAAAAAAATTGTCCTGACCACAAGGGCTGTAGGAATACTTGGAGAAAATGAAGTAAGAGATACAGAAAGGAGGAAAGAAAGCCAAGGAAAATAGACAGTTTAAACAGACAGTAGAAAACCTCATTCACAAAACAGAATTCTTTGAAAATTAGAATGGACTAGATGAAAAACAACTCAATAAGACAACAATATGTATGAAAAGAAAATTATGAAAGTGGGAAAAAGGAAGAAAGTATACACACACACACACACACACACACACACACACACACAAAACTCACATAACTGTGGAAAACCCTGCTCAGGGAGACAAATTATTGGACTATCTGACAACTATGATTAGAAAAAAAGTCTGGATATCATATTTGAGGAAATTATAAATAAAGGCTGCCCCAAACTCTTGAAACCAGAGAATAAAGTGAAACTAGAATAAATCTACCAGTCATTTCTGGAAAGAAACCCCAAAATAAAATCTCCCAGAAACATCACAACCAAAATTCAAAGTTTCTGGTTTAAAAAATATTTTTTTATTCTGACAACAAAATATTTTGTATATGACTCTTTGTAACTCCATTTGGGGTTTTCTTGGCAAAGATACTGGAGTGGTTTGCCATTTCCTTCTCCATCTCATTACAGATGAGGAAACTGAGGCAAATGGAGTTAAGTGACTTGCCCAGGGTCACGCAGCTAGTAAGTATCTGAGGTCAGATTTGAACTCAGGTGTTCCTGATTCTAGGACTGGCACTCTATACATTGCGCCATCTAGCTGCCCTAAAAAATTATGGGTGCGTGTGTGTGTGTGTATACATATATACACACACATACATACACACATATATAGTGTATGCAGTATGTATATGTATGTGTATATATGTATATAGGTGTATATATGCATATACACACATATATAGTTTACATATATATGTGTATATGTATATATATGTGTGTCTATAATAACTGGTCAAAAACAAATAATTTCATATCAAGAGACATAATAAGGACTACACAAGATTTAGAAGCAGAGAGCTCATGATATGATATTCCAAAAAGGAAAAAAAATGTTTACAAGCAAGAATAATCTCTCTGATAAAACTTATTATAATCTTATAGGGGAAAAACAGAATTTTAGTGGAATAGATGGTTTCCTAGCATCTCCAATGAAAAGGCCAGACCTTTGGAAATGGAAATTCAGGTACCAAGAGATATATAGAAAGATACACATGTTTGTTTAATTGAAAGGGAATATGTGGGAATTAATTGTTTACATGTTAAAAGCAGGATAAGAAAAACATCTTTTTAGGATTCTCATATCTATGAGGGTTTAAGAGAAAAGTTAGGGGAGGCAGAGCCAAGATGGCAGAGTAAAAGAAGTGACTTGTTTGAGCTCTTCCCCAAACCCCTCCACATACCTGTAAAAATGACCCTAAACAAATTCTAGAGGAGCAGAAGTCACAAAAAGACAGAGTGAAACAAATTTCCAGCCCAAGACAACCTGGATGGTTGATTAGAAAGGTCTCACACTCTGGGCTGGGAGAGAAACACAGTTTAATGTGGGCGCATGCTCAGGGAAAGACCAGGCCTCAGTGAACTTGGAGCAGGCCTTAGGTGACTGAATCATGGGCAGCTGTGGCAGTTTCCAGTCTTCTCAACCCACAAATGCCAAAGACAACTTAGAAGGTCAGTAGGAAAAGTCTGTGACCATGGTGAGAGAGCTCAGTCCCAGCCCTGGTCCTGGAGCAACCCCAGGGCAGAGGCTACTTCCAGAGCTTCCAGCCCATAGACTCAGTGGGAATCAAGTGGTTGATCAGAGGGGGATTGCAGAGATCTCTCTGCTGGTGCTAAGGCAGGATTCTCTTGCTTTGACTGTGCTTAGATCTGGGTCACAGTTCTGGGTGGTGATCCTAGGGCCTGGAAGAGCACTGGCTTGGTGGAGATTGTAGTGGCAGAGGAGAGGGAATCCTCTTCACAGTTCCAAGGCAGAAAGAGTGTTTGTGGTCACTCATAGACCAGAGCACAGGCTAGGAAAGGAGTAAACACCTTGCCCTTGATCATACCACCTTAGGAGAGATGAAAATGTACAGGTCCCTAGAAATATCTCTGAAAACAGCTGCACAAAACCCCTGAAGCTTGGGACAGTGTATTCTCCACACTGGAAGCAGACCCCTACCTTAACAAAGAGTTTAAAACTCAAGAAATTGGCTGGGATCAAGAGCAAACATCACCAAAAGAGTCAGACCATAGAATCTTTCTTTGGTGACAAAGAAGATCAAAACATGCAATCAGAAGAAGACAATAAAGTCAACACTCCTACATTCAAAACCTCCAAGAAAAATATAAAACAGTCCAGACCATGGAAGAGTTCAAAAAGGATTTTGAGAAGCAAGTAAGAGAAGTAGAGGAAAAACTGGGAAGAGAAATGAGAATGATGTAAGAAAATATGAAAAACTAGTCAACAGCTTGCTAAAGGAGACCCAAAAAACCCTGAAGAAAATAACACCTTAAAAAATAGTCTAACCCAAATGGCAAAAGAGGTCCAAAAAGCCAATAAGGAGAAGAATGCCTTAAAAAGCAGAATTGGCCAGATGGAAAAGGAAGTCCAAAAGCTCACTGAAGAAAATACTTCCTTAATAATTAGAATGGAGCAAATGGAAGCTACTGATTTTATGAGAAATCAAGTCACTGTAAAACAAAGCCAAAAGAATGAAAAAAATAGAAGACAATGTGAAATATCTCATTGGAAAAACAACTGACCTGGAAAATACATTCAGCCAAGATAATTTAAAAATTATTGGACTATCTGAAAGCCATGATCAAAAAAAAAAGCCTAGACATCATCTTTTAAGAAATTATCAAGGGAACCTGCCCAGATATTCTGGAACCAGAGGGTAAAATAGAAATGGAAAGAATCCACCAATCATGTCCTGAAAGAGATCCCCAAAGGAAAGCTCCTAGGAATATTGTAGCCAAATTTCAGAGTTCCCAAGTCAAGGAGAAAATATTGCAAGCAGCCAGAAAGAAACAATTCAAGTGGAAACACAATCAGGATAACACAAGATTTAGCAGCTTCTACATGAAGGGACCAGAGGGCTTGGAATATGATATTCTGGAGGGGAAAGGAGATAGGATTATAACCAAGAATCACCTACCCAGAAAAACTGAGTATAATCCTTCATGGCAAAAAAGAGATATTCAGTGAAATAGAGGACTTTGAATCATTCTTGATGAAAAGACCAGAACTGAATAGAAAATTGAAAATTTGATTTTCAAATACAAGACTCAAGAGAAGCATGAAGAGGTAAACAGGAAAGAGAAATCATAAGGGACTTATTAAGGTTGAACTGCTTACATTCCTACATGGAAAGATGATATTTGTAACTCATGAGACCTTTGTCAATATTAGGGTAGTTGGAGGGGAAAAATTTTATATGTATAGATAGATTGATAGATGGAGAGCACAGGGTGAGTTGAAGATGAAGGGGTGATATCTGGAGAATAATATTAAGGTGTGAGAGAGGATTATACTGGGAGAAGGAGAAAGGGAGAGGTAGAATGGGGTAAATTATCTCACATAAAACAGACAAGAAAAGGCTTTTACAATGAAAGGGAAATGGGGGAAGGTAAGGGAATGAGTGAATCTATTCTCACTGGATTTAGCTTAAGAAGGGAATAACATCCACACTCAATTGGATATGGAAATCTATCTTACTCTACAGAAAAATAAGGAGTAAGGGGATAAGAAAGCAGGGAGATGAGAGAGGGGAGGACAGATTGGGGGAAGGGGTATCAGAAGCAAATACTTCTGAGGAGAGACAGGGTCAAAAGAGAGACTAGAATAAATGGGGGGGCAAGATAGGATGAAGGGGAATATAGTTAGCTTTTCACATGACTTCCATGAAAGTATTTTTTCATGATTATGCAAGTAGAACCTGTATTGAGTTGCTTGCCTTGTCAATGAGGGTGGGTAGGGAGGGAGGGAGGGAGAACATTTGGAACCAAAAGTTTTAAAAACAGATGTTAAAAATCTCATGCAACTGGGAAACAAGATATACAGGCAATGGGGTATAGAAATCTATCCTGCCTACAGGAAAATAGAAGAGGAAGGGGTTAAGAGAAGCAGGGTTGAGATAGGGGAAAGGGTATTCAGAATGCATGCTCTCTTGGGGTTGGGGCAGGGACAAATTGGGGAGAAAATTTGGAACTCAAAATCTTGTGGAAGTGAATGTGGAAAACTAAAAATAAATAAATTAATGAATATTAAAAAAGAGAAAGGTTAAGCAACAGGGTCTGTGACATTGTTGTGCTTTAATGGTCATGGGATAAAAAATGTGAGACAATGCAGGAATGGAGGAAGAAGAGGATAGAAATTATTGTTGTCTAATACATATGATTCTGATGAAGATTAAGTAGTTGTGAAAGAAGAGAGTGTAAGAATGGACATTTCATGATGTTATTATCAACTGAATTGGATAAAAATTGAAGAAATTTACACATATACCTACATTTTCATCACACTTCCTCCCACAAATCAATGCAGATTTTGTTATATATATATATATATACATATATACTCATTAAACTCAAAAGGGAGGGGGAACAAAGAGATAGGAGAGAAGGATCTAAAATGAAGGACAGGGTAGGTTATGGGAATTGTCATAATCAAAAGAAACTTGAATATTTTAGGGAGGAGTATCAAGGTAGGATTAAAAGTAAAGAGTAAAACCTGGGATCCCAGGTGAGATAATGGACAGAAAAATATTGCAACAGGGGGGAAGAATTCACTTTTAAGTTTTCACTGTGAAATATAAGTATTTTACTTATAAGATCACAAGTATCAGACAAATTCCTCTTTTCTACCACTTTCTCACTTGTGAAGAGGAAATTGGGAAAAAAGAGAAGAAAACATACCAGAAGACAGTATGTAAAAAAATATACTATTAGAAATCATTAATGTGAATGCACAGTGGAGAAACTCACCAGGAAAATGGAAGAGAATAGCAGAATACATTAGAAAGCAAAATCTGATAATATTTTGTTTGCAAGAAACATATCTGAAACACAAAGATTCAAACAGAATTAAATGAAGAACTAGCTTCTTTTTTGCTGAACTTAAAAAAAAAGCAAGGTTAGTGGTAATGATTTCAAATAAGGGCATAATAAATTTGGATAAGAGAAAAACATGTAAATTACATTATATTTAAAAGAAGAATAACTAATGAGTAAAAATCAATAATATATATTCACTTAATAAGAATCTATAAATATGTAAAGGAAACACTAATAAAATCTGAGGGAGAAATAATAAAACTACAATATCAATCAAACAGACAATAATTACTAAGCATCTACTATGTCTAGGTACTGTGCTAAGCACTGAGGATTAAAAAAAAGAGGCAAAAGATAGGCCCTGCCTCAGACATCTTACAATTTCATGGGGGAGACAACATGAAAACAAATATATACAAAGCAAGCTATATACATGATAAATGGGAAATAATTAAAATTAAGGAAGGAAAAAAGAAAGAAAGCACTGGAATTAAGAGGGTTTGAATTAAGAAGTTTCCTGTCAAAGGTTGGCTTTTAACTGGGAATTAAAGAAACCAGGGATTAGTCTGAGTAGAGGGAGAGTGTTCCAGGCATGATGTACAACCAGAGAAAATGCCCAGAGTCAGAGAGATGAAGTGCCATATTTATGGAACAGTAAGGAGGCCAGTGTCATTGGATCAAAGAGTATATGTTAGGAAGTAAGGTATCAGAAGACTGGAAAGGTAGGAGGTTGGACACATAATTAAAAACTAATAAAATCCCACAACTATTAAAAAAATCTCCAACTAAATAAAAAAGTAGAAATTATGAAAACTAAAGAGATTAATAAAATGTGAAGATAAAAAGTCACTAAATTGGAAAAGCTAAGAGATTTTTTTAAATAAAAACAAATAAGTAGCTAGCTTACCCAATTTTTAAAAAGAAATAAGAAAACCAAATAGTTTCCATCATGGAATCACAGCAAATTATTAGAAACAATTTTACTCAAATTTGCTGAAAGTTAACAAATCTGATAACTTAAAGGAAATGGACACCTAACATAATATTAGAGATATAGTTAACAAAGAAAAAAGTTGGATTATATAAACTACTTATTACCATAAAATGAAAACAAATAAGGAATTAAGAAATTTCCAAAGGGGGAAAAAACCAACTCTCCACTACCATATGAATTTACAAGTAAATTTTTTCCTAAACATTCAAAGAACAATTATTTCAAAGCTACATGAACTGTTGTGCAATAATAAAAAAAACACACTTCTAATATCTTTCTAAAATGCAAATATGATCTTGATAATTAAACCAGAGAGAGACAAGGCAGAGAAAGAAAACTATGGATCAATATCAAGGAAAACTATGGATCAATATCAAGGATCTCTTATCAATGATAGGAAAAGAAAAGGGCAAACAACTCCACTATCTTTGCCGAGAAAACCCCAAATAGGGTCACAAAGAGCCAGGCACAGGACTGAACAACAACAACAACAAAAACTTTGGAAAGTTGTTCCTCCAGCATTTTTTATTTTGTGAACAGTCCAGTTTATTATTAGGTCTTTAAATGGTTATAATAGACATGAGGAGATTTCATTTTGAGATTAGCCTTCCTGCCGTAGGGTCACAGGACAAACATACAACAGGGCTGCTTTTTCTCCTTTTTTATCTACCTTTATTTTTTTAAGAAGAAAGCAAAGAGGTTGATGGGGGGCTGGGAGAGAGAGGGCTACTAGAAGCTTCCATTTTAATTTCCCCAAAGCAACAAAATGGATTTTGAGATTGTCTTGGATCATCGTATTGCTGAGAATAGCTAAAGCATTCATAGCTGTTCATTGAACGACATTGTTGTTACAACAATCTCCTTGTTCTGTTCACTTCACTATGCATCAGTTCATGTAAGTCTTTCCAGGTTTTTCTGAAATCATATTGCTTGTCATTTCTTATACTACAATAATATTCCATCACAATCATATACCACAGCTTGTCCAGCCATTTCCCAATTGATAAACATCCCTTTGATTTCCAACTCTTAACCACCACAGAAAGCTGCTATAAATATTTTTGTACAAATATGTCCTTTCCCTTTTTTTTTAATCTCTTTGGGATACAGACCTAGTAGCAGTGTTGCTGGATCAAAGAATATGCACAGTTTTATAGTTTCAAATTGCTCTCCAGAGTGGTTGGATAAGTTCACAACTCCACCAACAGTGCATTAGTGTGCCAGTTTTCATCACATCCCCTCCAACATTTATCATTTTCCTTTTTTGTCACATTAGCCAATCTAATAAGCATGAGGTAGTACTTCAAAGTTGTTTTAATTTGCAATTATCTAATCACAATGATTTGGAACATTTTTTAATATGACTTTTATTTCTTTGTCTGAAAACTGCCAATTAATACCCTTTGATTCTTTATTAGTTGGGAAATGACTTTTATTATTATGAATTTGACTCAGTTCCCAATATATTTGAAAAATGATGCCTTTATCAGAGATCTTTGTTGCAAAAATTTCCCCCAGTTTTCTGCTTTCCTTTTAATTTTTGTTGCTTTGGTCTTGTTTGTGCAAAATCTTTGTAATTTTGTATAATCAAAATTATTTTGCATTTTGTAATGCTCTTTTTATCTTCTTTGGCCTTATATTCTTCCCTAATCTGTAGATCTGGCAGATAACATCCAAATACCCCTAAATACCTGCTAGAATATGTGCTAGAACCTCCTTGGAAGGTGGTCATGAAAACTCTGCTTGGGAATCTTTAATGATACTGAAGTCATTGTCTAACAAGGCAGCTCATCATATTTTTTGGATAGATTTGATTCTGAGGACTTTATTTCTAATCGAAATATGCTTCCCTCCAATTCTCACATAATTTTTCTCTCTGGAATAACAGGCATTGAAAACAAACATAATCACTCCTAAAGCTTCTCTTCTCTAGACTAACAACTCCAGTTCATTCAATTTTTCCTCATATGGTCTTGTTTCAAGTGCCTTTTTCCATCCTGGTTACTTTCATGGTGAAATATTACAATGTTCCAATACTGCTGCTTTCATTCTTTTGACAGATCTTTATGCTTCTTCAGATGTAGGTACTTCTACTCTTCTAACTAGTACAGATTATGACCTATCCATGCCTTCTCATAGGACACATTTTTTTTTCCTCCAAGTCCTTTTATAAAGGACTCAACTCATCCCTCATTCTCACTATGTGACCAGCCTACTTAATTTTCTTTGCTAATATCTCTCTTGAAAGGGGGAACTCAATTTCTGAACATAGTGTTTCAAAATATAGAGGTCAGATTGTGGTGGGACTAAACCTCCTTTATTCTAGATACTGTAGTTATCTAGATTAATTAATTAATCTATTAATACAATTAATACAACCTGAATATTTATTAACTAATCAGCCAGCTGCTAAAATATAATTGTATTAATGAGTATATAATAGAACAAAACATTAGAAATAAAAGTCTGATGGAAAATGATGTGACCTTCCCTCTCAAGATATTATGCCCCTTGGTTCTCCTCCAAAGTGTAGATTTCTTGAAACCCACCAACTTCGATTATCCCATGACATCTTTTTTTTCTCATTTTTAATCAGGGAGCCACTGACTTCTTGTTGCCCTTGTCAGGATCTCTTGAGACATTGGTAAGCTTAAATTTAAGTTAAAAAGGAGGAGGGGAAAATTAATTTGTCCTCTCTTTCCCTCTAAAAGTGATAGAAAATAAAAATAAAATAAACAAAACAAAACAACCAAAAAAAATGAAACCATAAAGTCCCAAAGAGCAGTGTTTCTAGGTTTTCAAATTGCTGTTTGTCCTTCATCAGTCTCTCTCTCTCCTATGGAGACATTTGGGTCAAGTGGCCAGATATGATTCAGGACAACTGGAGTTGGCTCAGTTTGCGGAGTGGGACCTTGACTCTTTCAAGCTAAGGACTTTAACAGGTCTCAGTTTGACTGAGGCAGGGCCATTCAGTGATTAAGGCTTAATAAGAAATGAGGCCAACTTTTTAAATAGAAACTGAAAAACATCAATAAAGTTTGGACTACTCTCAATTGTACTATCAATCTCAGGTAGTTCTCCCCCTCATTTTATGGTCCATTTGTGTAGTCCCTCTGAAAGATGTATAAAGAAAATTACTGGGACAGAATGTAGATCCAATTACACATCATGCAACAGGAGAAATGGTTCCTGTTCTCATCATTTGGATTGATATCTTGCTACAGCAATATCAGCAACAGCACAAACTCCACCAGGTTAAAGGAATTTCACATTGAAAAATCACAGCCTGGAGAAGGGGAAAGCTTTGGGAGTAAATACTGGTAGATTTTTACTATTGAGGGAGCACATGCCAGTGAATCAATAGTAGCTGTGGTGAAGCTGGGCAGTAAAGATACTTTATTGTGCTGCTTAAGTACATTGGTTGGGAAGCTCCTTTCAATATTAGCACACAGGTACCAGGGTAGCTAAATCTTGCTTAACGAAGGCCCTCCTATTCTTCTGAAGAGACAGTGCCCTTCCTCAAGTGCACCAATGGTTATTTTCTTTTGAGAGGCTCTATTCATTCTCCTACAGCAGAATCTTCCTGAGGGTGGGTAGTATAACCATTCTTACAGCCAAAATTAATGCAGTAGGAGGAACAGCAGTTTTTCACCAATGGGGAAAATGGAGGACACTATTCTTCTCTCCATACTCACATGCACAAAAATGTATAAATGCATATATTATACACATAGACATATTTGCTCAATTTTTACATAATTTCCCCCACCTTCACCTTCAGCAGAATGTAAACTTTTTGAGGGCTGAGTATATTTCAATTTTGTCTTTGAATACCCAACACTCAGAACATAGCAGATATTTTATAAATGCTTGTGGAATTGAATGAAAGGGCATTGGTGGGATAAAGAAAGAATTAGAGTTCCCTGATGCTTCTTTGCTGATCTGTGTCCTTTACTTACTTGGACATATAGCTCAAGTTTTCCCGTCTTGAATAAAATAATAGCTTCATAGAGTCTTGGTTTTGGAAAAGGCCTCAGAGGTCATCTAGTTCCACCCCTAATAAATCTTATTCATGAAATCTCCAATATGTTAGAGCCAGAAAGGACCTAAGGGATTGCAGGATTATAGATTTAGAGCAGGGCTTCTGGAATCTGTACACTGTTTTGTTTTGTTTTGTTTTGTTTTGTTTTTTTACATTTTAATAACTGTATTTATTTATTATTGGTTTCCTTTGTAAGCATATTTATTTTATACATTTAAGACATTATGAAAAGAAGTTTCACCATGATTCCAATGGCATCCAATAGCAACTACAAAAAAAGAAAAAAAAAGGTTAGCACCCCAAAATTTAGAACCAGAAAGCAGCTGAGGGATCATCTAGTATAATCTGCTCATTTCTTTCTTTCTTTTTTTTTCAGATGAGCAAGCAGCTCAGAAAGTTTAAGTGATTTGCCCAGTTTGTCACACAGGTATTAAGTGGCACAATAAAAAGTCCAAACCAGGTCCTTTGACACCAATCCAGTCCAACTCAGAATTAAGATTATGGTCCTAAAAGAAAATTAGAGAGCCAAAAAGTTTAAGTAATATGCTCAGTGTCCATCAACTAATTAGATGCATTTCAGACAGATTGTGTTGTGGACATCATTTTTATTTCCATCCAAAGAATCGTAAAGTTTTGGAGCAACATGGAATGGAAATGATTCTTTGTACCAGTTCCCTCACTTCACAAATTTGATTGAATTCAACAAACATGATATTATTTCTTAGTTACAGAGGATGCTATACTAATGACTGAGGTTTCTGAGATGAAACAAAACACAAGTCCCTGACTTCAAAGGATTTGCAGTTGAATGAATTCAATTGAGGGCAAAGGTTAAGGCACTTGAGCAAAGTCATACAGCTACTGGGTGGACACAAGAATTCTTATCTCTTAGCTGTCTGTGGGTTCCTGTCTTCTTCCTTTTCCCAGCCCCAACCCCATCCTTAGGCTGACACTTGATAGACAGTATGAATTAAAGCAGCCTTTATTCTCTTCTTTTATGGAAACAAGTCTTATCTCGATGAATAAACAGTAAAGAAAGGAAATGATCTTCCCCTATCCACAACCAAAGTGGTAGGTATGCACAAGCACTGAAAAATGCTAGTTGCTTCAGTGAATGAATGAATGAATGAATGAAGAGTGACTGAGAGCCACATAGAAAGTACCTTTATCTGAGGCCACATCATGTTTGATTAATTTCTCCTTCCTGTTATGTGCTGTCAGGAGAATAATGAACAAGGGAGTCCTTTCCTAAAATGGTGGAATACATTTCTGATTATAAAATTGGAAGTAACTCTAGATATCTCTTATATATCAATCCTCATATTTTACAAAGGATGACAACTTTTTTGAGGTGGATGGCATCCAAAGGCTGAGGTGAATTGACTCAGGACCATAGGTCTAGAGCTGAATAGGAACTTTGAGGTCATCTCTAGCCTAACCCTCTCATTTTACAGTTGAGGAAATGGAGAGCTAGAACAATATCTTTCCTAAAGTCACAAAGTTAATAATAAACATCAGAGTATGATATTCCATCCCAGGTCCTCTAAAGTTAGGACTCTTACCTCTGTCACATACTCTTCTCTAGTCTGTTGTGAGTGGATGAAACAGAAGGAGAGAGGGGATGAATGAGTGAATTAAAAAGAATAACAGGTAGCATTTATATGGCATTTTAAGATTTTCAAAGGACTTTACATATGCTATCTCTTTTCATCTTCACAATAACTTCATGAAGTATGTGTTGTTATCATTCCTTTTACAGATGAGAAAACTGAGAGGTTAAGTCACTTGCCCAAGGTAACATAGATAAGTGTCTGAGGCAGGATTTGAACTCAGGTCTTCCTGACTCTAAGTCCAAAACTCTATCTATTCTGTTACCTACTACTTTTTTTAAACACTCACTATTTGCCAAGTACTTTGTTAAACTAATACAAGCAAAGCCAGTCTCTTCTCTCAAAGAGCTTATATTCTAAATAGGGTTAGTCATCAGTTAGCAACTTTTATTAATCAGCAACTATGTGTCAGGCACTGTGCTAAGCATTGAGGATATGAAGGCAAAGAACAGTGCATGTTCTCAAGGAACTCACAGTCAACAAATATAATAACAATCAACTAACTTTTTATAGCACCTACTATGTGCCAGGCATTGTGGTAAGTGCTTTCCAAATATTTCCTTAATTGATCCTCACAACAATTCCTAGAGGCAGGTGATGCTACTATCCCCATTTTACAGATGATCAAACTGAGGCAAACAAAGGTTAAGTGACTTGCCCAAGGTCACACAGATACTATGTGTCTGAGGCAGGATTTGAACTCAGGTCCTCCTGAATCCAGGACTCTACTCGCTGGGGCACCTATAAGGGAGTGGTGATAGGATGCTTTGGTCTAAAAATAAATTTATAGACTAAATTTATGAATAAATCACATTTGTCCTGTGCCCAATTCCCTTAGGGTCCTGCTGAACTCTTCTGATCTGTGCTGTAATGTTAATGGTAGATAATGGCTTTTAGATTATTCACTTGAGTTTTCACTCTGCTTCTATTGCCTTTATTAAGTTTAGGGACTAACATGGAAATTTCAGTCAGGAATATCTATCTCTATATAAATTGTTGTTCAGTCATTTCTGACTTTTTGTGACCCCATTTGGGATTTTCTTGGCAATGATATTAGGATGATTTGCCATTTCCTTCTCCAGCTCATTTTATGTATGAGGAAACTGAGGCAAACAGGGTTACACGACCTGTCTAGGGTCATACAGCTAGTAAGTGTCTGAGGCCAGATTTGAACTCAGGAAGACAAGTCTTCCTGATTTTAGGCCCAGAACTCTAACCACTGCACCATCTACCTGTCCAATCTCTAAATATATACCTCTATTATCAAATCTTGCCTTTGTCCTTTGCTACTTATGTAACAATGAACAAATCATTTAACACTCTGTGAATCTCAGGTTCTTCACCTATGAAATGAGGAGGTGGGACTGTGTGAAGGAAATGTACAAACCTGTGTGCTGTGAGTTTAAGGGAGACATCTCTACCCAAATGGTACCTTACAGATCAAAGAAATATAGCCTGCCTGATTCCATCTCAAAGGTAGGCTACAACTATCTTAGACCTCTGGTCCCACCTAGACATTCAGATGTTCTAATGAGATTAACTGTAGAGAAACATCCGTATCCAGAACAGATCTTGGTTGACACCAAGGTTACTCCAAAATTAAGGATTTCTTTCCTCCCACCCACCAAATGACCTGAAAACTTGTCCCTATTACTGAACCTTTTGTTGTCTGTCCAAAAGCTGTGTAAAATCTTATATATGTTTATATCTCCTTCTGTTCTAGGGAGGTGCTAACCACCTGGCAACTTTCTATCAGCTGATGTCAATTAAACCTTTTTTTTTTTTTAAAGGTATATATTGAGGGCTTTCTTCTTTTTTCCCATTGGGAAAGTAATTAGAGAGACAAATTAATAAAATGGTTAATTGAAATAATAATAAATAACTATAACAAAATAAGGGATAAGGCACCTCAAATCAATTATTACTTGCTTCTGGCCTTATCAGGATGAGGTTAGACATTATATTTAAGTGAATTATGCTAGTAAATTTGACACGGATTTTTGAAAGAGGGCTGTTTTCTGTTCAGAGATATCAATTTATGTTACTACATTGAATCTTTTGCAATATACTGTTTCTGTATCCACTAAGATCTTTGTACTAGGAAAACAAGTTTTCCCCTTAAAATTGCAATTTTTGACTTTAAACCTGACCATTATTTGTTATATCTTTTCTCCCGATTATGTAATACCTCATTCTAAATTTACCAAGAAAACAGGGCCTAGTGCTCTCTTAGGGGAACATCATGATCACCAATTAAACAATATAAATACTTTGTTCTCCTTGTATTACAGATAAACTCATACGTAGTTTGATTTTCCTAGTGAGTGGGCTTCTTAGTAGTAATTTAGTTGTCTATAATGTGGAAATTCCAATCTAGTTAAATGTTATTCAGATGGAACTTTCTTGCAGGCCTATCATTCCTCAAGAATTTCATTGAGTTTAAAAACCAGCATGATGAGTCGCCACTTGTCTATCCAGGACAAATACATTATATCAGAGGAGTGCCAACAGAAAGTTGTATGGTTGGTCAAAATAGGCTAAAGCATATTACAAAACTTGCCTGTGAGAACAAGTAAAAAAAAAAATTCCATCATCCTGTGTTTGTACTACCCGAAATGGAGGTGGATGTGGACCAGTTACATGAAGAGAATGAAAATCCGAAGGGTACATGAATCTTCAAGGTATTAAAGGAACCAGAGGATATTGGTAGAAACTGATACGGAAGATTTACAAATGTAATCAAACATTCTAGGACAGGTAATGAGGAAGGCCCATACTATAAGATCACAAATTTTTCTGGAATTCTTTGCTGTTTTTGCCTCTGTTGAACAGCATGTCTCTTTATTTCCTGAGTCAACCTTCACAATTGCTTTTTTTGAATCATTATTCAAGTTTGCTTTTCATATCCTAGGCACTCTTTTCTTTTCTTTTCTTTTTTTCTCTACATGCTGTTACAAGGAGTCTCATCAGCTACCATGGGTTCAATTATTGTTGTTGTTCATTCATTTTTTAGTTGTGTCCTACTCTTCATAACCCCATTTGGGGTTTTCTTGGCCAAGATTACCGGAGTGGTTCCTCATTTCCTTCTCCAACTCATTTTACAGATGAGGAAACTGAAGCAAATTGGGTTATGTGACTTGCCCAGAGTCACATAGCTAGGAACTGCCTGAGGACCAATTATTACTTCTATAAAAATGACTGATTTCTAGACTCAACCCTAATTTCTCTCCTGAATTCCCTTTTTATGCAATACTAACTGTCTACTGAGTATCTCTACCTTCCAAGTACCTAGGTTTATATCCCTCAATCCTCTTGAACTCCTTTCCCAACTCCACACTCTTCATATCCACTCAGTCATTGATTCTTGTTAATTTGACCTTTAAAACATCTTTCATTGGTTCCCTTCCTTTTACATACATGGATACCATCTTAATTCATGTATTCATCACCACTTCATCACCATGGATATTGCAACACTATCCTATTCTAGCTCCAGAGCACATGTTAAATACAGAGAGATTAGGTCCCTTGCCCTTGATCACAAAAGTGGCAAGTACTGGGAGGAGCTGGGAATAAAGTCAAGTTCCTTAGACACCAAATGCAGAGCTCTTTTCACTGCACCATGCTTTCTCTAATCGTGTGGAGAGGCATGGAAGAGTAATGGATAGCATAGTAGACCTAGCATCAGGAAAACTTGGGTTCAAATACTGCCTCTGATATTTTCCCAACGAGTGGCATTTAATTGTTCAATGTGGCATTTAATCACTCTGAGCTTCAATTTCCTAACTATAAAATGCAAACAGTAACACCTTTAGTAATCACATCACAGGGCTGGCATAAGGCTCAAATGAGATCATGTGTATTGCTACATAAATTTCAGCTCTAAATATGTTGGCCTGGGTTGGGTCTTTCTTAAAAAGTTATGAGTTGTTTTCAAAAGAAGAAATGCAATCTATTAACAACTATATAGTATATGATTGTGATAGAATGCTATTCTGCTATAAGAAATGACGAGGAGGAAGGTTTCAGAAAAACTTGGGCAGACATATGAATGGATAGAAAGTTCAATGTGCAGAACCAAAAGAATATTGTACACAGTAGTAGCAATATTGTATGTTGATAAACTGGGAAAGACAAATACTTAGCTATTCTAATCAATACAATGATCCAGGATAGTGTCCATGTTCTGCAAGAAGTCTGATCACAAATTCTCAGAATCATAGTGCTAGATAACCTCAACATCCATTTATAGTCCCACCTGTGACTGAATAATAATCCTGTCAACATCATATATTTGACAAATGGTCATCTACACTCTGCTTAAAAAATCTCAAAAAACAGGGAACCTACTTTCCAAGGTTTCACTTTAGCATATCTCTAATTGTTAGATAGATTTTCCCACACTGGCTATAAATTCTCTGTGTGGCCTTAATTGAATCGCCTAACTTTTGTGAGCTTCAGTTTCTTCATCTTTAAAATGAGAAGGGAGGAGGTGGCATTGAAGGATAATAGTTGTCACTGAAGCTCCAGGCCAAAGAAATCAATTCTCTCTCCCAGAAATCAAGAATGACTCAGTTGAATTGAGTGTGAATTGTCTACTTCTGATTGCTGGAGCCTTAGTGACTCTGAAGCCCTTGTGTGTGTGATGTCTTCAATTCTCCCCCTCAAGCTCCTATGTCAGGTTTTTCTATCAGTCCTTCTTCCTAGTTCTTATAGCTTCAATGGGAGCCTCCTGACTCTCAGAGATTCATGTTTCACTTACAAATTTACAAATCCCTAAACTCTTCCTACCAAATCAATACTCCTTTAAAACAACCATGCCTCAATCTCCAAATGTTTACATTTATTTTTTAAAGTTTGTCCTTCGGTCAAAAAAAAAAGTTACTTACAAATGAACTGAATCATCACGCTTGTAGTTCTGAAGGCTTCACCATGAGCACCCATCACTTTGGTACCTTGAAACTGTGTTTCTATACGTTCATTTGTCTAGCTTTCAATAAATAAAATATCTTCCCCTGCCTATTTAAAACAATAAACCATTCCCACACGAGTGAGGCATCATCTTACCTCATTCACAAAGAGATTTCAATCTTTATATCACGTACCACTGATTTTTTTGTCCAAATCTTATCTGAAAGCTGTTCCTTCATATGCACTCACACGTACATATACATATATAATATATGTAGAATATTTTAAAACATATATGTAGAATATTTATCAATCATCATCTTTAACAGCCACAGCATTATACCATTTAATAATTAACATAAATCTTTTTCTTTACACAAAAATGTTTTCTGTCCTTTTCATCACCAGATTACATTATGAATGAGTTTCTAAATACCACATGAAACCACCTGACTCAGACCTTTGATATGTAACCATAGAATGAGAACCTGGAAGACAGAATGACTAAGCATTATCATTCTCACTTTGTCTACCCAGGTCTCCCTACTGCTCTACTGTTCATGGTTAAGGACAAATAAATTTTTGTTTCAAGAACTTCTTATTGAATTAGATTCTTGAATTTCTTAATTCATTCTTCATGGAAACCACTAAGTTCCTTAAAGGATTAGCTCAAGTGTCACCTATTCTTGATTTTCTCTAGTTGCAAGTGGCCCTATCTCCCTGTCAACACAGACTCAAGAAAGTTTTCAGATATCAGTAGTTAATGACATGATATCCAATATCAGTAGTTATTAGCATGTTGTTGGCATATAATTGGCATGTTGCCAATGTGCTGTAGGCTTGATATGATGTTGGCGTCTTATTGGTGTGTTGGCTTTATGGTGTGATGTTGGCATGTTGTTGGCTTGATGTTTTGATGTTGGTGTGTTGCTAGCATGTTTTGGTGTGTTGTTGCAGTGTTCTTGGTTTTGCATTGTGATGTTAGGATATTATTGGCGTAATCTTGACTTGATGTGATGTTGGCATACTGTCATTTTGATGTTGTGTTGTTGTTGGGGTGTTGTGATGTTGACATGCAATTGACACATTGTTATGCTATTGGTATGTTGTTGGTTCTTGATGGTATGATGGTGTGTAATTGGCATATTGTTGGCCTGACATTATGGTATTGGAGTGTTGGTGTGTTGTTAGAATGTTATTTGGCATGTTGTTCACTTTAATGATGTGATATTGGTATGTAGCTGGCTTAATGCTGTGTTGGTATGTCGGCATGTTTGAATGTTCCTGATGCATCGTTGATGCATTGTGGGTTTGATGTTGTGATTTTGACCTGTTATTGGCATGTTGTTGGCTTGATGTTGTGATCTTGGCGTTATTGGTGTGCTGTTGGTGTGAATCATGTTCTTTGAGTATAGAACTTTCCCTTCCTCCTTTCCCCTATCTTGGCTAGATTGTCTATGCTGTCTGGGATAGGTTTTCTTCTCACACCTCCAAAGTCAATGATATGACTGTTCACTTGGGACAGAACAATCACTTCCTTATGTTACTAAGACAAATCACATGTATACATTCTGAGACAGTACTAGAACATATATTTATTGTTTATCTGTTTTGATGAAGGCTGATGTACTCCCAAAATAGTGGGCAGATGGGGATCACAGAAGTACAAAAGTACAAAAAATCCCTCCAGTACAGTATCCTTGCAGTATACCCTTAGCCTAGCCCCTTGAGTAAACAGTGGGCAACACATTACAGTGTACTTTTTTTTTAAAGATGCAGTTTTTATATAAGAGGGCAACATTGACAGGATGTCCAGCAGGATGCTTCTGGTGAGAAGCCTATCCATGTGATTGGTAGACTTGGGGAATTTAGACTTCAAGAATATTGAGACATCAGTGGGCTTTGAATATGAGCTAATTAAGACATTGACGTGCTAATAGTTGGGTAGCTGTGACTGATTAATTCAAGCCCTTTCATAAAATTCTGTATCTTGCACAAAAAAGCAGCAGTTGTTCTCGCTCAGAGACCTTGGCTGAAATCACCCATGAGACATCCACAATTACACCCAAGCTAAAATGCAACAACTGTGGAAGATTGTCATAAAGAGTTTCCACTTGACATTTGAGGATAAATATAGAATAAAGATAATACAATTCAGCTGAAAGCCATTTCATTAGCCCCCTTTTCAGTAACCACCTAAAAGAGACAAAAGGTGTAAATTCTCCACCTGCTAAGCACTTAGTAGACTACCACACATAGGCACTAAGAATGCTTTGTGGAGTGAAAAAAGACCTGTAAACTACTTTTTCAATGAAGAGGATCCTGAACTTTTTGAGCCAAAGGAGTAGACTCTGGCAGATATCACCAAGATTGAAAGACCTTGAATATGGGACCAGTGATGGGTTGTGCTCCTGTCATCTGAGGACTCACTGGGTACAGGGGAGTGGATTTTTCAGTCAAAACTAATCTTGAAGATCATTTCCCAAGTAAGTTGTGATTTGTGTCAGTGGAAGGAGTACCTATACCAGTGAAATTACAGATCTCTGAAGAATTATATCTATCTATTGGTTAATCTATAGCTATCTAGATATAGATATATAGGTATATAATGGTTGTCAAATCTTTAGGCGAAGTAACATGTTCTCTGTACTATGAGTGCCGTTGCTCAACTCTCAACCAAACCTGCACAAAATAAAAGCTATAGGAATAGAGAAGGGGGACAGATATGAGAAATGTGGCAGAGTTGGAAGCAACAAAGGACTAAATGGCATCCAACTCCGGAGAGAGAATTGATGAACTCTGAGTATAGATTGAAGCATACTTTTTTCACTTAATTTCTTTCTTAACTTCCTTTCAATTAGTGACATGGCTAATGTGGAAATAAAACAAAATAACCATATAAAAATGCTACAAATCACAAACCATAAGAGAAATACAAATTAATTCAAATCCAGCCTCAGACAATAACTAGTTATGTGACCCTAGTTATATGACCCTAAAGTCATTTAACCTCTGTTTGCCTCACTTTCCTCATTTTAAAATGGGGGTAATAATAGCATCTGACTCCCAGGATTGTTGGAAGATCAAATGAGATAAGTTGTAAAGTGCTCAGCCCAGTGCCAAGCACACAGTAAGTGCTATTAAAGGTTAGCTATTATTATTATTGTCATTTTTAGCCTCTTTCAAATGTGAGCTTCTTGATGTCTGATACTGTTTTACCTTTGACATTTTGCTTCTGACCACTGCCTCCCTAATCCACACACTCTTCTAAGATTCCCTCCTTTATTCCATCCCCTTGTCTTCCTAGTTCTTAATCTGCACACACTTCTAAGAGTGTTAAGGGAGGACTAGTACTTCTGGTATGAATGCTAGCTGAGTCCTTTTCAGAGCTGCTCATCTATTTTTTGGAGTCTATTTATCATCCAACTCACACCTGTGGCTCCAAGAAACTATAGCATGGGCAATGGCCAGACCCCGGTAAAATTACCTTAGTAGACGGCTAAACCAATAACTGATCGGCATCAAACCCATTGGCAAGTTAGGGGGACGTCCACCCCAAGCATGTGAAGACTTGCCCTGCTGGAATAGGTGGATGAGAAGAATTTGTTCCAACAGGTCATGAAAGTGACTGAAGTAGGCACTGTGGAGTGCTTAGAGCCTGGTCAGACACTGAAGATGCCAAGGTCATTCACTGCACCCTGGGCCATTTCCACCTGGGGGCATCTTGACATTTGCATTGCCACCGGACTTGATGACTAGAAGAGAAAGTGAAATGAAGAAGAGAATAAGAGATACTGATTACTTTGTACAGCTCTGCCTCACTTAAATCCCATTCACCTGCACGTTGAGACATCACTCCTTGATGTTATTGGTCCTCTTTCAAAATGAAGGCCAAATAACGACCTAAGCTTCAAGCACATTATGGTTTATTGGAGGCCTAACTGATATAAAATGTCCAAATGTCCATGGCAACACTCACTAACCAATGCTGAAATAATCTGAATTTTCTCTTTTGCCTACCCCTTTTCTAGCATCCCTGGAGAAGAAATGTTTACCCAAACAGTATAAGCTCGTCCAGATCACTTGTTTCAGTGGTGATTATTTAGTATTTCTGAGGCACCTAAACTGAATGTCCTCTTGATGATTCCATATTTGCCCAATAATTATCACGTTCAGGGAATCTGAAGTCAATGAGGAAAGGTGAATTTCTTTTCCACTTTGTTCTGGGCAATTGGTTCCATAAATAAACACATTTTTACTATTAGTAATGTATAGGATATGAACTTTAAGAAATAAACCACCTGGGCTATGTCATTTATCATCCCAAACATGGGTTCACTGACACCTTCATGGCCATGCATGGTTATCAATAAATCTGTCCTACCTAGAGTATATAAATTATCCCTTCTAAGATGCCTTTGTCCGAGGAAGAGTGACAAGAGGAACTGGGAGGAATTGGTATGTGCTGGTCTTATCCAGAAATGAGAAGGGAGGAGAAAAATAAGATAAAAAAAATCTTAGGAAAAATAATACCAAGTAAAATGAGTCAAGGGATGGCCCCTTTAATTAAAAAAATCAAACTGGGAGGGGAAGACCCTCATGGTTGCTGGTCAAAAAAGAGACAGTTACTATTTACATTCACTCTGAGCAAGGAGGGCCCAAAAAGTAACCTTTAAGTGGTGCTTGGACAGGAATCTATTGTTGCCCAATCTATGAGCTCCAGAGTGAATTGGATTTAAGGCTTGGTCTTTGAGAAAGAAATCTAGCCAGTAAACCCCAGAAGTCAGAGAGGGCCTATGCACTGAATGGGCATTACCTTACTCAAAGTGAGAACCTGAGAAGACCTTAGCTTAAAAGCACCAGGGTCTCTCCTTGAATCCTGTGCCATCTCTAGTCATCCTGATGAATATCTGGCCACCGGATCCAGATGGTTCTGGAGGAGAAAGTGAGGCTGGTGACCTTGCACAGCCATTCCTCACTCAAATCAAAGTCATTTGTGTTTTGTAATTGTGTTCATAGAGTTCCTGGGTTTGTTTTGGGAGGTAGACTGCTAAATATTTTATAATGTCTACAGTAAGTTTAAATGGAATTTCTCTTTCTATCTCTTGCTGTTGGGCTTTGTTGGTAATATATGTAAATGCCAATGATTTATGTCAGTTTATTTTATAGCCTGCAACTTTGCTAAAGTTGTTTATTATTTCAAACAGTTTTATACTTGATTCTCTAGGATTCTTTAAGTATATCATCATATCTGCAAAGAATGATAGCTTTGTTTCTTCTTTGCCTATTTTAATATCTTCAATTTCTTTTTCTTCTCTTACTGCTAAAGCTAATGTTTCCAGTACGATATTGAACAACAATGGTGATAATGGACATCCTTGTTTCACCCCTGTTCTTATTGGAAATGACAGCTTACTCTTAAGGAATCATATGTCACAAACGTAAGTTATATGCAGTCATCCTTTCTAGAATTGAAGAGGATAAGTACAGAGGTGAAAAAGAGAGGGAGAGAGACTGAGAGGGGCTAATAGAGAGACATCGGGAGTCAGAAAGACAGAGGGTCAGAGACACACAGAGAGATGCAAATATACACACATACTCACACCCACAGTGACTGAAACATTGTTGTTAAGTTGTTTCAGTCTTGTCTGATTCTTTGTGTCCTCATGAGGGGTTTTCTTGGCAAAATTACTACAGTAGTTTACCATTTCCTTCTCCACTTCATTTTACACATGAGGAAACTGAGGCAAACAGGGTTAAATGACTTGCCCAGGGGCACACAATTAGTAAGTGTCTGGGCTCATATTTGAACTCGGGTCTTTCTGACTCTAGGTCTGAGTTCTCTCCACTGCACTATCTCAATGCCCCTATGACTGCAGAATAGTAGTTATTTAATATATGTTTATTGGCTGACTGATTCTTAAAAATAAGAGCCTACCCTTCGTGACCTTGGTTAGGTTTCTGAGAAACTCTCCTTTGCACGTGAGCCTATACAGAGATGCCAAAGTCTGTTCATGTCCTGGATTTCTGGCTTAACTTTTAATTAACTTGGTTCAGACTCCTGTTCCTAATTCAGGCTGTAAATACAATGAAGAGGTTCATATTTACTCAGAGCCTTTTGTTAAGTGCTTCATCTGAGGCAGTTAAGTATCTCCATCAAAAGAACTCTGGGCCTGGAGTCAGGAAGACAGATTCATTATGGTCTCAGTCATTTACTAATTGTGTAACCCCGAGAAAGTCATTTAACTTCTGTCCTCAATTACAAAATGAAGATAACACCTACTTCACAGGGTTGTTATGAAGATCAAATGAGGCAATGTTTGCAAAATGCATAGCACAGGGCCTGGCACATAGCCCTACTTTATAAATGCTGTTCCCTCCCCTCCCTCATCTATAGGTATGTCTTGCATTGGTGAGATGGATGAGAGCAGGCAATAGCCCAGGACCAGAATAGAACCTAGTACAGTCTGTTGCCCTCAATTTCTTCTGGCTCATTTGTTATACTGTATTTTATTTTGAACAATATAATTATTTATAAAAATGTAATGCTTAAAGTGTCCACAGTTTATTATTATGCTCTAAACTTGTGTACAAAAAAAAAAGTATAGGGGCAGCTAGGTGGTGCAGTGGATACAGCACCAGCCCTGAAGTCAGAAGGACCTGAGTTCAAATCTGGCTCAGACCAAACGCTTGACATTTACTAGCGGTGTGACCCTGGGCAAGTCACTTAACACCAATTGCCTAAAAGAAATTCTATACTAATTATGAGAACTGAATGCAGAATGTTACTCAAAACTATTATTATAATACTAGAAAATCAAAGCAGAAACTACAATAAATGTCAATTTTACAACTAAGAAAGATATATACATGAAACAAGTCCACTTCTGAAATCACCTGGTTATTTCATGTTTGAAGATGGATTTGTGATTCTCTTTAGTGCATGATGATTTGTGTTGAAATTGTAACGTAAATTGTTAATGTTGATGTCTGAGTAGCAAATCATCAGTCACTAATAGAAAGTAATCTTTCAAATAATGCAAATGGAACTGGTTTAGCTTGCAAACATCCTGACTGTATTTTGCAAATTGTTTCTCTTTGTCATTTCTGACACTGTCCAGAATAAGAAACCAGAGAGCTTCAGTATTTTGTAGGGAGAAAAATGGTTTCTAATTTTTTTATCCATTATTACAATCAGAAATTTCACTTTTGAATTTAAACCAAAACAAATGGACATGCATAATAATGTCGAGTGTTTAATGAGATTCTATTCTGAACTTTATAAGTGGATTGGCAAATTTTCTAAGAACTATACTTCATGAAGATTTAATGATCTTATACTTTCATTTAGATTCATATTTTTTAATCAAATGGCATGTTCCTATGTGTATTAGAAAGCCCTTGGTTATGATCTGATTCAGATACAGTGGTAGATATGGAGGGATAGAAGAAGAAAGGATGACTGGAGATTCTTGAAGTGAGATTGGCGAAAGAGGACTGTTGCAATAATGGATACTCCAATCAAAGCAAGATGGCCTTATTTTGTCCCTAGCCTTAACCCATAATTCCTGGGGAAACTCCATTCTGCCCTTAAACTATCTAAACATTTTAAGACCAAACTTAGTATGCATCAGCTGGACTGAAATTCTACTCATTACTTAAAGGTTCAAATAATGCCTTGAATTGAAATTGGCTTTCAGAGAGGAAGAGTAGGAAGTTGTGCATGTGGTACAACTGGGGGGGGGGATAGGGAGAGAGAAAAACAACATCTTCTCCAATATTTCTAATATTACCTGAAAGAAATTCCTCTATAAGAGGTTGAAGCATTGTGTCCTCAGTCAACAAAATGCAAATACTACTACAAGGGAAAATTCCAATTAATTTTAAACTGTTGTCTAGATTACCTCATCAGATAAATTTATCTATCACTTTGAAAAGTAGGGACAAGGAAAATAAAATAAAAGAATCTGGACAAGACCTCTCTGGGCCTCAACTTCTTCATTTGCAAAATTAAGTGTTGCAGTTGCTTGCCTCTAAAGTCTCTTCTAGATCTAAATCTTAAGAGAACATAGGAAGAGAGGCAAAACCAATAGATGGGTTGTCATTTTATAAGGAGAGGTTCAGGTCAAGACTACAGAATGATCCTAGGTAGCTGGGTTCAGACTGTGAGCCTTGGGCACTGAGAGAAACATTCAAAGATGAAGTATGGGTGTATAGAGAGGAGATGAACATGCTTCCACCTATTTAATAGTTTGTCTAAGAAGACAATTTACATAAGGACTCAAGACTAATAAACATCTGTGGGGAAGTTCACAGTGTTGGCATGCCCATTGCATTAGACACATTAGACTCAGATCATCAAGCATTCAACCAGTAACACCAGAAGAATGTACCATCCACTTTGCCCAGCTATCTTATCTAGCAGGGCACCTCTTTAGAGTTTCTGGTGAAGGCCTACCATCACTTTTTCAAGTCAGAGATGTTTGGGCTTCTCTATATCCTGAAGAATTGGGCCACAGTTGCTATGTCTGTTGTTGGGGATAGAGGGACCTGTGAAGTGGTCCCTGATTGGCAGAGCCACAAGGAGTTTGAGGGTATCAAAGGGAATTTGGTTCACATTCTATACCTATACACACACACATATATATACATATGTATACACATCTATACATATGTATACATATATACACACATATGCATGGGTATAGGTATATATGTATATATGCACATATACACACATGTATGTATACATATATATATATATACACACGTGTGCATACACACATACACACATATACACTCATATTTTGAGGCTCTACCACTGGAGAGCAGGTGAGTGGAATAGAAGCCGTGTATGTAGGGACTAGGGTAGAATAGGGGTGATAGCAGCACAAGGAGAATGGCTATCGGACATCAGATTATCAGAATGGAAAAAATCTAATTATGAGATGAGAACCTCCCAACAGAAGATAGTTCTTTCTTTCCCCTACCTTCTCACCATAGTCATGCTGTCAGTTTCAGCACAGAAACTTCTTTTATCCTACCAGTCATTTTCTTCTCCTAATACATATTCCTAGATCTCAGATCACTTGAGCCTTCATCTAGATTCAATATTAACCATTTATTATATGATTTGATTAAATGGATTACATGAGCACCTGGAGGTTTTCTAATAGTAAAACTTCTGGATGCAATAAGTAAAATGGCAGTATTCTGTTACTCACTAGATTAAGTAGTGTGCTTACTGACACATCACTTCCTTGGATACCCTAGGTCTCAAAATGGGACCAAGTTTCTAGATGGTATTTCACTTATACTGAAATGTCTAATCACTTTAGGCTTTTGATCGGAAGAAACTATTCCAAAGGAGTAAGTTTCAGAAACTTTAATGAGTATATTAGAATTCTCAGGGATATGTCTCTAGGAGTGTTCTAGGCAGATCACAGGGGGCTTGAAGATCATCTTTAGACATAGAATGGAATGAAGCAGAAATTAAATTTATATCCCCTGACTCTGAATATTGCCACAGATTCTTGAAAAAAAAATCAACCTGAAGCTAATTCCTTAAGAGAAAATGGTATCTATTTATCTACTTCCTGACTGTCTCAAAAGTGTTGCTATGAAGTATAGCAATAACTTCAGGCCAATAATTCTAGTTACTACTTCTGTGAGGCAGCATGGTATATTGGATAGAGGGTTGGCCTGGGATTCAGGAAGGCCTAAATTTAAGTCTTGCAGATTTGGAAGGAATTGTAGAAATTCCTTAAATAATACAAGTCAGGACACTGAGTCAAAGAAATGTTGTGACTTCTGTAGTCTCCATAGTCTTATACCACCTTTTATTCCTAATCCATAACTCAATGTAGGTGTCTAATATATGCTAATTTTTAGGAGGTGTGGCCCTGTTGAAATTTTTAAGATACTGAAATTTTTTTGTAATGATATCTAATTCAAGTGAAAGTTTCAAAAGTTTCTCTACATTCATCATGTGTTATCTGACATTATCAAGTTTCCATGAATCATATATCTATAGACCTCTTCCAGGCCTCTACTCATTTGGTTAGCAAAATACTCTATGTATTCCACATCCAATTTCAGTAATATTTCTTCAATGGTTCCAGAAAAGATGCTGTAGTTATGATCTTCCCCTGCAGCATATTTCAGAAATCATCTGGGGATAATTTTAGTTGGAATTTGTCTCAGACATCTCTCAAAACTGTGTTTTGTTGTCCTTGGAAATAAGCTTTCTTCCTTCATCTCTGTGAATCTGGGAAAATCAAGTAACTTCTTCTAATTCCACTTTCTCAATCTGTAAAATAGGGATAATAATAGCATCTACTTCCTAGGGTTATTGGGAGAATAAAAAAGATAATCTATTGAAGGTACTTTGTAAAATTTAAAGTACCATAGAAATAATAGTTTTTATAATTATTTCAGATCAATATTAATCTTTCTCATTTTAAGATCTCCTAGAAAGAAATATCTTCTGGGGAACAGACTAAAGTTTGCTCCATTCTATCCGATGGGCTCTACACTGAATTCCTTTGAAGAATCACCATTTTTTCATTCATAGTCACTGCTTCCACCCCAATAGGATACCAATATCCCAGTCCCTTGAGCCATAAGTGGGTATTTTATTACATGGTATGGTATAAACCAGAATCTCTCCAAATGAAAATATTTAAGAATTTACTTCATTGTGAGAGGTGTGCTTTATTACCAACACCAAATATAAACTGTTTCCCAAATTCTTATCTCCATCTCAATCCTGCTTAAGTTGAATTGTGCAACATATCCCCTGTCCAAAAATTTTAACTATGTCTCATAATAAATCCCACTTTTTGACCTCTATCAGTTTTTCATTATTTAAAATTAAATTTGCTCCTATGAAAAATTTTCTAACCTGATTTTGTCTTTTCATAACCAAGTTGTAAGAAAAAATCAGTATTTTTTGGTCTCAAATAGTAAATAACATATTTTAACAATTTTTGCAGCCTATGTTAATAACAGTAGAAGTGTCAGATTCAGCTGATTTTATCAGAAAGCTCCTAAATCAGATTTACAAATATAATAGTGCCCTCTACATTTCACTTCCCTGTGTAGTACCATAGCAATCTGAGAATATCTTGAAATAAAAAAAAAATATTCAGTGAAGAAATTTAACAGAATCTTGACCTAGATATAAATTAAGTAGAATTAACAAATATATAAATATCAACTTTAAGTCAAAATATAGGTTCTTGATTTGAAATATAATGATTTAAATAATATAAAAAATAAATCATCTAGTACCTACCATTTGCTTAGCAAAGCAGAAGAAAATGTTGTTTTTCTTGAAAGGTTAGGCTGTGAATCAGAATTTTTGTACCTACTTGATTCCAGGAAAAGTTATTGATCTTCCATCCATTTTGCACTTAAATGTTAAAAGCAATATTTTGAAAGCACTATTTATTTCTGAGAGATATGAACAACATTTTTCCCCCTGTGAGTCAGGAAGTATATAGCTGCAGCAGAATCAAGGAAACTTGATTGTTTTTTTTTAATCATTTTTATTTATTTCATTAAATATTTTCCAATTATTGTGACTGAGTTGTGTCTGATTCTCCATGACCCCATTTGGGAAACTGAGGCAATCAGGGTTAAATGACTTGGCCAGGGTCACACAGCTAGTAAGTGTCTGAGGCCAGATTTGAACTCAGGTCCTTCTGACTCCAGGGCTGATACTGTATCTGCTGCACCACCTACTTGCCCAATTTCATGTAAAAAACAAATTTAACAATCTTTTCTTTTCAAATTTTGTGTTCCAAATTCACTCCCTCCTTCCTGTCACTCCCTTCTTAAGAAGGCAAGCAGTTTTATTTTGATTATATATGTGATGCCATGCCAAATATATTCCCATATTAGCCATGTTGCAAAAGAGAACACAAAATAAAACAATAAAATTGAAGGTTAAAAAATATGCTTCAATCTGCATTCAGAGTTCATCATTTCTCTCTCTGGGCCCCTTGGAATTGTCTTGAATCATTGTCTTGATCAGGGTAGCTAAGACTTTCACAGTTGATCATCCTTACAAAAACAATAAGATGGTGAATGCACAAATATATATGTACACACACATGTGTATTTCTATATACAGTATACATGTGTGTATATATGTATACATACATATACATGTGTGTATATATGTGTTTACATATATGTATATGTGTATGTGTATATATATATCCATCTACCTCAGTTTCCTCAACTTTAAACTGGGCAAATTTAGCACTTCCCACACAGGGTTGTTGTGAGGATTAAATGAGATAATATTTGTAAAGTGCTTAGCACAGTGCCTATGATACATATCAGAAGCTACATAAATGCTAGTTATTATTTTTTTACTGATGGACCTTCACCGACATAATGGAAAGAAAATAGAGACCCAAAGTCTTAAGAGAACCTTTACATACAAAGGGATAAGCCTAGATCAGATGGAGACAATGATGAGCAAAAAGCAGAAATATCTTGGCTTAGAATACATTCTTTTATTTGAGGAGCATCTTAGACTAGTTGGAGCTAGACTAGATTGGAATTGTACCCAAACACAATGTTCTCATTTAGCCAGTCTAGACACTGAGAAACTTATCTTTTCAAGTGAATAGAAATCTGAGTTATCAAAATGAAGAGTAAATCCTAGGAGACACCTGAAGGGTCACTTCCAGGAAATGAACAAGAAAGATTAGCTCAGGCTACTGCCTGCTAAGAAGTAGTTGGACCCACTGGAATTACTGCAGGCAGTTGTTGGAACCTTTTGATGAGTGAGGCAGTCTTAAAAGAGATGGTCTCTAAATTCTTTGGACAGAACATGATTTATAGCATGGCCAAAACTTTGAAAAAAGGTATAGGATAGAGACTTTGACTCTGATTTTATTTAGATTCAAACTACTGAGAATCCAGGGTGGTTTTAAAGCAAGGGCTAGTAATTCCAAAGTTTATAACTTTTAAGCTAAAAATTGAGACTGTCTTGAAAGAAAAGCTTTATTAAAGTCTGATTAGAAAACCAGTGTGAACTCAAGTAGTGATGAATAATAAGTAAGATAAGTGAGAATGATATCATATTGTACTTGGTGTTTATTTTCAGGAATATTTTGGTCTTTTTCAACATATACTCTCAATTAGGTTCAGACTTCTGATTTCATGGATATTGGGAACTCTTCGTCTATGGTCTTAACAAATTGCCTAGGACACTGAGAAGGATAATCAATTTGCCTCATGGTCAATCTGCTAATATGAATCAAATGCAGAATGAAGGAAGTCTAGTCCTCTATGCACTATATTACTAGTTATATTATTGTTAAAATTATACATTAAGCTCATTTAATAACTAGTTATAGATTTATTAAAATTACAAGTCAATTACATGAAAAAGCATTCTGGTAATTCTCTAAATTAATCACACCTGAGAGAAATCTGACGGTTTAGAACCCAAAGTCATAATCAAAATACAATCTAACAGAATACAACAAAAGAGATTGGGGCACACCATTTCAGGAACCACACAGTCCTATTATGAAGCTGAGGCATGGTCGGATATTCTGGTATCTAAACTCTCTGCTCTGAGAGGAAGGTATTAGGCAAAATCTCAGCCTTCTGTTCTTTAGTGCTCACATGGAAAGGTGATTGAGCTTGGGATCAATTTTGCCACTCACATCCTACGGCATCATGATTGTAATTTTAATGACTTTTCCCTGAGAAGGACATGGTACATACCAAATAGTATATAATTATTTACACTCTCTCCATTGTGGATGTGGCCATCTGCAAACTTCATGTATCTAGCTCTCTGAATTCTGTGCATACCAGATACCACCGCTTTACAATCTTTTACCCAAATCTCTGAAATGAAATATAAGAACCCTTAGCAAGCCCTGCAAAAATAGGGCTTACTGGGAGCTTGTAACTTAGGGACTCTGCCTGTGACATGGTAAAGAAATTTCTGGCCTCATTCTCAGCATACAGCTCTAGCTGCCTTGGGTAAGCTAAACCTTTTATTAACTACAGGTGTCAGTGCACAGACCCTGGGGGACTTGGAGGACATTCTAAGACATGATACCCAGGACAGTGATTTCTTTGCTGATTGGGGTAGCTCACACCTCATCTTTAGAATATCCATCTTCAGCCAGTTCTCAGTGGAGAAATATCTTCATTTTTGTACTCACTGTCAATACAAATGAATTGTAGTCAATTAATCAAGAAACACTTATTAAGTGTTTCCTATCTACCAGGCACCATGATAAGCTGGGGGAGAGGGGAGATACAAAGGAAGGTACCTTCCCTCAAGGAGTTCACAATCTAATAGGGGAGACAACAATCAAGTAGCTATGCATGTATGCATGTATGTATGTACCTCCTAGCTTCCCTAGCTTCCTCCAATATTCAATTCAAATTCCATCTTCAGCTTAGGCCATTCCCATCTTTCCCTTCCTTCTACCCCTCTCCTCTCCTTATGAAATTATCTTCATTTTATATGTAATATATGATATTATTATATTAATATATTATTAGTATGTTATTATTATTATATATGGTAATATACCACATCATATTAATAATGATATTGATGTGTTATTTTAATGCTTAGTAAATAATAATGATTATCACAAAGCTTAGAGGTAGAGATAAGGAGGGAAATCATTTCAGGCATGAAAGATAGTCAATGGAAAGGTATTGAGATGGGAGACAGAATGTCTTGTGTGAGGCTAGTGTAGCTAGATTGTAAAATGTTTGGAAGGGAATAAAGTGCAAGAATACTAGAAAGGTAGGAAGGGTACAGGCTGTAAAGGGCCTATCTATTCATTATGTGCATATATATATATATATGCAATCTTAATTATATAAGGTATCAGTAAACTCCACACACGTATATCTAGAAAAGGAAGAATTAAATTCAAGACTTTTGAATGGGCTCCATTAAAGTCCTAGTGAAGTGTAGTCACTGAATCTGGAGTCAAAAGACTCAGCTCTGTATCCTGGTTCTGTCACTGGAAGTATTGATCCCTCTTGATCAATACTCTTGATCCCTCAGTTTCCTTAGCTTATGCAATAAAGAGTTTGGACTAAGGCCTTTTGTAGCTTTAATAATATCACAGTATCTCAGAGTGGTGGTGGATATCAGAAGTCAACCAGCCTAGCTCAACCTATATCTGATAAGAATCCACTCAATCATGTCTTCAACATATAGTTATCCTGCTTCAAGCCTTCTATCAGTTAATCAACAAACATTTATTAAAACCACTTAATGTGTATCAGGCACTATGCTTTGGGGATACAAATACAAGTAGAGCAAAAATCCCTGTCCTTAAAGAGCTTAAATTCCATGGAGAGGTAGCATATATTAAGTAGAGACAGAACATATACATACATACATACATACATACATATGTGTATACATACATACATACACACAGTTATATATATCACATAATGTATAAATACATGATAAGTATATAGCACAATATATATTTATCATGTGCATCATATATATACATATAACATTTAAAATTATATATACATAAATGTTTATGTGCCATTACCCGGTTACGTATACACAGAATAAATATTATTTCCTCATAGATTTATAGGCTTATAATAGTTTTCAAGTCTGTGAGTTCAATGACACATCACATAAAAGTAACCTTGGTCTCTCAGCAATAATGCCAATAGGTTGAAAACTTGGGCAGGTCCTACCAAGATGGGAAGGTAGCATGTATGTATATATTATCATCTGCTCACTGAGGTCCAGACAACAGGATTATCACCCAGGCTGCTCACTGAATAATGAAAGATTTTTGGCCATTGCAACTAATGAAGGACATTGTGGAATTCACAGAGATGTTGCTACCCCTGTGTTGGTGGTAACAGTGCTCAAAGCATTAAAAACCCACATCTTGTAAAGAGTTGAAGTGTCTAATAAATAATGGTAAATGACAGAGGAGGGAATATAAAACATATTTTGTTAAAAAAAACTTTACTTTGCTCTTTACTTTGCAGGCAGGGAAATTGCAAATATTCTTAAATATAGCTATCATATCACATGGAGATTAGAAATTTCAAAAGAGTGTCCTTAAAATTTTGAGGTTATCTCTTTTAGTTGAGTACTGCAGAAGTCAAATTTCAAACTCCTATAAGAAATTTTGATAGTATATAAAAAGTTGGAACCTCAGAATTAAGTATCGTAATCCTTTGATTAAATGATCAAGGGCATACACAGATGAAATATGATCTGTCACATTTTAAATTTTGCCACTAATGGTTCAGCAATTTTAAGTTTATAGAAATTGCTATGTGAGCCTGAGTAATCTTCATTATGTATTTCATTTGTCACTCCCCAGTTTTTCCCCAAAAGGTATGATCTAGCCAGTAGTGAACGGGCCATGAGGGAAATTATAGCCACAGGTTAACAATGCTATTTTTGTGTTCCAACTAGAATATCTTCAACTTTCTACTCACTAATAGGATGATCTTTGTCAAGCACTTGCAAACTTTAAAGCACTATATAAATAGCAGTTATTACGATTATGCAGATAATGCAGCCTGAAGTTGAGAAAAGTTGCTTAATGATGCACAAATCTCTGAGGTCCCTTTCAGGTCTAGAGTTATGGTCCATTCCTATTTGTCTTTTTCCTTGACACCCACTTTTTTTTCTATACATAGTATTAAATACACTAGTATTCCTACTAATAGGAAATATTTGTGATGTAACATACTATGAAATAACTAACAACAGCATTACCAAATGGGGGAGGTGGAAGTATGCCTGGTACATTTTATACAACTCTCCAAATTTTTGTCTATTAACATAAAAAGAATACACATCTTATTTACATAGCATATTAATAATTACTAAGTACTTTTCTAGCAATAATTGAACAAGGTACTATTATTATTATTATTATTGTTATTATTTTATTATTTTCATGTTCCAGATGAGCTAAGTAAAGGCCAGAGAGGTTAAATTACTTGCCAAGGATGGCACTGCTTAGGCCAAAGGCAGCTTTCAAACTGAGGTCTTTAAACTACAAAACCAATGCTCTTTCCATGGTTTTGCTCATGTTCAGTCATTTTTCAGTCATGTCTGACTCTTTGTGACCCCATTTTGGGTTTTCTTGACAGATACTGCAGTGGTTTGCCATATCCTTCTCCATATGAGGAAACTGAGGCAAACAGAGTTAAATGAGTTGCCCAGGGTGACACAGCTAATAAGTGTCTGAAGCTAGATTTGAACTCAGGAAGATGAGTCTCTCTGACTCCAGGTCCAACACTATGTCCACAATACCGACTAGTTGCCTTTCCCATAACTTTACCTGGCTACATTAATTTGTATGTGTGTTCAGATTAATATGTTTTATGTAAGCTGTTAGACTAAGTGGGGTAATGACCAACAGAGAAAGTTAGTATTAAATAATTCCAATGTGTTATTTCACAAAAGGCATAACTAATAAATAAGACTTTTTCCAGGTATTACAAGCATAATTAAGGAGAATATCTCTCCCTCCCTCTGCCTGTCAAAATCTTGCCCTTTCTGCAAAAATCAACTCAAACTCTACTCTCCTCCTACTTTCCTCCTGTTACCACCAACACAGGGGTAGCATAATTAATGAGAATGACTTAATGATGAAAGGAGAGCATTTTGGATTCCATTCACAATTTTTATCCTGTGTTGCTGTCTGCCTGTGGGTAAAGCAACTTAATCCACAGAATTTAAGCTCTCAGCATCATGAATCTAGAACTAGAAGGGCTCTTGGACATTATCTACTTTCTTAAGTAAATGCTATTAATTACTTTCATTCAATTTTAATTAATCTGCACTTAATTTCTTCAACAGTCATTTAAGAAAAATAAAAGTCATGCACAATGAGTAAAATCTAAAGAAAAAGGAAAAGCAGCACAAGAAAGTCATTGTCTGAGTAAATGGAAAATCACATTGAGCTTTGGGGTTCATGAGACCCTTGAAATGCACTATCTCATTTCATCTTCCAAACAACCATATCAGTTCAATTCTATTATTGTCACCAAGTTTTAGGTGTGGAAAATCAAACTTGGAGAGATTCAGTGACTTGGCCAGAGCTGAACAATTAGTCAGTCTCTGTGGCAGGGTATGAAGCCAATCTTTCTGACTTCAAGTCCAGGCCTCTATCTGCTATACCATGCTGAATCTCCTATGAGGCAAGTATGAAAGGTGGTAGATGAATAAATCATGCAAAATACTAAAGTTTGATAGGCAGGAAACTCTGGCCTAATGCATAACTCATCTTATTCAAGTTGAAGTTCAACAAAAGATTCTGAAAGAACAAATATTTTAATAAGATAACAATATTAATTTGAATTCTACTTCAACAGACAGTACATATGAGAAAAGAGCACCTAAATATTTTTCCTACACTTTGTAGCCCCAATTGCTTCTGTGCAGACTTTCAAAACCTCTGTATAGCCCTGACCTCTCAACTCAAATCAACTTAACTCAGCTCAACTGAACTCAAGCTAATTCAAATACTTATTAAACATCTACTATATGCAGAGCACTGTGCTCTGCTCTGTGGGGAGGATACAAAATTATGTAAGACGTATGACTCTTACGAAAATTATAGTCTATGAAGAAAAATTAAAAAAACAGATGAATATCCCACAATACTATTAGAAGATTGTGATGTTACAATAACATGTTACAGTATGTAAAGTCTAAGGGGAGTGGCATACAGGTTATTTGTTACCCAGCAGAGCAGGGAATTTGAGAAGACTTCATTGCAGAAAAAAGTGACATTTAAATTTGGCTTTAAAAATGGGTGGAAATAAAACAAGCAAAGAAAGGAAAGGTGGGCATTCCCATTCTAGGAAATGAAACAAAGGCAAAGAGGTAGGAAAGTACAGGGTATGATCAATGGAACATAATAGTATAGTTTAGCTGAAGATAAGAGTGCTGGGAAGTAACATGAGATCAAGTTAAAAAGGTAAGATGATGCCAAATTGTAGAAAGCCTTGGATGCTAAACACAGGAGTCATTTTTAATTAAAGAGGCAATAGGGATTACTGATCTACAGTTCCATATCTCCACTTGAATATCTCATTGGTAACTCATATTAAATTCGCCTAAATTTACACTTACCTTATTCTATAAGCCACCCATTTTCCCTAGCATACTTCTTTCTGTTGACGGTATGCCCAGTTTCCCAGTCACTTGCTCTAAACACTTGATTCATATATTATTGGCTTCCATGATTCAATTATCATCTCTAGGCTAAGACTAGGATTAGGACACTTTTGTGACTATAATTTCCATATCCACATCTAGGACTTTCATATCTTTAACTAGACTCTCATATCTACAAATCCAGAACTGGTTTTCTCCTGAGTTCCAGTCACATATCACCAGTTGCCTACTGGACATTCCAAACTAGATGCCCTGAAGGCATTTCAAATTCAACATGACCAATACTAAAACCATTATCTTTTCCTTAAAAGTAATCATTTTTAAATTTCCCTGTTTCTGTTGAGGGTATACCCATCCTCCCAATTATCCAGATTCTTACCCTCAGAATAATATTTGGCCCTTCATCTTCCTGTACTTTACATATCCAATCCCTCTTCAAGTTCCATTGACTCTACAACTTACCTTGTGACTTACCATCTCACCTCTCACATGGCCACTACTGTAGATCAGAACCTCATTGCCTCTCATTTAGACTACTGAAGTCTTCTAGTTTCAAGTCCCCCCCCACCACTTTAATCCATCCTTCACACTGCTGCCAAAATGATTTCTTTAAAAAAAAAATGCCTGATCCTATCACTTCCCTTCTTTGAAAGCTTAACCTTCTTTTTAGTCTTATCTCCCAGTGCTCCTCTACTTCCTCCAGGCAAATCACTCTATTGGCATCTCCAAAACATGCCTTGTTCTTTCCTTTCAGCCTTCCCTTGTACTCATTCCTCTGCCTGGAGTACCATTCTCTCCCTCCCTCTGCCTGTCAAAATCTTGCCCTTTCTGCAAAAATCAACGCAAGCTCTACTTTCCTCCTAAAGCCTTCTCTAGTTGTCTTAGTTAGACGTGATATCTCCCTTCTAAACCATCCTTTATTACTCATGTGACACATAGCATGGCTGTCTTTTATTATATATTTGCACAGATGACCTTTCTCTCTTGTTCCTCTTATAATCTAGTTTAGACTCCTAGAAGAGAGGAGCTTTCTCATACAACACTATGCCCCTTCCTCCATTATGCCAAGGAATTTGGCATAATTTCCTTTACATGTAGGAAAATTCAATAAATACTTGGAAAAGAAGGAAAGATAATATGATTACAAATTTAGAGCTGTATGGGACTTTAGACATCATCTAGTCCCTCCCCTTCATTTTACAGATAAAGAACCTGAGGCACAGAGTTTAGATGATTTGCTCAAAGACACATAGATGTAAAGGAACAGAAATAAGATTTGAATCAGATCATCTAACTCCCAATTCAACCCTTTTCCTACTATACAAGAAAAGGAAAGGCAGACAAAATCAAAGCAAGGGACAAGGAAGAAAAGTCAAGCATAGAAATGGTGGCGTCTTTCTGGTAAGGATCTGAACCTAGATGACTTTTCTGCCAGAATACTGGAATATTTATTTCAACATACATTGTTATCATATGTTAGATGATTGATGCCCATTTCAGTTGTTATGCATCCTCTTGATTTCTTTGGGGGAGTGGTTTTGTTTCAAGAAAGAGGAGGAACTTAAAAACTTGTAATGTTTCAGTTACCACCAAGGTATATGCATTGTTTTCATGAAGCACCCCTCAAAAAAAAAAGCTGGCTTCATAGGATTGAACTGTCTTGATATTTGCTTTTTTTCATTTTATTTTCTAATTAATATTATGTAAGTCAATGTCTCTGTGAGAAAATATGGTTATCTTTCTCATAGGACAATTTGAGCCATATTAAATGACATTTGTAAATTACTTTGAAATCCTTCTATGGGCAGAGGAACTGAAACATGATGGAGTTTTATTTTATGTGTTTTTGTGTCTTTCCAAATTAAAAGACTGTTTTTAAAAAATCTATCAGCCTTTATCATTGTGAATGCTAATTTAAAAAAGGTTTGCAATCATTCAAATAGTTTTATTTCCTCCCTATTATCTGATTTTTGCTTTTGTTTTTGCTTATGTTATTATTTCATTCTGGTTAGAGTATTTCATCAAAGCATATATATACATATATCTATACACACATACATACATATACACATATATACATGCATGCATATATATGTATGTATATATATGTATACATATATGTATATGTATATTACTCCACACCCTATTTTATTTATCTTTGGAATATTGACCTTGATTTGGTCAAACTTTTAGGGAAAATAGCATACGTGGCCTTTGAAAACAAAGTTCACATTGGTTTAATAAATAATTTTCTTACAGATATCACAGATTCTATCCATCTGCTATTTATTTGTTTTATGAAAACATAAATGATGGTTACTTTCCTCAGAACCCTAGAGGGAATTGACTTGTATTATGAACTTATTTTTATTCAAGGGAAATAGTTTTTCAAAGTTCAAATGAATGTCATGGAGGTATTTACCTTAAAAAAATACTAAAAATGGGCAAATATTTATGAAACTTCCCTTAAGTCAGTGAACATTAAAAAAAGTGAAAAAAAGTGTCTAGGACTACAAACACTTAATAGCTTGTTTCTAGCATGTACACAAGTGTCTCATGCAAAATTATAATGTCATTTATATCCATCATCTATATCTGTGTTTGTATATGTGTATACACACAGTGGTGATTTCTGAGGAGATAAATGTTTATCTCCCCAGAAATCACTACCAAGTAAATCTTTTAGCCTAAGCTTAGCAACTTCTAGTTTGTTTTCTTTTTATTATCCTGCAGAATGGTCAATGACAGAATATTATTGCTGTTATTTAATAACCTTTAAGATGCTCTTCTAGGGGGCAGCTAAGTGGCACAGTGGATAGAGCACCAGCCCTGGATTCAGGAGGACCTGAGTTCAAATCTGGCCTCAGACACATAATGCTTACTAGCTGTGTGACCCTGGGCAAGTCACTTGACCCCATTGCCTAGCCAAAAAAACAAAAAGATGCTCTTCTTTGACTTCCAGCCTCTTGTTGCCATTATGACTTCCTTCTCTGCTGCAGCTAAATAAGGATTATCCCCCCACAAGGAAGAGGAATCTATGAAGTTTCCATAACAGAAACTGTACTTTTGAAGACTTATTTAGTCTACATAATTCTGTCTACTTGTTATTTCTTTGCAATGTATAATAAATCCCAACTTTCCACTCTTCTAACCCTTATCATTAAGAGCCTGCCTAGTTGAACATTTTTTTCTCCTGCTGCCTTTTCCACTCCCCTGTATATGCATCACATATACTTCAATATATCAACAGATTTGTGGTTTCCTAAGCATGAGTATGTCTTCTAATGTTATACAGCAGCAGATCCTTTACAACTTAGGGGGTACTCTTCATGACTTTGTTGTGGCCTATGTAATATTGGTGACTAACTTTTGGGTGGTAAGCCTTTTCAAACTCAACTAAGTTTGCTGATAGATGGCAGACATACAGCTCGTTGCTTGGCTTTCACAACTCAGTAGACCTGCCAGGGATTACACCTTTCTGGCATCACCTTTGAAAAATAATGGTCACTTCCAAACTGAAAATAACATCATACATTGAAGTTTACTGAAATCATATGGTATGAGACCAATAAATATTCTCTAAATAGATATGATAATCATAATGAGTGAAGTTATCAATCTTTTCATGATTTCATATGAACTTAAAAGTCAAGTGACATTTATCTTCTTGAAGGAACCTTCAGGTCATTTAAATTCAACAAACATTCATTAAAACCTACAATGTGCCTGATGCTATAATAGGTGCTGTGAATATGACAAAAGTGAAGCAATCTAAAAATTTTAAATAAAATTCTCAAGAAATCATTATAGCCAAGTGGGGTTTATACCAGTGCTGCAAAGATAATTCCACATTAGGAAAATAATATCATTAATCAATCATATTTAAAACCCAAAATAAAAAAAAAGATTATCTCAATAAATGTAGAAAAAAGCCTTTGACAAAGTTTAGTCTCATTTATGCTAGAAAAAAATATAAAGTATAAGCATGGATAAACCTTTTTTTAATACGTTAAAGATTCTATCTAAAATTAAAAGCAAGCATTATATGTATTAGGAATACACTAGAATCTTTTCTAACAATTGTAGGAGTAAAGAAGGATGCTCACACTCCCCACTATTTATTATTTGATATAGTTGTGGAAATGCTAGCAACAGCAATAAGATATAAGAAAGAAATTAAAGGCATAAAGATAGATAAAGAGGAGACAATACTATTCCTATTTGCTAATGTTATGATGGTACACTTAGAAAACACTAGAGAATCAAAAAAGATGTTAATTGAGACAATTAAGAGCTTCTGCAAAGTTGCACTACACAAAATAAGCTCTTAAAATGAATAACTCTTAGAATAATTGATATATGATAATAACAAAATCCAAGGAAAGGGTGGAAAAGGAATGTTATTGTTCAGTCATTTAGTCATGTCCAACTCTTTGTGACCCTATGGACCATAACATACCAGGTTCTTCTGTCCTCTACAATCTTCCAAAGTCTGTCCAAGTTACTGTCCATAGGGTTTTCTTGGTAAAGACACTAGAGTGGTTTGCCATTTCCTTCTCTAGTGGATGATCTTTTGTCAGAACTTTCCATCATAACATATCCTTTTTGGATAACCCTGCACAGCATAGCTCAGAGTTTCATAGATTTCTGCAAACCCCTCCACCATGACAAGATGGTGATCCAGAAGGGGGCTGGAAGAGGAAATCCCTTTCCAAATAACTACAAAATGGAAAAAATAACTGGTGATAATCCTAGTAAGGCACACAAAAGGCTTGTGTAGATTCATTTCTAAAGTATACCTTAAAGAAATAAAGAACAACTTAAATAGGTGGAGGAATATTTAGTGTCCATGAAAATAATAATAATAATTAAAAGAAAACACTACTAACAAAATTTACACTTAATGATATATCATTCAAATTAAAAAGGGGATACTTTATGGAACTTTATAAAATAACAAAATTCATTAAAAAAAACCCAAAAGATGTAGAATATCAAGGAAGTAAGGATGAAGGAGGAATAACACGTTCAGAAATTCTCACCTTACTTCCATCTAAAATCAGTAGAGGAGTGAGCAAATTCTGTTCAGTCAATCCCATGAATCACAGAATGGGTGAGATTTCTGTAGGATGTGAGCCAAGAAAAAATAATTCAACATGTGGTTATTGTGGACTGTGTGGCGTCCTGATATCGCTACTTCTTGCCAGATGAGACTTGGGAGTGCTGAATGAAAAAGTAAACAGTGGGAAGGAGGCTTTGCCCTGGGATTGATCCTGAGAAACTTGCAGAGTTGCCTTGACATATGTGTCTGTAGCTTACATTTCATCACCCTTCTATATAATCCAATTGAACTTACTAAGTTAATGATCTCAGTATATAGGCTTGATTAACATAGCACAATGGAAAGGAAGGAAAGGTATAGCAAAGAGATAAGACAGACTGAATAAATCATGCATCTATATTAGTTAAATAAGATAAGAGGAAAGTATATGAGGCATATTATTCTTGTGACAACTATATGCCTAGGTTCCTGATTGCCAGACTGGACTGACATAGATTCTCTTGTACCTCCCCTCAACCTGTTTCATAAGAAATACAGCAAAAATGGCATTAGTTTATATATTTATTATGATTTAGTATATAATAACACAGAAACTAGTGAAGACACAAAATATTATACATATATTATATATACAAATGCATGTGCACATGTATATATACATATATATCTAAATTTTGATATCAATATATAGCTATATTAATATGTTGGCATGGAATAAGAATTGAGAACTTGGAAACTTAATCTCCTGGGCCCTCTTCTCTTCCTATGCTATCATGCTATTTTATTCATTGATCTCATCAACTTCCATGGATTCAATTATAAGTTCATGTAGATTATATATATGTACATCCATGTATATATATACATATGTGTACACATATGTGTGTATATATATATGACTTTTTTTTAGCTATGTGACATGATGTGATAGAGTGAATAGAGAACTGGAATTTGAGCCAAAAGACCTGAACTCAAATCCAATCTCAGACACTAGCTGTGGATCACAGTTTTGTTACCTAATGTCTTTATTTCCTCATCTATAAAATGAGTAGAATAGTTCTTGTATATCTACATCACCTACATCACAGGATCATTGTGAGGATTAATCTTTACAAAATGTAATGTGATATATAAATATGAACTAAGATATTTTAAAATTTGTGCTTTTATTGCTTGTTTAATAACATTAAAATGCATGATTTTATGGAAAAAATATTAAATTCTCAATTATTTCCTACCTCATGTTGTTGAAGTACAACTTAATTCTTTGAAAGAAATTAGCATGGATAAGAAATATATTCTGATATTTTCCATTAATTACTATTGATCTGTTTTTTAGGTGATTTTTAGCTACTGAGATATTGATCATCTTTCTGGTTTACCATTTTACCAGATCACATGATTATAGATTTAAAGCTAGAAGGCACATCAAAGGTAATATAATCTACATACCTCATCTTGTTTATAAGGAGAGTATTAATTTTAGTAAGGTTTTTGGGGTAAAGGTTGTCAGTTTGTCCTACTCCCTCATGGCTTTCTGACTGAAGACCCAAGTTAATTTGTGTATGTGTATGGTTAACTTCAGTTGTATATGGGAGCTAAAAGGAATTTAGTCTTTCAATCCAAATAGCAGGTATTCTGGAGAGAAGTGGTATTTATGAAGTTAAGGCCCTCTCGTAAGTGCTAACTAGGTGAGGATATCCTTCTGATTCACAAATATTAAAATGGTTCTAGGACTTTGAGCTCTCAACTGACAATAAGAACTGTCAAAACTGTGGCAAATTGACTACATCACCAACAGGTAGCAGTAGCAGCTTAGTAAGATGCAATATATGGTAGCAGAGTGGAGAAAGTAACTCAGAAGATAATATCAGTAACATAAGGAGATAACATTAGCAGCTCTGTAGTGAATCAGCAAGTATTGGTCTCAGAAACAGGGAAGTATTGTGTGAGCGATGCAGGTCAGCAATGGTTAGGATTATGAATTATCTGGACTAACTATGTTCTGTCTCTCAATGATAGAATGGCACACCGGAAGAATGCATTCCTTTGTGTATGGGATGATTTTCCTTGTTCTTTACATTCCCATTCTACTTAACTGGCAAACTTCTTTTTAATGTGTCCTCTGCTTTGGTTTACTACACATAAAAAAAAAAAAAAACAGGAGGCTTATGAGTCTTGGTATGATCTTAAACACAGATTGAATTTTGGTATAGCTTTCAGGAGCTAATAGTTAAGGGGAGTTACATATTGATGAGGAAACTCAGGCTTAAAAGGTTAAATGATTATATAGGTAGTAAGTATCAGCATCAGCATTCAAATCAACAACTTCTGATTCCAAATCCAGTACTTTTTCACTATACCATAATTATTTTTATATCTTCATTGATGATTGAAGCCCTTCAAGGTCATATTAGACAACAGAATTTAACATATAAATCCAGAAAATTTTTAGGGACTATGAGTATCTTTAAAAAACTCCAGTTTCTCTTATAAAGTTTACTAAAATGTTCTCACTTGATGAAATAGATCTTAGAAATTCCTAGAAAATTTTTCCACAAATAGTTTCTAGAAAACCATTCAGAAAATTTTATGTAATATCATTATCTTCCCAACTCACATATTCTTGTTGCCCCTTTGCCTTAAAGTCCTAAGAATGTTTTCTAATCAAGGAATTTTATCTTAGAGTTATTTTCACCTCTTATCAGTCAATAAATATTTATTAAGCAGCTATATGTCATATGCATTATGCTAAGTACTAGTGATACAAAAAGAGACAAAAAACAGTCCCTACTTCAAGGAGCTCACAATTGCATGATGGAGACAAGCAAACAAGTATATACACACAAGCAATACTCAGGATAAGTAGGAAAAATTAATAGAGGGAAGGAACTAGAATTATGCAAGGGAGGAAAGTGTGTCCTCTAGAATATGAAATTTAGTTGGAATTTAAAGAAATCCAGGGAAACCAGTAGGCAGTCATGAGGAAGGAGAACATTTTAAGCATGGGGAACAGCCAGAGAAAATGCCTAGATTTGAGAGATGGAATATCTTGTTTGTGAAATACCAAGGAGGCCATTGTCACTGTAACAAAGAATTCATGGCAGTTAGTAAGGTGTAAGAAGACTAGAAAGATAGGAGGGTGCTAGGTTATGAAGGGCTTTGGATGCCAAAACAAAAAACAAAAAACAAAAAACATTTTGTGTTTGTTCCTGGAAGCAACAAAAAGCCACTGGAGTTGACTGAATAGGGGGTGTCATGGTTAGATATGTGCTTTATGAAACTTACTTTGGTAGCTGAATAGGGGATGAATAAGAGTAGGAAGAGATTTGAGGCATGCAGCTTCACCAGCAGACTATTAAAATTCTCCAGGCATGAGGTGATAAGGGCCTGAATTAGATTGGTGGCAGTGTCGGAGGAGAGAAGTGAAATTGACAAACCTTGACAACAACTTGGAGATGGTGGGAAGAGGTAATAAGGAGTCAAGAACGGCTCTACATCATGAGCCTGAGGGATTGGAAAGGTGGTGTTGCTCTTCTACAGTAATAAGGGAAGTTGTTTTTTGTTGCTGTTTGTCCTTATTTCTCTAAGAGGACCATGACATCAGGAAGGTGATGTCATGACTTGCAAGTCAATTTGATTAAGTGAGGCAGGGTTGTGCAAAATCACCAGCCTCACTTTCTCCTCCAGAGCCATCTGGGTCCAGTAGCAAGATATAGATAAGGATAACTTGAGGAAGGAAGGAAAAATGTATCAAAGATTGAATAAATCATACAATTAGATAAGATAAGTAAGATAAGAGCAAAGTATCAATATGGAGCAGAGCATTCTTTGACAACTATATGCCTAGATTCCTCATTGCCAGACAGGACTGACATTGATTCTCTTGCCTACCGCCCCAACTTGTTTCATAAGAAATACAACAAAAATGGTGTTAGTCTAGTTATGTATTTATTATGATTTAGTATACAATAACACAGAAATTAGAGGACACAAAATATAATGCATATATGTTGTATATATATATATATACATACATTTTCATATCAATATGTAGGTATATCAATATATTTATATGGAATAAGGATTGAGAACTTGGGAACTAAATCTCATGGGCCCTTTTCTCTTCTCTCCCTATGCTATTATACTATTTTGCTCATTGATCAATCACATCAACTCCCATGGATTCAATTTTAATTTCATGTAGATTTTATACATAAATATATGCATATATATGTATACATACACATATATACACATACACACACATACATACATACATATGTTTTTAAACTATGAGAGATGATGTGGAATAGGGAACTGGAATTTGAGTCAGAAGACCTGGACTCAAAACCAATCTCAGACACTAGCTGTGTATCAAAGATATGTTACCTAACATGTTTATTTTCCCATTTATAAAATAAGTAGAATAACTCTTGTATATCTACCTCACAGGATTATTGTGAGGATTAATCTTTATAAAACTTAATGTGCTATATAAATATGAATTATCAAGATATTTTAAAATTTGTGCTTTTATTGTTTGATTAATAATATTAAAATTAATGTTATTTTATGGAAAAATATTAAATTCTCAATCATTTCCCACTTCCTGTTGTTGGTGTGGATTCTTTCATCTTTTCTACTTAAAGTAATATTTTATTTATTTTATGCCCTAAATGCATTTATTATATATATTATGATATGACATTATTATATCAAGGAACTTTCTATTAAGTTTCTCCTTAAGTAGTCCAATAAATTGATAACAGATTTCTTGCTCTAAAAAATTAAGAAGATTTGGCGGGAAGCAATTTTCTCCTCTCCTGCCTCAATTAATTATTTTTTAAATTCTTTTTCATGTGTAAGTATGACATTTTCATTATCCATGAGTTTCCACACGAATTTATTTTCTTCTATAGTAGTCAGACTGAAAGACTGGGGGAAGATTTATCATTTAAGCAACAGAAGAGGAAGACATAGTAAAATGATGGTTTTATGCATGTACTCCATGTGTGTAGGTGTATGCACACACACATTGTACTCCTTTAGGTCTTATAAATCTTAAATTATTCACTTTTACTAAAGAAAGTTTACAAAATGCTACTTTCTCTTCCTGTATTTGATTCTCAAATTTTGATGGTGATTTTTTCTCTTTGCTTTAGATATTTAAGAAATCATATATGAACTTATCCCCCTATCATTCTGTAATATTTATTCCATCTTATAGCTTTAAACATGTTGGGAAATGTTCTCATACTCAAGAGGTTTCTTGTTGAATTACCTTCTTCTTCAGCATCACAGATTTATAAACTAATGATGAATTTACTACTTCTAAATATGCTTCAAGGGATTTTATATTATTTTATTTTTAATAGTATTTTACTTTTTCCAATTACATGTAAAGATAGTTTTAAATATTCATTTTTATAAGATTGAGTTCCAAATTCTTTTCTCTTTCTCCCTTTTCCCCTTCCCCAAGATGGTAAGTCATCTGATATAGGTTATATATATATATATATATATATATATATACACACAATCATAAACATATTTCCACATTAATTATATTGTGAAAGAAGAAACAGACTAAAAGGGAAAATCCACAAAAAAGTGAAAATATTATGCTTTGATCTGCATTCAAACTCTATAGTTCTTTCTCTGCATGTGGATAGCACTTTCCATCATGAATTATCTTAGATCATTGTATTACTGAGAAAAGCTAACTCTATCACAGTTGTTCATTGCACAATGTTGCTGTTACTGTGTACAATGGTCTGTTTACTTCACTTGGTATTAGCTGCTACAAGTATTTTTTGTGCATGTATGTCCTTTTCCCATTTTTATGATCTCTTTAGGGTAAAGACCTACTAGTGCTATTGGTGGATGATATGTTATGCACAGTTTTATAGCCCTTTGGTCATAGTTCCAAATTGCTCTCCATAATGGTTGGATCAGTTCACAACTCTACCAACAATATATTAGTATTCCAGTTTTCCGACATCTTCTCCAAAATTTATCATTTTCCTTTTCTATCATATTAGCCCATCTGATAGATGCAAGTTGGTACCTTAGAGTTGTGCATTTCTGTAATCAATAGTGATTTAGAGTATTTTTTTCTTATGACTATAGAGAGCTTTAATTTCTTCATCTGAAAACTGCCTGTTCATGTCCTTTGACCATTTATCAACTAGGGAATGACTTGTATTCTTAAAAATTTGACTTGGTTCTCTATATATTTGAGAAATGAGACTTTATTAGAAATACTTAGTGTAAAAATTGTTTTCTATCTTTCTGTTTTCCTTCTAATCTTGGTTGAATTGGTTTTGTTTGCTCAAAAAAAACTTTTTTAATTTAATGTAATCAAAATTCTCCATTTTGCATTTCATAATGCTCTCTATCTCTTGTTTTGTCATAAATTCCTACATTCTCCATAGATCTGACAGGTAAACTAATCCCTGCTCTCCTAATTTGCTTATAGTATTACCTTTTATGTCTAAATCATGTACCCATTTTTACCTTTTTTGGTATATGATGTGAGATTTTGGTCTATGCCTTTGATGATCCAAAATTGATTGGATTTTCATGGAAAGGTGAACCTAAGTCCAGAATATCTATACAGGCATTCTGGTGAGAATAATCTGAGAAAAATAAAATGAACCAAAATAAGAGAAAATCTACTATATATTGTTACAGGAACAGAATCCTCTCTAACATCACATGATCAAATGGTCTTGGGCAATGTACTTGTTTTATTTTTACAGTAATCCTATTTTTGTTTTATTTTTATTGAGAGATTTCCCACAAAAAAGTGTTGATGTTTGATATATACCATGTCCGTGTGTGTGTGTGTGTGTGTGTGTGTGTGTGTGAAAAAATAGAAAATAATGTGAAATATCTCATTGGAAAAAAAAACTGACCTGAAAAATAAATCCAGGAGAAATAATTTAAAAATTATTGGACTATCTGAAAGCCATGATCAAAAAAAGAGCCTAGACATCATCTTTCAAGAAATTATCAAGGAAAACTGCCCAGATATTTTAGAACCAGAGGGCAAAATAGAAATGTAAAGAATCCACTGAACCCCTCCTGAAAGATATCCCTAAAGGAAAACTCCTAGGAATATTGTAGCCAAATTCCAGAGTTCACAAGTCAATGAGAAAATATTGCAAACAGCCAGAAAGAAACAATTCAAGTATTGTGGAAATATAATCAGGATAACACAAGATTTAGCAGCTTCTACATTAAGGGACCACAGGGCATGGAATGTAATATTCCAGAGGGCAAAGGAGACAAGATTACAACCAAGAATCACCTACCCAGCAAAACTGAGCATAATTCTTCAGGGGGAAAAATGGACATTCAGTGAAATAGAGGACTTTCAAGCATTCTTGATGAAAAGACCAGAGCTGAATAGAAAATTTGACTTTCAAATACAAGACTCAAGAGAAACATGAAGAGATAAACAGGAAAGAGAAATCATAAAGGACTTATTAAGGTTGAACTGTTTACATTCCTGCATGGAAAGATGATATGTGTAACTCATGAGACTTTGTTAGTATTAGAGTAGTTGGAGAGAAAAATTATATGTATGTATATAGATAGGTAGATAAATACAGGGCACAGGGTGAGTTAAAGATGAAGGGGTGATATCTGGAGAATAAAATTGGGGGGTGAGAGAGGATTATACTGGGAGAAGGAGAAAGGGAGAGGTAGAATGGGGTAAATTATCTCACATAAAACAGACAAGAAAATACTTTTACAGTGGAGGGGAAATGGGGGAAGGTGAAAGGGAATGAGTGAATCTTATTCTCATAGAATTTGGCTTAAGGAGGGAATAACATACACACTCAATTGAGTATGGAAATCTATCTTACCCTACAGGAAAATAGGGGGCAAGGGGACAAGAGAGCAGGGAGATGATAGAGGGGAGGGCAGATTGGGAGAGGTGGTAATCAGAAGCAAACACTTGTAAAAAAGGACAGGGTTAAAAGAGAGAATAGAATAAATGAGGGATGGGATGGGATGAAGGGAAATATAGTTAGTTTTTCGCCACATGACTACTATGGAAATGTTTTGCATGACTACACATGTATAACCTGTATCGAATTTTTTGACTTCTCAGTGAGGGTGGGTAGGGAGGGAGGCAGGGAGAAAATTTGGAACCCAAAATTTTAAAAACAAAAGTTAAAAAAATTTTTCACATACAACTTGGAAATAAGATATGCAGGAAATGAGGTATAGAAATCTATCCTGCCCTACAGGAGAATTGAAGGGGAAGGAGATAAGAGAAGGTGGGGGGGGAGATAGAAGGGAGGGCAGATTAGGGGATGGAATATTCAAAATACATGCCATCTTGGGGTGGGGGAGGGATGAGATGGGAAGAAAATTTGGAACTCATAATCTTGTGGGAGTGAATGTTGAAAACTAAAAATAAATTAATTAATTAAATTATACAGAAAAAAAAATAAAAAGGGAGTGGTAGGTCAATTAAGTTTGGAAATCTCTGAGCTAGGGCATGGTAGAGGATGTCCTAAGGTTAGTCTGGAGAAAAATATATTACTGATGATGATATTTGTAATAATTAAAACCCTTAATTTTTTTCTATAATATTTTTTAAAATTTGAAGACCTATCCTTATTCTCTATATGAGACTGCCTGTTTAAAAAAATGAAGTATTATCCATATTCTCTTTTGATTTTTTTTGCTTAAGTTCCTTTTTGTTATAAATACACTGCCCAAAGGGAAATAATATAATAACCCCAAACAAAGTAGGTATTGTAGATCCCTGATCAATCCTAAATTCACTAATTTACTTTGCTGCCATATTTCTGATTTTGGAGTTAACATGTTCAAATTCAGTTTCTACTACTTACTTAATATAAGGTTTAAGGCAAACCACAAATTCTCCAGAGTTCATTTTCTTTATGTAATAAATAGGGATACTGATCTTGCTCTATATTCCCCACATAGCTGCTGTTGGGCTTAAATGAGATTATGAATTTAAAAGCACTTTGTAACCATAAAGCTCTACATTAGTATATGGTAAAATTATTATTACTATTTTTCTTATCACTGGACAGTTATTGGGAATCAGCAGTATCAGCTGGTAGGAGTACAATTACAATTAGACATTATATTCCAAATATCTTTGCTTTGGGGTGGAATATTCCATAGGCCAAAAAGGCACTCAAAAGATTGTTTGATTCAATTTGATAAATTTCAGGAGATGACTGGTGTTGTACCCCAGGGTACTATACAAACATTTATGTCATCTATTGCATTCTTCTCACTGCAAACAGAACTTCACTTAAGTATCCCTGGGAAATGAATATCTAGCTTAGTACTAAAAATCTCTAGAAGCAGACATTATGTTATCCTCTCCTGTTCCCATCCTCCATTCCATCCACGTAGTGCTATAATTCAAGTCAAGCAAACTGACCCTTTCACTGTGAATATTGCCCCAAGGTCAACCAGGACTCTAAGAGCAGCTGTTAATTAACTCAGACTTCCCAGGTAGATACAACCTTTGCTTGCAGGAGAAACATTCCTCTCTCATGAATCTTTTCTATCTTAAATTCCAAGTTTTCCAAGAGTTGTATGATATTACCTTCCAGTTATATTAGCTTACACATATCTAGGTAGAATCCAATATCATAATTACTGGTCTTGGTAGACATAGTTCACAAGTTGTAAAGGGAGGAAAAACATCACAAAGATGACAGTGTGTAGAGATCACAGCTTCAGAGGTGAAAGGGACCTTAGAGGTCATCTAGTACAACTCATCCAATTTTATAGATGAGAAAACTGAGGCCCAGAAAGAAGCAATTATCTAATGTCACACAAGTTGTAAAACCAGGATTTCATGACAGGATCTCTGACTTCAAATTCACACTCTTTCCACTAAGCCTATGCTGTTCTCTAGGCCTTCCTGCTGTTCTTCACACATGATACTGCATGAAACATCTCCATGCCTTAAACTAACTGCCCCCCAACCCTGCCCCAGCTGGAATACTCCTCTTCTTTACTTCTGCCTCTTGGAATAACTGGCTTCCTTCAAGATTCACCTCAAGTGAGAGTGAGGTCTTTCCTATCTCTACCCTACCCCACCCCACTCCAGTTATTAATGCTTTCTCCTTTAAAGTTACCATCCCAGACACCTGCCAGGCAGTGTCACATGCACATCACACATACTCTACTCTGAACCAGTTGGTCAACTCTTTGGCCTTTTCCAAATATGATGAGACAGCACAGGACAGAGATGGGCTGGCTTCTCCTGATGTCCTAAATCTGCCTCTGTGGCTTTTACCCCTTGTTTCAAGTTTCATTTTCTAGAGCCCAGCAGAACAATGGGCCCCATGACCTCTCCCAGTGCCTTGTTTCCCCCATTGCTGCCATAGGCACCCATGCAGGCATCACCTCATTGTTCCAAGCTCCTTGATGACTGATCCTAAGATCTTCCCTCTAAACTATTTGGGATGACATTGCTTTTTGAACTCCTGTGCTCCTGTTCTAGGCAGCCACCTTTGACCTTAGAGAAATCATAGATCCAGGCTCATTTCAAAGGTTACTGAATGGCAAGGTGGTGTACAGGGGTTATGCCCTTACAGAAAAGACCTTTGGTGCCACTCAGTCCAATCTATATTCTCACAAAAATTCTCTCTACAACATACCCAACAAGTAGTTAGCCTCTTTTTGAAGACCTCTGCTGAAAACAACCCAGGACCACATTCCACTTTGGCAGAGCTCTCATGGTTTCCCCTTATGTCAAACCTAAATCTGCCTCTGTGGCTTCTACCTCTTATTTCAAGTTTCATTTTCTAGAGCCCAGTAGAACAATGGGCCACATGACCATTTTTTTAAATGCTTGTTGAGGGGACATTCAACTGTGGTCACAGGTATCCAATAAAAAATGATTTCCAGGAAGCCTAAGCTTTTGATCAAAGCAATAGAAGTATTTTTTCCTCCATTTCCAAGGAACCACTGTAACATAGGTAGGTACCAGAACCAAAGTCAAGAAGACAAAGATTCAAATCCTTGTTCAAATACTTACTACCATCATGACCCCAGGCTAGGCACTTAACCTCTCTATGTTTCAGTGCCCTTATCTTTAAAATGAAGACATTAGACCAGGTGGTCTCTAAGATCTCTTCCATCTCTAAAGCTATGATCCTCCTTGACAATTCACATTCTTTTCCATAAAAAGCTATGATTGCAGAGGGAAAAAAATGCAATCTTTCTGTTAAATCTCTAAAAAAAGCATAAAGATATATAGGATATATATAGGAAATAAAGGATATATCTATATATCCTTGCTCAGACAATTTACCAAAAGATATACAGCAGAATTTCACACTATCACTTTTTACTTTATTACATCTTCAAGTCATTTAATCATGTCCTCCTCCCTCTACCTTTCCTTCTATGTCTCTATTTGTTTGCTATTCACAATGCCTTTATTTAGATAGCATTTGGTGGGAAAAGGGTGATCTTTCAGATATAGATTGGGACGCTCCTGCCCTGTTAAGAGATAGAGCTCTGAAGAGTGACATGAGTCAAATTATTTCTCCAAGATTAGCAATATTGAGTGAGATAGGCAGATATAATTCTAGTCTTACATCCCATCCCTGAGGAGATTAGAGTGTACAGACCCTCAGGATCCAATCTCCTCTGGAGAAGGGTAGGTGGAAGAGACATGAGAAATATCTAATTGCATCTTCTCATGAGCCCCATTTTAATAAAGCCATGTCAAAATATGAATAACCCACCTGGGCAACAAACACATGTTATACAGATGAAATGAAACATCACAAATTAGGAAGGAAAAGATGAAATATATCCAAAATCTTCAGTTAAGAAATGTCAAGAATCAATAAGCAGCATAGACATTTTTTACAGAGATTATATATGTTTATATACAGGAGTATATAAAATATAACTTTTCATTGTTATCAAATCTCAATTATTTTAAGGTTTTCTATGTTCAGCTGAGCTTTTATATTACTAACTCAGTTAACAAACTTTTATTAAATATCTAATATGTGCAAGACACTGTGTAATCCTTTGCGCTAAGAGAGATACAAAGATGCTACCCTCATTTTTCTTTCACATAAAAAGGATTAAATAATTGTTGAATTAAATGTTTCACAACTGATTTGTCTGAAAATATAAAAACTGAGGCCTCCCAGGCTTCCTGACTAAATAATAGTTTTTCCATAATTCTGCATGTGCCATCGCTGGTAATTTCTAAAAAATAAACATATCACAAAGAATGAGCAATACAAAAATTTTTGACCAATAATTATAATTAGAGCTAATAATTATGTAGTATTTTAAGGTTTGTGCTGCCTTTACATATATTATCTCATTTGATCTTCACAACTCTGTGAGGTCAGTGCCATTATCATCTCAATTTTATCAGTATGAGTAAACATTTATTAAGTGCCTACTATCTGCCAAGCACTGTGATAAGCACCAGGGAACAAAAGAGGAAAAAGACATACATATTTATGTATGTATATGTGTATATAAGTAGCTCTCTCTTGTTCTCATTCTCTCTCATTCATTCTCTCTCATTCTCTCTCTATCTCTTTCTATCTCTCTCGCTTTTTCTCTCTCTTTCTCTCTCTCTCTTTCTCTCCCCCCCACCACGCACACATACACGCACACTAAACTATATGCAGAATAAGTTGAAAACAATTTAAACAAGGAAGGCCCTGGGATTAGGAGTTGTTGGGGAAGGCTTCCTATAAAAGAGGGAATTTTAGTTGGGACTTAAAAGAAGACAGGGAGGTCAGTAGTTGTAGCCAGGTAAGTAGAGTATTCCAGGAAAGGGGGTAGAAAGACAAAAGGCCCAGTGAAGTGGAGTGTCTTGTTTGTGGAATAGCCAGGAGGTGAGCATCATGATATAGAAGAGTGTGTGTCAGGAAGTAAGATGTAAGAAGCTTAGAAAGGTGGGAGGGGTTAGATTATGAAAGGCTTTGTATGTCAAAAAGCATGTTTTAAAACAAATTATTAATTTATTTTAATTTATCAACAATCACTTCCATAAACTTTTTGAGTTTTAAATTTTTCTCCCCCTCCCTCCTCCCTCCCCAAGATGGCACGCAATCTAATATAGGCTATACATATACATTCCTATTAAACATATTTTCACATTAGTGATGTTGTAAGTAAGAATTAGAATGAATAGGAGAAAGTGCCAGAAAAAGGAAACAAAACACAACAGAAGAAAAAAAATAGCAAATAGTATGCTTTGATTTGCATTCAAACTCCTTAGTTCTTTATTTGGATATAGATAGCATTTTCCATCATAAGGCTTTTGGAGATGTCTTAGATCCTTGTATTGCTGAGAAGGGTTATGTCTATCAAAGTCAGTCATCACTCAATGTTGCTGTTACTGTGTACAACATTCTCCTGGTTCTGCTCACTTCACTCAGCATCAAACCATACGAGTCTTTCCAGGTTTTGCTGAAGCCTGCCTGTTCATCATTTCTTATAGCACAATAGTATTCCATTACATTCATATATCACATTCACAGTTATGATTACTACCTGTGTCTTTCTCTCCATCCTTTCCTCCTCTGTTCATGCTTTTCTTTCTCTTTTCTCCTTTCCCCTCCTCACCACCTCCCTCAGTCCCACCTCCCTTTTATTAGCCCCCTCCCTTTTCTTTCCCTTTACCCTTACTACATCTTCCCTCCCTTCTATCCCCACTCTCTTTTCTTTCCCCCTTTCCCTCCAACTGCCTATAGGGCATGTTAGATTTCTATACCTAACTGATTATGTTATTCCCTTCTTGAGCCAAATCTGATGAGAGTAAGGTTAAAACAATGCTCATCTCCCTCCCTTCTTTCCCTCTGCAGTAATAGGTTTTTGTGCCTTTTCCTGTGATGTAATTTACCCTTGTCTGCCTCCTTTTTTCCTTTTCTCTCAGTACATTTTCTTAGTTAGATCAGATTAATTCACTTACTTGGATCCATTTAACCTACTTGATTAGATTTTTTTTCATCATTACATCAAAGTCAATTTATACCCACCCCCTTTATGCATACCCCTTTAACATGGTGTAATAACAATAAAATTCTCAAGAGTTACAAGTGTCATCTTCCCTTGTTAGGGATGTAAACAGTTTGCCCTTATTAATAACATGTTGTTTCTTTCTGTCCCACTTACCTTTTAATGTCTCTCTTAAGTCTCATATTTGAAGATCAAATTTTTTGTTGAGCTCTGGTCTTTTTATCAGGAAGGTATGGAAGTCCCCTATTTCATTGAATATCCATCTCTTGCCCTGAAAGATCATATTCATTTTCACTGGGTAGTTGATCCTTGGTTGTAATCCAAGCTCCTTTGCCTTACAGAATATCATATTCCACACCCTACAGTCTTTTAATGTAGAAGCTGTAAGGTCCTGTGTAATCCTGACTGTGGTTCCATGATATTTAAATTATTTCTTTCTGGCTGCTTGCACTATTTTCTCTTTGATCTGGTAATTTTGGAATTTGGCTGCTATATTCCTTGGTGTTTTCAATTTGGGATCTCTTTCAGGAGGTGATAGGTGGATTCTTTCTATGGCTATTTTAACCTCTGGTTCTAGGACCTCAGAACAGTTTTCTTTTATGATTTCCTGAAAGATACTGTCCAGGCTCTTTTTTTCACCTTGATTTTCAGGTAGACCAATAATTTTTAAATTGTCTCTCCTGGATCTATTTTTGAGGTCAGTTGTTTTACCAATGAGGCATTTTACATTTTCATCTATTTTTTTCATTTTTTTTGTTTTTGTTTTACTGATTCTTGCTCTCTCATAGGGTCATTAGCTTCCATTTGCCTGATTCTAATTTTTAACAAATTGTTTTCTTCTATTAGATTTTGTACCTCCTTCGCATTTAGCCAATTGTATTTTTTAGGGACTTGTTTTCTTCAGTGTACTTTTTTCCAGTTGGCCAATTGTATTTTTTAAGGACCTGTTTTCTACAGCTAATTTTTGTCCTTCCTTTTCCAAGCTATTGACTCTCTCTTGCATACATCTCATTTCTTTTCCCATTTTTCTTCTACCTCTCTCATTTGACTTTTAAAATCCTTCTTGAGCTCTTCTAAGAAGGCTTTTTGGGCTTCAGACCAGTTCATATTCCCTTTTGAGGTTCCAGATGTGGGTTTGTTGACAATGTTGTCCTCTTCAGAATTTCTGCCTTGATCTTCCCTCTTCCCATAATAAGAATCTGTTGTATGTTTCTTTTTGCTCATGGTGTTTGCTTATTTCCTGGCCTTTAAAGAGATTGAGCTCTCCTGCTAGGGAGCAGAGGGCACTGACCCAAGCTTCTTGTGTCGGGAGCCTAGGGCCTGGTCAATGGCTTTGCGTGCTGGGGCTCCAGTGTTGGCAGTTGGAGGCTGTAGGATTCTGCAACTTACCTGGTGTTAGGCTGGAATCAACAACACTGGAACTCTAGGGGTAGGATTGTGAGTAGTGTAGCTCCTGGAGACTTTCTGCTCACCCAAGCCTTTCCTTCATTTTGCTTTCTTCAGCTCCTTTCAGATGGATGTTGTAGGGTGTTTATTCACATGGGGCCCCTTGGAGCACTGCTTCCCTTAGTTTTGCTGAGGCACTGCAAGAGCTGGTTGCTGTAGAATGCCAAGGCCCTGGTGGTTTTCTGAGCTGGTTTCCACCAGTTCCCCCACCCTCAATGAGGCACCCGGGGGTCCAGGTGTTGGTGTTTGCCTGCTCCACCACCTGGGCTTCAGGATCTCTTCCTAGTATGCTGAAGTGTGGCTTTCCACTTGCTGGGACACCTCCTGTTCTATACTGCTCCCCTTCCCCCAAAGTAAGAGGGGCCTTTCCAGTTAATTCCTCAAGCTACCTGGGCTACTGGACTGCTGCCACCCATCTTTCTTCTGGTTCAGCTGTTCCAGGGTTTTTTCCAGGGGTGATATTTTCTGGGATTTCAGGGGTTAATAGGGGAGGGTAAGAGAGACTCACCTCTTACTCTGCCATCTTGGCTCCTGGAAGCAGAAGTTCCAAATAGAATTTTTGTATTTGCTCCTGGACGCAATGGGAAGCCACTGGAATTTATTGAGTAGGAGGGTAACATGATTGGAGCTGTGCTTTAGGAAAATCACTTTAGTGGATGAATGGAGGATAGATTAGAGTGGGGGGAAACTTGAAGCAGGCAGATCCACCAGCAGACTTTTGAAATAGTCCAGGTATGAGGTGCTGAAGTGAGCACTAGAGTGGTGGCAGTGTTATAGGAGAGAAGGAAGCATATAGAGATGTTGCAAAGGTGAAATTGACAGGGCTTAACCACACCTTGGATATGGGGAATGTGAGAGAGAATGACATTGAAGATGTCAGCCTAAAGAACTAGAAGGATGGCATTGACCTCTTTGGTAAAAGGGAAGGTGGTGGGGTAGAGGTTAGGAGGGGAAATAATGAGTTCTGTTTTGGATGTATAGAAAATCTATTGGATGGTCAGTTCAAGATTCTAAAAGGCAGTTGGAGAAGTAAGATTAGAGATCAGTACTGTTTAGGGGAGGATAGGCTTATCTGAAAATCACCAGCACAGACATGATAATTAAAGTCATGGGAGCTGAAAAGATCACAGTGTAGATGGAGAAGAGAAGTGGGCCCAGGACAAAACCCTGAGGGACACTTATGATTACATGGTATAATCTAGAAGAAATTACAGTAGAGACAGAGAAGAGTGATCAGATAGGTAGGAGGTAAACCATGAGAGAGTGGTGTTGCAAAAATCTATAGAGAAGATAGTATCAAGAAAGAGAAGGTGTTCAACAGTGTCAAAGACTACAGAGAAGTCAAGGAGAATAAGAATTGATAAAGGCTATTGAATTTGGCAACTAAGAGATCATTAGTAAATTTGGAAAAAAAGTTTTATTGAAATAATAATTTGATGTAATAACAATCTGGGAAGCTAGATTGTAAGGGGCTAAGAAAAAAAGGAGAAAATGTGTAGGCATTTATTGTACATTGTCTCTGAGGAGTTTATATAAAGAGATTGATATTTTGTCCAGGGTTGCCCAACTTTTAAGTGTCTGAGGAGAGATCCAAATCCAGGTTGTCCTGATTCTAAGTTTTATACTCTTTCCAATCTGATAGGTGTGAGATAATATCTCGAAGTTGTTTCAATTTATTTCTCTTATCAAGAGTTATTTAGAACATTTTTTCATATGACTACATATAATTTTTATTTCCTCATCAAAAGACTTCCTGTTCATATCCTTTGACCATTTATTAATTGGAGAGTGACTCATTCTTATAAAATTGACAAATTTCTCTATGTATTTGAGATATGAGCCTTTTATCTGAGAAACTATAAATTTTCTCCCAATTTTCTTTTTACTTTCTAATCCTGGCTACTTTGATTTTATTTGTACAAAACCTTCTTAATTTAATGTAATCAAAATCACTCATTTTATACCTCACAATGTTCTCTATCTCTTATTCATTAACTGTTCTCCTATCCATAAGTCTGATAGGTAATATGTTCCATGTTCTTCTAATTTTCTTGTGATATTTCCCTTTATATCTAAGTCATGTATCTATTTTGGTCATATCTTATAAATGATGTGAGATGTTGTTCTGTGCTCAGTTTCTGCCAGACTGCTTTCCACTTTTCTATTTTTTAACCAAATAATGAATCTGTATCCCCAAAGCTTAAATGTTTGCATTTATCAAGCATAAGGTTCCTATGATCATTTACTACTGTGAATTGTATGTCTACTCTGTTCCACTAATCTACCTTTCTAATTTCTTAGGCAATACTAGATAGTTTTGGTAATTGCTGCCTTATAGTTTAAGATCTGGCACTGCTAAACCTTTTTCCTTTACATTTTTTTCCATTAATTCCTTTGATATTCTTGACCTTTTCTACTTCCAAATGAATTTTGTATTTTTTCTAGTTCAGTGAAATAATTTTTTGGTAATTTAATTGGAATGGCATTAAATAAGTGGATTAATTTAGAGAGAATTGTCATTTTTATTATATTTGCTCTACCTACCCACAAACAATATTTCTTCATTTATTTAAATCTGATTTTATTTGTATGAAAAAGTGTTTTGTAATTATGTTCACATAGTTCCTTGGTTTGCTTTGGTAGGCATACTATTTTATACTGTCTATAGGTATTTTAAATAAGATATCTCTTACTATCTCTTCTTGCAGGGTTTTGTTGGTGATATATAGAAATGCTGATAATTTATGAGTTTATTTTATATCCTATTACTTTGCTAAAATTATTAATTTTCAACTAAACTTTCTAGTTCAACTTCTAGGATTTTTCAAGTGTATTATCATATCATGTGCAAAAAGAGATAGTTCTATTACCTCATTGCCCATTCTGATTTGTTGAATTTCTTTTTGTCTCTTATTGCTATTGCTAGCATTTCCAACACAATATTGAATAATATTTGTGATAATGGGAATCCTGATTTTCCTCCTGATCTTATTGGGAAGGCTTCTAGCTTATCCTCATTGCATATAAGGCTTGCTAATGGTTTTAGTTAGATACTTCTTATCACTTTAAGGGAAAATCCATTTATATGCATTCTTTAAAGTATTTTTTAAAATAGAAATGAGTGTTGTATTTTATCAAAATCATTTCTGAATCTATTGATATAATCATAAGATTTTTGTTAATTGTTTTTATTGATATATCAATTATGTTAATAGTTTTCCTTATGTTACACCATCCCTCCATTCCCGGTATTTTTGCTTTTCCTGGTTTAGATATCAGTATCATATTTGCTTAATAAAAGGGGTTTGGTAGGACTCCTTCTTGCCTGTTATTCCAAATAATTTATTTAATATTGGGATTGGTCAATCTTCAAATGTTTGGTAGAATTCACTTATAAATCTATTTGGTCCTGGTATGTTTTTTACCCCCTTAGGAATCTTATTTATGGCTTGTTCAATTTCTTTCTGTAAAATAGGTTTATTTAGATATTATTTTTCCTCTCTGTTAGTTTAAAGTTTATATTTTTGTAAGTATTCTATTTCAGTTAAATTTACTGGCATAAATGGGCAAAATAATGCCTTACAATTGTTTTGATTTCATCTTCATTAGTGGTATATTTACCCTTTTTATTTTTGATACTAGCAATTCATTTTTCTTCTTTCTTTTTTAAAAATCATATTAAGCAATATTTACCTATTTTATTGATTTTTTCCATAACACCAACTCTTAGTTTTATTTATTAATTCAATGTTTTTTTGCATTCATTTTTTTAATCTCACCTTTATTTTTTAGGATCTTCAATTTGGTATTTAATTGGGGATTTTTAATTTGTTCTTTTTCTAGTTTTTTAATTGCATACCCAAATCATTGGTCTGCTCTTTATCTGTTTTATTGATATAAACATTTAGAGATATAATTTCCCTCTTATTACTATTTTTGCTGCATCCTATAGGTTTTGGTATATTGTTTCATTATTGTCATTCTTTTTAATGAAATTATTGATTGTTTCTATGATTTGTTCTTTAACCCACTCATTCTTTCAGATTAGGTTGTGTAGTATCCCATTAATTTTTAATCTGTTTCCATGATTCTTTTTTGGACATAATTTTCATTTCATTGTAAACCTAAAAGGATGCAATTAGTATTTCTGCTTTACTGCAAGAAAAGGATTCTTAATATTTCTTTTGTAGCATCGATCCTTTTAGCAGCCTGGTGATGGCTATGAAGTTCTTAGAATAATGATTTTTATATGCATAATATAAATTACATAAGATTGCAAAGGAAACCAAGGGTTAGTGTATTTTTTTCTTGCAAAATCACAGATCTACCAAAATTTAGCCACATGTTCCTTCAGGATCTGTATCTGGTGAAGAACCTCTGCCCTGGACCTTACTAAGATATAGATCATCACTGATGGAGAGCATTACCTTTCTTGAAGAAATCACAGATGTGATGTATGTAAGAGAAAAATGACAACCAAAATAAGCATTAGCTTATATTGTCTACTATTGCTGAAGTTATGTTTAAACAATGAAATACAGGATTTTTACTGTTGATATTTTTAAAATTTTTTTTCCTTTACAAAGCAAAAAATTTATTAACACTTATTTGGAGTTTGGGGCAACTAATAGAGTCATGAGGAGGTAAACATGACTGAAATGACTAAACAACAAAAAATGTAGATTTTATGACATGCCTTATCTGAAATTTCAGCTTTATTTGGAGCTTCAGTCTTGCATCCACTCATCATATTACAGCTGTTTCAAAAAGATGCTTGAAGCATCCCAATGAGATAACATGATTTCTCCCTTATTTATTTTGTTAATATCTCTTGAAGTTTCCCCCATTATTTTATGTCAATTGGCCAATAAATCAGCAAACATGTATAAGCACCTACCTCATGTCAGGTACTGTGTATTATAACCACTTAGAACACAGAGGTAAACACAAAATAATTGCTGATATATGTATATGTGTGTATTATATATACATATATATACACACATTTATATAATTTCTTCTAAATATATAGTATATATGTATGTATACATACATACATATGTACATATATATGTACATATATATACTATATATATATATATAAATACACAAACACAGAGAATATCTAAAAGACTGTAAGAGAGTTAGAGTAGAGAAAGCACTAGCAGCTGAGGGCATCAGGAAATCCTCATGTAGAAGAATGACATGAGTTCAGTCATCGAGGAGACTAGGAATTGCAGAAGAGAAAGTAATGAGGCAGAAATGTTTTTCAGGCATGGGTCACAGCCATGGAAAATAAAGCTTTAAGTATGAGAAGGATCAAACAGGCCAGTATGAACAGGCAATAGAGTAAACTGAAAGAAGAATAAAAAAATAGGAAATGAGGTTATAAAAAATTTTAATTGTAAAACTGAGGAATTTTTGTTTGAACCTAAAGATAATAGGAAACAACTGGGGTTTATTGAATAGGAGGATGATATATCTAGACCTGATCTTTAGAGAAAATCTCTTTGGTAGCTGTAGAAGGTTATTATAATGCTGTCTTCCACAGGTAATGAGAACCTAAACTAAGATAGAGGTTGTTAAAGAGCACAGAAACAAAAATCAACCATTTTTTCTTCCATACTATTATATAATTATCATTGATGTAAGGCCAGAAAATTTTAGTAAATTTGAAAAAAATATTTTTCATTTTTTTCAATGTAATAGTACAATGAAAAACTTTAAGAAAAAAATCTAATTAGATCTGAAAAATTTCATGTGAGAGTTTTCTAATTGTGATTTTAAAATCAATTTCTCCCATCTTTTTTTTTGTTTTTCCATTTGCCTTCAATTTTACTATTCTGATTTCAGAATTTGCATAATTTTCTTTACATGATTAAGTTTAAATGACTACAGTACTTTAAACAGTCCTCATGAAATATAGTTTACATAAAATCACCAAAGTAATTATTGAACATGACATTTCATTTAAGACATAAAAGAAAATAGAAGGCAGATACTGAGATTTGTAGCATTCCAAACTTCTCACAACTGATTAAAAGTGGTAGAATTTAAAATATAATATTAAATAGTGATTTCCTGAAAAAATAATTTAAAAAAAAATCCTTTTCTTGTCTTTGATTCTATCCTAGCCATTAGATCTTAGCTGAACAACAATAATAACAAAAAAAGTAAGAATACAGGCTCTTAAAACTCTTGGTATGAAAGGCATGACTAAAATAGATGCTCTATATAATTGGAAGATAATATCTAGTCTAATTTCCTACTCAATGCAGGAATAAAATTTCTTCTTCAATAGATAATATTTGCTCAAATCCTTCTAGGGAACAAAACCTCTCCATTGTTACAAAAAAGTTCATCCTTCTATGGTTCTAGAATCTTTTTTTCATTTTAATTTCCACTATTTGGGCATTGTGTCACACTTTTGAGAAGCATATAATACATCTCTTTCCTACATGATTACAAGGATAGACATTGTGGAGTCCTGATTGGGGAAAAAACATACTACACAGTAAGAAGTAAAAAGTTATTGACTTAGACTGTATGAAAGGTATAAGCCTAGACATGGTGACCTGTTAAAAATCATAAATTGGATACTGAATCATAACTCAGATACTGAGTAATAACTTAGACACTCTGACGTGGTACATGGCTGGTACATTACCAGTACCCAACCTTGAGTGCCTGGTCATGTACTCAATAGTACTGGGTAAATCAATGCCTGGATGTCCAGGAACTGAGTTCAATACTAAGTATAAACTAAAATATAAGCCAACATATTATCTAAGCAGAAAAACCCAAAATATCCACCAATCCACAGTGAAATACCCTATGGCTCCTCCTCCCTTTGTCTGATTTCTATAATTACCATGGGGATTTTATCTTGTTTTGTTTTGTTTTGTGTTGTGTTGTGTTGTGTTGGCAGGTATCCACTGAATTATCTGGCAGCCACCCCAGATTGCCCCTGTTTGTAAGTATTTATAATGATTGCTTGACCTCCTATGATCAATCAGGAGCCTCTTAGCCTCTTCCTTTGGTATCAAACTCACCCTATGTTTATGGGGGAGGTACAGGGTTCCCCGCCCAGGAGAATTCTGGACCTTACAGACATATTGGCTTCTGTTCTAGCAATTTTAAGGAAAGTTGGAGAATTGTATCTTTTTCCTCTTATAACTGGAAACTTTTCATTCGTTTATTTGACAAATGTTTATTAAGCATCTACTATGGGCCAGGCACTGTGCTAAGCACCAGGGAAACAGAAAAGAGACAAAAGATAGTCCCTATCCTCAAGGATTTAACAATCTAATGAGGGAGACAACATGCAAAAAATAGAAACTATGTGATAGACAAATAGGAAATAATTAAAAGAGGGAAAGCACTGGAATTAAGAAGGGCTGGGGAAGGCTTTCCTGTAAAAGATGAGATTTTGTTGGGACCTAAAGGAAGCCAAGGAGATCAGTAGTTGGGGCTGAGGAGGGAAAGTGTTGCAGGTTTGGGGGATAGCCAGAGAGCATGCTCAGTGCATATGTCAGATAATTTTCACATAGGATCAAAGACCTAGAACTGGAAGGGAGTTCAGTGGTTGTCTATTCCTACTCCCTCATTTTTCAGATGAGGAAACAGACCCAAGAAAGTAAAATAACTTGCCCAAGTTCATGAAAGAGTAGTTGTTGTTAAATCATTTTTCAGTTGTGTTCAACTCTCCATGACCCCATTTGGGGTTTTCTTGGTAGAAATACTGGAGTGATTGACCATTTCTTTCTCTAGCTTATTTTACAGATGAGGAAACAACTGAGGCAAACAGGGCTAATTGACTTGCCCAGGGTCACATAGCTAGTAAATATGTGAGGCCAGATTTGAACACACCAAGATGAGTCTTCCTGACTCCAGGCCCAGCACTCTATCCACTACACCACACAGCTGCCCACACACTCAAAAAAGTGAACATTCACAAATTAACATAAATTACTTTAAATACATAACCAGATAAGCATATACCTGAGATCCCTAGAAAGAAATCTTGATCTGCTGCTTGGAATAAAGAGCAGACTAAGCATTTTAACCTAGGTGAGTGGAGAAAAGAGGTTTCTGTTGTAGGAAGGAAAAACTAGCTAGGGTGAGTGAAAGAATAGCCAGCGGTTCCCATAAAGATGCTGTGATGAAAGAGAGGGTGAGTTCAAATCTATTTGTTAAAAATTCTCAGGGTCTACCATGTTGGTAAAAATTGACTAAATAGGATCATTATTCCTTTTCTTCTATGACCTAGAGAAATGTGGTAGCTTCTTTACATATCCAATGTCATAGATCTTTAAATCAAACATAACCTATTTGGTTATAGATCTGTAGATATTACTAAGGAAACTTTGGTTTTAGATAGGATCCATTGGTAGCCTCTTTTATCAGTTGCCATTTCTCCTTCACTTTATTTAAAGCTTTCATTTTCACTGGATATGTTAATTTTTAAAGTTTAGTAGAGCTTCCTCTATCTGACATGACTTTAAATTACTCTAACATTTGCAGCAGATTCTTCTACTAACCATGTATATGAAATATCTGTGAGGAAAATTATGATTAAACTTGATTGCCTTTTATGAACATCAAAATAACAGGAAATAACAGAACTGCCATTAAAGGTAACATTTTAAGCAAAAGATGCATGTAGTTGAATCAAAAAGGTAGACTATTTTAAGTTTTCAGCAAGATAGTACTTTTTAAAATTTGGTTAGAATTTGATTTTTTAATCAGTTATTTAGCTTTTAGTCATGATGAGTTTGAGCCCACTTCATTTGTCAACTCTCTTTGCTTTCTCCGTACTGAGTTGGCTCAACTCAAACATTTCATGAAAAAGTTTTAGAGAAAAAATTTGGAAACATAATACCTTATATTTTTCAACCTTTCCCCACATAGGAATTGGAATATTTATAGCATTATTTTTAGCCAAAAAGAAGAATTAATATTTCTAAAATTCTAACAAAGATTAATTCATTAAGGTCCAATATAGATTATTTTAACTTCTTATCTCCTGTCTGCCTTATAGTACCTTTGTAGCACATTAATCTGTGCTTAGATAGCAATTACTTTTTTCTTTTAATACTTAATCATCCTTATGAATACTAAGAATCCATGGACAAAGGCAGAAAGGAAAAAAAAAATAAATGAGAGATGGTAGACATGTATACACTACCTTTTGACCATGTGGCTTTTCCAGGACAGTTCTCTTCCAATGAGGAAATATTTATTCACTGATCTTGAAATCCAAGATTTGTGTTTGCTGATTAATTTGCATTTAATTACTGACCACCTAGTCACAGGTAGTTAACAAAATACTTTTGTACTGGAAAAAAAACACTCAATTTGGAATCAGAAAACTTGGGCTCAAATCCTAAGTTTTTTACTTCCTATCTGAGCATTGACAAGTCACTTCACCTCTAATAGTTTCAGTTTCATCATCTATAAATTGAAGATGATGGACTAAGTGATCTGAGATTTTTTGATACTCAATTGAACCACATCCTCGTGGCCATACTTGCTTACTTTGGAAACCTGAAACATTATACTTAAGAAATGTCTTTTTTATTCATTCATTCCTCTATGAATTCATCCATTCTTCCTTTCATCCATTCACTTCTATAAATGAAAACAAAAAGTTAAGGAAGTTATACCTTGATTGAAAAATGACTTACTAGTACCATTTCCTCATAGTCATTCAATAGGCATTTACCAAGTACCTTCTCTGTTGCAGGCATTTTTCTAGGTAATAGGGGTACAAAGAGAGAAATGAGAAACATACCTAGCCTTGAAGGAATTTACATTATATACTGGATGGTTGGTTGCAATATGTAAACAGTTTCTGTAAATAGATGACAATTTGAGGAGGTCAAAATTAATTAAACTCACTATACTATTTTCTATTTCACTTCAAATCACCTTCATCTTCTGAGATTATGGTTTTCTATGACTTATCACCACTTAATATAACAATAAGAATGGGTTAATTCTGGATTTAAATTTTTTATTTCATGAGTCTGGCAAACTCATGGTATAGAAATTCTCTCCATCGATATAGATTAGCAATATGCCTTGGAACACTAAGGAATTAAATGACTTGGCCAAGGTCACACAACCAATATGTATGTCAGAGGAAAGACTCAAAACCAGGTCTTTCTGACACTATATCAATTTGCTTCTCACAGGGAAAATATAGATGTTAATATGTATGTGTATATATGTACACATGTACATACATATATACATGCATGGCAAGAAGTAGCTTATTATCATTTAAAGTGCCATGCCATTTTCTAAATCAGTTCCAGACTCAAGTCATAGTTAAATCTGGGTACAGCTAACCATCTATCTGTAATATTTATCCAGGATATTTGAAATGATGGCCTAGTTCAATGAGCTGCCCCTACAATGACATACCATAGCCTGAGTAATAAGCCTTCTCTATTCACTTAGTTTTTTTTTCTTTCTGAATTTCTATGACTTCCATCTACTGACTGCAGATATTCTTGAAGAGATCTTATATTGTTCTGACATTGGATACAACCAGCACATTTTCTTCTGTAAGCAGGAATACAGGGAGAAGCTCATGACCTATAGAGAATCCACCTAATCTATTTGGACTTTACATAGGGCATCTTTCCACACTACTAATAAACAGTATTAGGTAGCATAAATATCTCTGTTTTACATCTGAATTAAAGTTGATGCTCAGGGAATCATTAAGCAAAATTATGATTGGTAATATCTAATATCACCATATAATACTCTTATTTGCTCTTAACACACATTTGAGAGACATCTAATTTTAGAATAGGCCTTAAGGCTGTACTTTACTCTCTCAATTTTTTTAGTCAACAAACAAAATCCTTGAAAGCCAATTGTGTGAGTGAAAAGATTAGAAAATCACCTACAAAAATATATGATAGAAAATCGTCTGCAAAAGCCTTCTCCTATTTACATCAAGGATGAACATACTTGTGGCTTGTATGGACCATTCACATAAAGGAACTAAAAACATGTTATGGAAAATTTTGAAATGTTGAAGGACAGATGTAAAGATAAATGCAACATGATTAGATGGTCCTTATATAATATGTGAGAGGTAGGGGAAGGAGGTTGTAGAAAACTAACTTAAAATTATTTCTCCAGCATTTTCTAGGGGAAGAAATTGCTCTGATTGCCTAATACAAATATTTAGTCTGATTCATTAATTATTAATTTAATGAAATAGATTAATTTAGTAGGATTCCACTAAAACTTATGGCAAATTCCTTAAGAACATCCTATTTTCTTCCATTTTGAATAATTTCCAAGAAGACTTCTGGTTCTAAATTAATTTCTTCGAGAATATCATCTTTCATTTTTACATCACTTTCATTCCTTTAAAAAAATGTTTTTTCCTCCTTTCTCCTTTGTGGAGAGTCATTCCTTGTAAGAAAGAAGAAAAAGGAAAGAAAATCTCTTGGGCAAGACTAACCACTGCATCACCTTCTTCTGATAATATACACTGTGTAGTGTATATTACACCAACAACCAACCCTACGCCACCACCACCTCTGCAAAAAAGATGTGTTTTCTCCATTCCTATTTGGGAACAAGCTTGATCATTTTAATTATATTACATTATTTTCTTAAATTACAAATAATCTATTAATGTCCAGATCTAATAGTCTTTTCTCAGTTCTCATCCTCCTTGAACTTTCTGTAGCATTTGCCATTTACTACTCACTCCTCTTACATATTCTCATTCTCATTCTCTCTCTATCTCTGTCTCTCTCCCTCTCCCTTCCTCCCTCCCTCTCTCCCTCTTTCTTTCTCTCTTGGTTCTCCTTCTACCTATCTCACCATTTTTTTCTCACTATCCATACCATATCCCTTAATTATTTTTTTCTTTTCTTTTCAAATATTTATTTATTTTCAACTTTCTTCTTTTAAAATTTTGAGGCTTAAATTCTCTCTTTTGTTTCCAAAACTTCCCTACCTGCTGAGAAAGCAAGCAATATATCAATTACACATATGAAATAATGCGAAACATATTTCCATATTAACCATATCATAAAAGTGAGAAAAATAAAGAAAACAAGGAAATTATACTTCAATTTCTACTCAAACTTCATCAGTTCTCTCTCTGTAGATGGATAAAATTTTTTCACCCTGAGTCTTTTGGAATTGTCTGAGATCATTCTGTTGTTGCGAGTGGCTAATCTATTCTCCCCCCACTCCTGTACTAGCACAATAGTACTCCATCACAATCATTTTCTAATTTCCAATTCCTTTGCTACCAGAAAAAGCTATCTATCTATCTATATTTCATATATTCCCTTTTCCTTTTTATTTGATCTCTTTAGGGTACAGATCCAGTATTGGTATTGCTGAGTCAAAAGGTATGCATAGTTTTAGAATCCTTCCAGCATAGTCATAAATTGCTCTATAGAATAGTTGAATCAGTTCACAACTCAACCAACAGTGTATTATTGTCCAAACTTACCCACATCCTCTCCAACATTTGGCATTTTCCTTTCTGTCATGTTAGCCAATCTGATAGATGTAAAGTGGTACTTCAGAGTTGTTTTAACTTGTATGTCTCTAATCAATAGTGACAGAGCATTTTTATAAGACTATAGATAGCTTTGATTTCTTTTTCTGAAAACTGCTTGTACATTTATCAGTTGAGGAATGGCTCTAATTTTTTTGATAAATTTGACTCAGTTCCCTATATATTTGAGAAATGAGGCCTTTGCCAGAGAAACTTGCTGTGAATTTTTTTTATATTACTTGATTATCTGTGGTACCTCTTAGCTAAATATATTTTCCATGATTATTTTTTTAATTAGGTCTATTTTTTGCTTTTGCATTGTATGAAATCATGATTGCCACCCCTGCCTTCTTCACTTTAGCTAATGCATAAAAGACTCTGTTCCAGCCTTTCATTTAAACTCTGTATGTGTCTTTCTGTCTCAAATGTGTCTCTGGTAAACAAGATATTATTGGATTCTAGTTTCTAATCTATTCTGTTATCTGGTTCCATTTTATGGGGGAATTCATTCCTTTCACATTCACAGTTATGAGTACTAAATCTACATCTCCTTCTATCCCACTTTGCTCTGTTTATGTCCTCTCTCTCTCTCTCTCTCTCTCTCTCTCTCTCTCTCTCTCTCTCTCTCTCTCTTTCCTGTCCTTCCTCAAAAATCTGTTTTGCTTCTGACCACTGCCTCCCTTAATCTACCCTTATACCCTTCTCCTATTTTATCTGTCTAATTAAATGTGTGTGTATTCTTCCCTTTCTGAACCAAATCAATGAGAATGAACTTCAATCATTCCTGTCACCACTCCATTTCCCTCACCACTGTAAAAGCTCTTTGTTCACCTCTTATACATGAGGTAATTTTCTTTATTCCATCTCCCCCTTCCCTCCCCTTTCCCTTAATTCATCCCTCTTCCTGACCCTTTCAATATTTTGAGATCAACCCAACATAACTGATTCACATCTGTGTACGCTGTCCATCTAGATTGCTTCCAAATGCTCTAATAATGATGAAGTTCTTAGGAATTACATGTATTATTTTATCATATGGGAATATAAACAGTTTAACTTCATTGAGTCTCATGACTTTTCTTTCATATTTACCTTTTTATGCTTCTCTTGAGTTTTTTGTTTGAATGTCAGATTTCTTTTTTAATTCAACTTTAGTTTTTTCATCAGGAATATTTGAACATCCTCTATTTCATGAAATATCCTCTTTTCCCTGGAAGAATTATACTCAGTTTTGCTGGGTAAGTTATTCTTGATTATAGTCTTAGCTCCTTTGCCCTCCAGAATATCATATAAAAAGGCCTCTAATGCTTTAATGTAGAAACTGCTAAAACTTCTGTCATCCTGATTTTGGCTCCAGGATATTTGAATTGTTTCTTTCTGGCTACTTGCCATATTTTCACCTTTTCCTAGGAGCTCTGGAATTTGGCCACAATATTCTTGGGGGTTTACATTTTGGGGTCTCTTTTAGGAAGTGATCAATGGATTCTTTAAATTTCTGTTTTACTTTCTGAATCTAAGATATCAGGACTGTTTTCCTTTAAAATTTCTTAAAAGATGGTGTTGATGCCCTTTATTTGATCACGGCTTTCAGGAAGTTGAATAATTATTAAATTATCTCTCCTGGACCTAATTTCCATGTCAGTTTTTTTTTCTGATGAGATATTTCATGTTTTCTTCTATTTTTTCATGTTTTTGACTTTTATTGCTTCTTGATATTTCATGGAGTCATTAGCTTCCATTTGTCCAATTATAATTTTGAGGAATTATTTCCTTCAGGAAGCTTTTGTATCTCCTTTTCCATTTGGCCAATTCTACTTTGTAGACAGCCCTTTTGTTCAGTGAATTTTTGTGCCTCTTTTACCATTAGATCAATTCTGTTTTTTGAGGTTTTATTTTCTTCAATATGTTTTTGTGCCTCTTTTACCATTGACTCTATTTTTATGATTTGCTTGCATCACTCTCATTTATTTTTCCAATTTTTTCTCTACTACTCTTATTTCTTTCTTTAACTGTCACAGGAATTCTTGTTGAGGTTTGGTCCAATTAGCATTTTTCTTTTAGGCTATACTTGTAGCTGTTTTCAAGTTATTCTTTTCTTCTGAGTTTGTGTCTTAGTCTTCCCTGCCTCAGTAGTAGTTTTTTTTTTTTTTATGGTCAAGTTCTTTTTTTTTTGTTTGCTCTTTTTTTTCATCCTATTTCTTGACTTTGAACTTTATCTTAACATTATACTCTACTCACTGGGGGTTGTATGCTACTGTCCCAAATCTTGGTCTTTTTTTTTTGTGCTGCTGTTTTCAGAGCTAGTTATGAGTGCCTGCAAGCTTTTGGTGCTTCCAAGGTATTGTGACTTAGGGAGACGTGCTAAGAAGGACAGTTTGGCTGGATTTTAGAGTTTAAGATTGTTTAGAGTTGAAGAAAAGTGTAATCTATTTAGAAACATAGTTTTTGAAGGTCTTTAAATGTCAAAGACAATTTTCATTTGATCCATTGGACAAAAAGGAGCCACTGTGATCAGAAGAAAGACATGATTGATCTATGCTTTAATAATATCACTTTGGCAAACCAATGTAGAATGGAGTAGAGTGAGTAGAGTTTGTGACAGGGATACCCAATTTTTTGTTTGTTATTGTTTAGTTATTTTCAGTCATGTCTGACTCTCTGTGACCCCTTTTGGGGTTTAGTCAGCAGAGTTACTGAAGTGGTTTCACATTTCCTTCTACCACCCATTTTACAGATAAGGAAACTGAGGCAAACCAAATTAAATGACTTTCTCAGAGTAACAAGTGTCTAGATTGGATTTGAACTCAGTTCTTCTTAATTCTAGGACAAGCACTGTATCCATTGCATCACCTAACTGCCACACCAAATTAGGAGGCTACTGCAACCATCTCATTACACAAAATGTAGATTTAGAGCTGGGGGGGGTGCTATAGATTGACTAGCCTACCCACCTTATTTTGCAGATGAAGAAGCTAAGGACCAGAATGTGTAAGTCACTTGTCTAATGTCATATAGTAAGATAATGGCAGAATAAAGATTTGATCTCAGGTTCTCTGACTTCATTCTTCTGTATTAGAGCACAAGCTCATAATCCTTTTAGATAACTACCCACACACTGTATCTTATATTTGCCTATTTTTCTTGTGGTATTCCATTTACTGATTAAAATAAAAATTAATACAACCTTAAAGCAAAAGGATAAAATAAATGTTAATATCAGGGTCCATAGACCTAGATATTCTGAATATTTAAGTAAGCACAAAAATACATCCTCAAGATCAAAGGACAAGATAAAGTTCCAGGGACTACTAAAATGTTCTGACTTAAATAATTATATTATTTTATTACAAATTAATTAAAATCGAATGGGACAAGATATTTCATCCAATTAACAATAAACTGTGCTTACAAATGAAATTTTATAATTTTGACATAAATATATCTTGTTCAAATTTTTAAAAAATAAAATGTTTTGTTTACAGCTCAAGCATCATCTCATATCTTTTGTTCTTTCTGTAGTTCCATCTCTGAGATGCTGTTGGCATTTTTGAGGTATTATTCATTCAGTCCTTATTAGATTTTGAGGAAGACATCATTATATCCAGATAACTAAATCATCCACAGGTGCTGAATCTACAGAATGATTTACACAGGGTCATATGTAATTACTAGTAGAACTTGACTTCTATAGCACAACACCTGTCCCAAGTGATTTGTCCATTTTATCTATCCTCTAGAAAGGGGAGAGGTTTTTTTTTGTATTCTAATAAAATTAAAATTTTGGAATGATCATAACATTTAAAAATGCAGATGTCTATTTTTTTTTTTCAGTATCATGGGTCAAATTGAATTCTCTATTTAGAGAAACACTAACCATTCATACATGATGATGTCCCTAACCCACCATAAGCAAGTACTTGTAATTTGCTGTGTCCAACATTCATTTTACAATTCAGGATAGCTGAGGTTTAGAACAAGAGAGTACATAGTTTGCCCATGGCTACCTTGTGAGATAATAATAGTTCTGGGACTAGAATCCAAATCTCCAACTACCAGTCCAGTGCTCGCTCATTCCAATTTTAATGGGATAGATTCTGCTCATCATGTATATGCTCTCTAATATTTCAAGGGCACAAGTTTGGGCCCTATTTTAATTACTTCATTTTCTGTAAAGATAAATCTTCATTGATCACAGTAAGCACCCAGCCACAATGTGAAAAGCAGTGAATAGATGAATCTGCAACAAACCTTGCCCATTACCTGAAAAATAATCAAAGACATGAAAGTGAAATAAAGTTTCTTCTCTCCTTGTATTAATCACATCTCTCTCTGTTTCCCTAAATTTGAAAAATCAAGAAAATATCCCTTCCCAAAAATTATGCATATCAATATATAATGCATTATAATCTTCATCAGTGGAAGGAATACCCACAAAGATAAAATTTAAGACATATTTTAAATTCAGTTCTGAATTGAACCATTTACTTTAAAAATAATCTATTGTGTGGATTTTATGTTGCCCTTCTTAAAGTTTGTAAAATATTTTACAAATATTATTATGTTTGATCCTTACAGTGAGTCAAGTATTACAAGTCCTAGAATTTTATCCATTTTACAAAAAGGTAAATGAGGCATAGAGAGGTTAAGTGATTTACCTACAGTCTTATAGATAGTGTAAAAACCTACATTTGAACCTTGTTATCTCAAAGCCTAGAATATTTTCCATTAACACATATTTCCTCTAGACACTGCACTCCCACCCCCAACCAGAAAGGATGGAAGATGTTTTAGTTTTCCTTATGATTTCAATATTGGCTAATAATTGTAATGAAAGGTCATTCGATTAATTGTTTAAAAGGTCATATTATGGTACAAATATTTTTTTTGCATAATGAACAAACGCCATTCTTTTCATATGAACAAACAAATGCATAATTCAGGAAATTATTTATGAGCTTATTCATTTGCTTTATAAGTCCCCAGTTTATTGTTAGATGAGCTAAATGTTTAAATAAATCATTCATGAGCCATTTTATGCAATTGGTTTGTGCTTTATTTGTGATTTACAGATGCACTTTTGTGTGCTCTCTAAGCCTCAAAGATCATTTCTGAGTCTAAAATCATCTTTTGGGTATGAAAGAAGGGCTTGAAAAGTTTCATGACCTATAAATAAGGGATTACAAATAATTTGATATAGGGGAAAATACATTGGTCCTTTCTTTTTAAAAGAAAAAAAATCTTAGAAATGTTTTCTTAGTCGCTTTATAGGGAGATAATATGTAATAGCAATAACAATGAACATATATGTAGCACTTTAAGATTAACAAGACATTTACCTTACAAAATCCTATAAGGAAGACAGTCAAAGTATTATGACAAAAAGTAGCGATATCCTGATCATCAGGACACCTGATTTTTACCAGTGCTGCCACTAACTAGCTCTGTGACCTTAGGAAAGTAGCTACAAATTTGAGGCCTCTGTGACCCAATGTTTGAAATGAAGGGTTTAGACTAGAATATTAGCATGGTTATTTCCAGTTCTAAGTGTTTATGTCCTCTGACTTCTAGAAAAGCTTTTTATAGTGGCTAAAATTCCCACATAGTTGTTTATTTCTCAGTTTCATTGTATCTATAGATACAAAGGTGATTTCAATTCATGTGAACTATTTTAAAAACAATTTAAAAAAAGTATCTCTCCATTAAAGTGCTAGCCTAGTGACTCATGATGATGTGTTTACAATGGAAAACTGCCTCCTCAGTCCAGTCACCATTACTAATTGGGGCCCATTAATATTCTTTCTTTTAAATAGATTTTTATTGCTAACTATTTTTAGCATTTAACAGTTTATTTTTTCCAATTACATGTAAAGATGGTTTTCAACATTCATTTTTATAAGATTTGATTTCAAAATTTTCCTTTCCTCCCTTCCTCAGATAATAAGCAATATAATATAGGTTATACATGAGTAATCATGTCAAACATATTTCCAGATTGATCATGTTGTGAAAGAAGAATCAGAACAAAAGAAAAAAAAAAAACATGAGAAAGAAAACAACAACAACAGAAAATAGTATACTTCAATCTGCATTCAGAATCCAGAGTCCTTTCTTGGAGCTGAAGTCTGCCAGTTTTCCCCTAGCTATGCTAAGGAAATAATGGTTCTGGTGTTGGCATTTGCCTGCTCCACCACACTGCGACTCAGGATGTCCTGGGAATTTGCTGAGGTGGGGCTTCCTGCTAGCTAGCTGGGATGCATTTTCCATCACAAATCTTTTATGCGATTGGTTTGTGCTTTATTTGTGATTTATAGATGCACTTGTGTGTGCTCTCTAAGCCTCAAAGATCATTTCTGAGTCTAAAATCATCCTTTGGGTATGAATGAAGGGCTTGAAAAGTTTCAAGACCTATAAATAAGGGATTACAAATAATTTGATAAAGGGGAAAATACATTGGTCTTCGATCATTGTATTGCTGAGAAGAGCTAAGTTTATCATAATTGATCATTGCGCAACATTGCTGTTACAATGTTTTCCTGGTTCTGCTCACTTCATTCAGCATCAGTTCATGAAAGTCTTTCCAGGTTTTCCTGAAATCTACCTACTCATCATTTCTTATAGAATGATAGTATTCCATTACATTCATATACAACAACTTGTTCAGCCATTCCTCAATTGATAGGCAGCTCTTCAATTTTTAATTCTTTTCCATGACAAAAAGAGCTGCTATGAATATTTTTGTATGTGTAGGTCCTTTTCCCTTTTTAATTTTCTCTTTGGGATACAGACCTAGTAGTGATATTGCTAGATCAATGGGGTATAGCATTTTTGTAGCCCTTTGGTCATAGTTCCAAATTGTTTTCAAGAATGGTTAGATCAGTTCACAATCCCATCAACAATGCATTACTGTTCCAATTTTCCCACATCTTCTCCAATATTTATCATTTCCCTGTTTTATCATATTAGCCAATCTGATAGGTGTGGGGTGGTACCTCAGAGTTGTTTTAAATTTGCATTTCTGTAATCAATAGTGATTTAGAGCATGTTTTTCATTTGACTATAAATAGCTTTAATTTCTTCTTCTGAAAGCTGCCTGTTCATATCCTTTGACCAGTTATCAATTAGGGGACCACTATTATTCTGATGGGGTTGGATCAGAAATGGTCAATCATTATGCCCACCCCCATTTCAAATAGTGATAAGATAACTTGGTGTCAAGTGTAATGCCAAAAATGACCAGGCCCTGTTTTAAAGGCATATCAATCTAGTTCTGTGAAAGGATTAATCACATTGGTGAAACAAAAAATTATCAATATATTGAAGTAATTATTAAAATGACCACTTACAAAATGAATTCAAACATTATCTTTCAAAATATTCAATTGTTAGAAAGTATAATTCCTACCAAAAGAAATACTCATTATAATTGTACATTTTCCATATATGTGGTATTATAATCTATCTTTATTATAGAAAAGTTATTCTGGGTTCACAAATGTTGTTTCACCAAAGCACAGGTCCTAGCAGGTGCTAGAAAATCTCTGACCATGGGCTGACTATGAAGATGGGTTGCATATCTGTCATCCAAGAAACTGATAATCTAAATCGCAGAGGCTTTTCAGCAGATTGACCATGGGATGAGAACTTTTCAGATGCATTACATCTCAAAGATGTTTCTATTAAATCTATTAAGTTGTGGAGAGATTTCTTTCTTTTTTCTTTGTCAGAAGAGAGATAATAATGTTATTGAAATCATATTTCTTTGGAGAACTACTGTGTTTAATATGTTTTTAAATGATTCATTTCAAATTATATTGTATACAAAACTAATTTCTGTATATTAATGACCTCATCCCTATCTATTTATCTATCCATCCATCCATTATCCATCTATCTGCCTATTTATCTATGTCCTATCTCAAGTTTTTCCTCTTAAAACTGTTAATAAGTACATAAAGTTTCACATCCAGTTTAAATTACCATTTGATGGGGGTGAAGCAGCTAAACTTTGCTGTTTTATCACTCTGGAATTGAGATATTCAATTTCAAAAGTACTGACTGTTCTCAAGAGAACTGGGCAATTTTGTTAAGATGACTATGAGTATTGTCCACCTTTTTTTAAACTTTCAATAACTCAAGCATGGTTCTTGATATTACAAGCATGAATTTATGTTTTCTACAAATGACCTTTAAATTCCCTTAGTTTCAGAAGATAGCAAATCTGAAATGGAAGATGAGTACAAATATCATAAATGTTAAGTAAATGCTTCATAGATCTCAGTTTTCCACAGAGCCTAAAGGAATGGTGATTATGAAACTAATACAGAAAAGTAATTAGTTTAGGCATCATGGGGAAATGTGCCACTTAACTATTCAAACCGTATTTTATATATTTAAATATGTTTTAGTTATAAGAGATGGGTAAATGATCTTTTGTCAGAAGGAAATAAGTTTTGCTAATTGTGAGCAGATTTGCTTCACTGAAGTAGCAAAATTTAGGAAATAATTTTTGCATTGTTTGGGAAAAAGAATTATTTATTAGCCCATGTCCAATGAGGTGAGGTGAACCTAGCTAATTTCCCTAATTACAGCTTCCTTCTCATCCCATTCCATAATAGCAACAATAATAATTAACTAGGCTTTAATACTTACAAGAGATTTTCTGCTCAGAAAATTTGATCTTCATAATAGTCCTATCAGGTAGAAACTCTATCTCTACCTATTATTTCCATTTTATAGATATGGAAACTGAAGTTTAAAAAGGCTAAGTGGGTTGGACTTCTGGGAACTTGAGAAATTTGGAAGGTTGGCAAGAAAGATCTTTCTCACTTGGGTAAAAGGGAAGGGCATTCTAGGACAAGAAGACTCCCAGATAGCCAGCAGGAAGCCCCATTTCAGCAAACCCCAAGGACATCCTGAGCCCCAGTGTGGTGCAAATGCTAACACCAGAACCTTTATGTACCTTAGCATAACTAGGGGAAAGCTGGCAGACTCCAGCTCCAAGAACCACCATGTGCTTCAGAATAGTCCTGGGCAAACAGGCATCCTCTAACAGCCAGATCGCCACATGTTTAAGCACAACTCTGGTCAAACAGGCTTCCTCCAGTGGCCAGACATCCAAAGTGCTTCAGAGTAGCCCTGAGGAAATGCAGAAATACCATACCAGGTCTCAGTACATGTCAGATACCACCACTTGGATCCCAGCTCAGCACCAGGTAAGCTGCCATACCCCTACAACCTTCAGCAGCACTAGCCACCCTGTACCCCAACTCCTCAGCACAGAACCAGAAATAAGGCTTCCATGGCAGCCTCGGGGCAACATCAGTGCAGTACCAGGTAAACAGCCAAGGCCTGTAGCCACTGGCACAAGAAGCCTGAGACAGCGACCCTTCCATCCCAGATGCAGAGTTCAAATTTAAAAGAAAGGAAAAGGGCCAAAAAAGATTAGCAAAAAAAAAACAGCAACAAGAACAACAGAAAAGAGTCTGACCATAGAAAGTTATCATGGTAACAGGGAAGTCCAAGACACAAAATCAGAAGAGGACAAAAATATTTTGATACTTATGGGCAAAACCCCAAAGGAAAAAAAAAATGGGACGTGATCTCAAGCCCAGAAACAACTCATGGAAAAGTTCAAAAAGGAACTTAAAATTGTATAAGAGTGGTAGAAGAAAAAATGGGGAAAAAAACAAACAGAAAAAGAAAAAATGAGAAAAGAAATGAGAGTGATGCAAGAGAATTATGAAAAAAGAGTCAAAAACTTGGAAAATCACTTGAAATGTAGAATTGTCCAAAAGGAAAAGGAGATACAAAAATCCACTGAAGAAAACAATTCCTTAAAGAGTATAATTGCCCAAATGGAAAAGAAAGTACAAAAGCTAATTGAAGAAAACAGCACCTTAAAAGTTAGAATTCAGCAAGTAGAAGTTAATGACTCTAGGCAACATCAAAAATCAAACAAATTCAAAGAATGAAAAAATGGAAGAAAATGCAAAATACTTCATGGGAAAAACAACTGACCTGGAAAATAGATCCAGGAGAGACAATGTTAGAATCATTGGACTACATGAAATCCATAATCAAAAGAAGAACCTGGACAGCATCTTTCAAGAAATCATTAAGGAAAACTTGCCTGATGTCCTGGAACCAGAGGGCAAAATAGGCATTGAAAGAATCCACCAATCACCTCAGGAAAGAGATCCCAACATGAAAACTCCAAGGGATATTATAACCAAATTTCAGAACTATCAGGTCAAGAAAAAAACATACTGTAAGTGGCCAGAAAGAAACAATTCAAATATTGGGGAATCACAATCAGGGTTACACAGAAACTGGCAGCTGCAGCATTAAAGGATCAGAGATCATGGAACATGATATTCTGGAGGGCAAAGGAGCTAGGACTACAAGAGTCACCCAGTGAAATTAAGCATAATACATCGAGAGAAAAAATGGCCATTTCATGAAATAGAAGGATTTCAAGCTTTCATAAGAAGACCAGAACTAAACCAAAAATTTGATCTCCAATATCTAGACTCAAGAGAAGCATAAATAGATAAAAAGGAGAAGGAAAACATAAGGGATTCTATAGAACTAAACTATGTCCCTACACAGGAAGATGATACTTATAATTCTTAAAAATTGTATCACTAATATTACAGCCAGAAAGTGTATACATAGACAGAGGGTATAGGTATAAGGTGATTTAGAGGCAATGGCATAAAAAAATTAAGGGATAAAAATGAGTAGACTGTATGCAGAAGGAAGGGAGAGGTAGAATGGGATAAATTATCTCACATGAAGAAGCACAAAGGACCTATTACAGTGGAATGGAAGAAGAGAGGGTGGACAATGGGCATTGCTTGAACCTTACTCTCATCACTATTGGCTCAAAAAGGGAATCATACACAATCAGTTGAATATAGAAATTTATCTTACCCAACAGGGAAATAGAAGCCAAGGAGGTCAAGTAAGGAGGGTGAAGTGGGGTGGGGACTGAAAGAAGGGAAGGCAGATCAGGAAAGGAGGGAGAGAAAAGCTGAACACTATTGAGGAAGGAAAGGGTGAGAGGAGAGAGAGGACAAACAGTAGGAAGAATAGGATAGAAGGAAATGCAGTGGTGGTAATCATAACTGTGAATGTGAATGGAGTAAACTCTCCCATAAAATGGAAGTGGTTAACAGAGTGGATCAATAACCAGAATCCTACAATATGTTTTTTACAAGAAATGCACTTGAAGCACAGAGACACACACACAGAGTAAAGGTAAGGGACTGGTACAGAATCTATTATGCTTCAGCTGAAATAAAAACAAAAGAAAAAGCAGGGAAAGCAATCCTGATCTCAGAGAAAATAAAAGCAAAAATAGACCTAATTAAAAGATATAAGAAAGTAAAACCATATCCTTCTAAAAGGTACCACAGGCAATGAATGGGGTAAAATATATACTAAACATATATGCACCAAGTGGTATAGCATGCAAATTCTTAAAAAGTTAAGTGAGTTACAGGAAGAAATGGACAGTAAAACTCTACTAGTGGAGGACCTCCACTGTCTCCTCTCAGAACTTGATAAATCTAACCAAAAAATAAACAAGAAAGAAACCAAGGAGGTAAATAGAATATTAGAAAAGTTAGATATGACAGACCTTTGGCATGATTTAGACATAAAGGGTGACATGATCAGCAAATTAGAAGAGCAAGGAATAGTCTACCTATCAGATCTATGGTGAGGGGAAGAATTCATGACAAAACAAGAAATAGAGAGCATTACAAAATGTAAAATATATAATTTTGATTATGTTAAATTAAAAACCTTTTATACATACAAAACCAGTGCAACCAAGATTAGAAGAAAAGCAGAAAGCTGCAAATAATCTTTGTAGCAAGTGTCTCTAATAAAGCCCTCATTTCTCAAATATATAGAGGACTGAGTCAAATTTACAAGAATATAAGCCATTCATGAATTGATAAATGGTCAAAATATCTGACCAGGTAGTTTTCAGATGAAGAAATCAAAACTATCTATAGGAATATGAAAAAGTGCTCTAAATTTCTTTTGATTAGAGAAACATGAATAAAAACAACTCTGAGATACCACCTCACATCTATCTAATTTGCTAATGTGACAAAAAGGAAAATCATAAATGTTGGAGAGGACATGGAAAAATTGGGACACTAATGCATTGTTGATGAATTGGGAACTGATACAGCCATTCTGGAGAGCAATTTGGAGCTATGCCCAATAGGCAACCAAACTTTGCATACCCTTTGATCCAGCAATACCACTACTAGTTCTGTATCCCAAAAAGATCATGCAAAAGGGAAAATGACTTACATATGCAAAAATATTTATAGCAGCCCTTTTTAATGGTGGCAAAATATTCAAATTGAGATGTCCATCAGTTAGGGAATGGCTGAACAAGCTATGGTATATGAGTGTAATGGAATGCTATTTTTCAATAAGAAATGATGAACAGGCAAATTTCAGAAAAACATGGAAAGACTCATATGAACTGACACAAAGTGAAATGAGCAGAACCAGGAAAACAGTGTAAACAGTATCAGCAACATTGTTTGATAATCAACCATGAATGACCCAGCTCTTTTCAGCAACACAATGATCCAAGACAAAGGACTTATGAAGGAAACTGTTATCCATATAGGGATAAAGCACTGATAGACTCTGAATGCATATCAAAGTATATTTTTCACTTTATTATTTTTTTGTTTTTTTTTCCTTTTGATCTATTCTTCTTTCACAACTGTGACTAATATGGAAATATTTTTAAATGATAGCACATGTTTAAGCCACATCAAACTGCCTACCATTTTCAGAAGAGGGGAGGCAAAGGAGGGAGAAAAATTGGAACTCAAAATCTTGTAAAAATGAATGCTAAAATTTTCTCCATACGTAACTGGGGAAAAAATAAAATACCATACACACACAGACACACAAAAAATAAATAAATAAAAAGGGTAAGTGACTGCCAAAGCTCATATGACTGGTAAGTGTCCCAGGTGAGATTCAAACACAGATGTCTCTACTTCACATTCTGTACTCTTTCCACTATTACATATTGTCTTCTTCAGGATCCAAGATCCACATACAGTTACCACATTTGGGTAAGGATAGGACAAGTGATTTGCCTGATATAGTGAACTATGGATGTGACAATTGTCTCTATTGATACAAGTTGAAATCTTTAAAAACTTGTACTCTTAGAGAATTGCCTAGAAAACTAAGAGTTTTAATGATTTCTCTGGGACCAGACACCCATTGTGTGTCAAAGGCAAGACTAGAGTCTAGGTCTTCCTGGATCCAATGCAAGCTTTTTATCCATTATACCATAGCATACCTTGGAAGGGGTTTGAACCACACAAACTTTCCTCAAACACTTCTTTAATCATTTTCTGCTTTTTCTCAAATATTCTATCCTTCCTTATTGGCCAAAATAAAAATTCCAAAATCATTATTGTAGCATTCAAGGTTTTCTATGATCTGATCTTTAAAACTACCTTGTTTTTAACCTTTCCTTACCTGCCCCCAAATGACCCAGCATTTTGGCTTTATTTGTTACTATTCCCATCAACAAATCCCTTGACACTTTTATACTCACTTGGTGCTAAGTAGACCATGTAGTCATGGAACTTGCACTTTCTGACATTCCCATAAACCAATTTACTTTTCAGTAACTAATAGTTTCTTCGATGTAAAATGCCATTTGATCTCACAGCAATACAGAGATAGATAGTAGAAGTGTAATTTTTCTGAATTTTAGAGACAAAATTGTATGGTGGATAGAGCCATGATGGTTGTCATAATAAGTTTGCTATTCAGTGACCAATATAATTAATTATCATTGGCAATAACTGGACCATTAAGTGATGATTTTTTGGACATGCCTATACAACAATTTCTTTGAGTGATGAGGTTTGTTTGTTCTTTGTTTAATTTATGGGTGACTATCTTTTTTATCTCTTTTGGCAATCTGTTAAAGCCTATGTATCCTTTATCAGAATATATTAATAATTAAAGGAAATGCTAATTTTTAGTTAAATGTTAGCAAAAATTGATGTTATTTTTCCCATCCAAGTGTATAGACCTCTTGAAATTTATCCATTCACCTCTTTGGAGTCCATGGATGACACCATAGTCACACATAAATTAAACAAAGAACACACAAACCCCATCACTCAATAAAGAAATTGCCATATGGCCATGTCCCCAAAAATTCATCACTTAATGGCCCAGTTATATAATTTGTTTAAAAATTCCTGATTTTATCAAATGGAAGTAAATCAGGACAAGCTTTCATTAACATTCAAGTCTTCTGAGTAGTTTACTTGTTCTCTCAGTGTCTCAGAAAACTCTAAGACTTAGCTGCAGAACAGTTGTTGAATTCCATTGGTATGGCAAATTCCCTCACCAGAAGTTCTTTACACCAACAAAATTAGCAATTAACCACTTTAACCTCCAAACAAAGAAAAAAAATGAAACTCTCTCTTTTACTGAGAAAACAAAGGACATTTGAGTACATTGTTAGTTTATAGAAAAAACATCCAAACATTTGCACAACTGAACCCCCATGTCTAGAATGCATGATCTCCTTGCCTCTGCCTCTTGAAATAGCTAATGGTGCAATAGGTATTGCTGTGGAGCATCATGTTCTATTATATCCTCATTTTCTCTTCCCTTAGGGTAACAAGGGTGGAATTTATTTTTGAAGACATGCACTCACAACCTCAGTAGCACTGTCTTCCAATGGCACATTCTTTTAGGGGAAATCTAAGTGAGACCAGTGTTCAATTATTAAGATTCTGCTGAGAGGAGATAATAGATTATTTGTAAAACTCAACTGTAATTTAACAGCATCCCAGGAGATCTTTAACTGCCCATACCACGAAGTACAAAACCCATCACCAGCATGCCTACATACACACTCTGATCTCAAGTAACATGTCCACAGACAATGGAAAGAAACTACTTCATAAAAACAGAAGTAACATTACAGAATACCCACAGCCATTGTGGATAGAAAAATAAGAATTTTTTTTAGCTCTGCCTAAACACATGTAGGGAGAGAAGGAAGGAATAAGATACCTTTCAGCCCTTCAGCCAGAGGATACAACACACTACTGATAAGTCTTTCTTATAAATTGAGCTCCTGCAGTCCTTTCTGTGTGCTGTGGAGGAAATGCTGGCTGTCCCAGGGAGGGGAAAATGGGGGCATCTATTTGTTTTCCAAGCCATTAATTAGTCTCTGCTCTGCTTTCATGTATTTGTAGCCCTGGACTTCCAGCTATATTTGTCTGCTCTCCTAGAGCACAAAACTTTTGCCATTAACACATCTCATCCCTTCTAGAACTAATCTTCACACAACACTGATGGACATTTTCCTCCCCTAGGGAACTAATTATTTGGCCATTTAGGAGTAGAACAGACTTCCTTCATTCAAGACACTATTCTGGCTGCACTTTTAATATGATTTTTTTTCCACTTGGGGAATGACTTGTATTCTTATAAATTTGACTTAATTCTCTATATATTTTAGAAATGAGGCCCTTATCAGGGACACTGGTTGTAAAAATTTTTTCCCAATTTTATACCTTCCTTCCAATCTTAGTTGCATTGGCTTTGCTTGTGTAAAACCTTTTTAATTTAGTGTAATCAAAGTTATCTATTTTGCTTTACGTATTGTTCTCTATCTCTTATTGGGTCATGAATTCTTCCATTCTCCATAGATGTGGTGGGTGAACTATTCCTTGCTCTCCCAGTTTGCTTATAGTATCAGCCTTTATATCTAAATCATGAACCTATCTTGACTTTATTTTGGTATATAGTGTGAGATTTTGGTCTATGCCTAGTTTCTGCCATACTCTTTTCCAATTTTCACAGCAGTTTTTGTCGAAGAGTGGGTTCTTATCCCAGAAGCTGGAGTCTTTGGGTTTATAAAATAATAGATTACTATAGTCATTGACCACTGTGCCTTGCATATTTAACCTATTCTACTGATCCACCACTCTATTTCTTAGCCAGTACCAAGCAGTTTTGATGATTACTGCTTTATAATACACTTTAAGATCTGGAATGGCTAGGCCACCTTCCCCTGCATTTCTTTTCATTAGTTCCATTTATATTCTGGACCTTTTGTTCTTCCAAATGAATTTTGTCATTTTTTCTAACTCTGTAAATTAATTTTTTGGTAGTTTGATTGGTATGGCATTGAATAAGTAAATTAGCTTAGGTAGAATTGTCATTTTTATTATATTAGTTTGACCTACCCATGAGCAACTGATGTTTTTTTCCAATTATTTAGATCTGACTTTATTTGTGTGAAAAATGTTTTGTAATTGTGTTCATAGAGTTCCTGGGTTTATTTTGGGAGGTAGACTCCTAAATATTTTATAATGTCTACAGTAAGTTTAAATGGAATTTCTCTTTCTATCTCTTGCTGTTGGGCTTTGTTGGTAATATATGTAAATGCCAATGATTTATGTGGGTTTATTTTATAGCCTGCAATTTTGCCAAAGTTGTTTATTATTTCAGGTAGTTTTTTACTTGATTCTCTAGGAGTCTCTAGGTATATCATCATGCCATCTGCAAAGAGGTATAGATTTGTTTCTTCTTTGCCTACTCTAATACTTTCAATTATTTTTTCTTCTCTTATTGCTAAAGTTAACATTTCCAGTAGTGTATTGAACAACAATGGTGACAATGGACATCCTTATTTCAGCCCTGATCTTATTGGAAATGCTTCCAGCTTGTCTCCATTACACATTATGCTTGCTGAAGGTTTTAGGTAGATGCTACTTATTATTTTAAGGAAGACTCCATTATACCTATATTCCCTATTGTTTTTAATAGGAGTGGGTGTTGTATTTTGTCAAAAGCTTTTTCTGCATCTATTGAGATGATCATGTGGTTTCTGTTAGTTTTGATGTTGATATGATCAATTATGCTGGTAGTTTTCCTAATGTTGAACCAGCCCTGTGTTTCTGGTATAAATCCTACCTGACCATAGTGTATTATTCTTGTGAAAAGTTGCTGTAATCTGTTTCCTAATATTTTATTTAAAATTTTTGCATCTATATTCATTAGAGAAATTAGTCCATAATTTTCTTCCTCTATTTTGACTCTTCCTGGATTAGGTATCAGCACCATATTTGTATCATAAAATAAATTTGGTAAGACTCCTTCTTTACTTATTTTCACAAATAGTCTATGTAGTATTGGAATTAATTGTTCTTTAAATGTTTGATAGAATTCACATGTAAATCCATGTGGCCCTGGAGATTTTTTCCTAGAGAGTTCATCAATGGCTTGTTCAATTCTTTTTCTAAGATGGGGTTGTTTAAGGATTTTACCTCCTCTTCTGTTAATCTGGTCAATTTATATTTTAGTAAATATGTGTCCATTTCACTAAGATTGTCAAATCTGTTGGCATACAGTTGGGCAAAATAGTTCTTAATTATTGTTTTAATTTTCTTTTCCTTGGTGGTAGATTCATCTTTTTAATACTTGATACTAGTCAGTTCTTTTCTTTTCTTTTTTTTAATTAAATTAATCAAAGTATTATCTATTTTATTCATTTTTTTCATAAAACCAGATCTTAGTTTTATTTATTAGTTCAATAGTTTTCTTAATTTCAATTTTAATACTTTTTCCTTTGGTTTTCAATATTTCTGATTTGGTGTTTGATTGAGGATTTTTAATTTGTTCTTTTCCTAGTTTTTTTTCCAGTTGTATGTCTAATTCATGGATTTCCTCTTTTTCTATTTTATTTATGTAAGTATTTGAAGATATAAAACTTCCCCTAAGAACTGCTTTTGCTGCATCCCATAAGTTTTGGTATGTTGTCTCATTATTGTCATTCTCTTGAATGAAATTATTGATTGTTTCTATAATTTGTTGTTTGACCCAATCATGTTTTAGTATTAGATTATTTAGTTTCCAATTATTTTTAGTCTATCTTTCCATGGCCCTTTATAACATATGCTTTTTATTGCATCGTGATCTGAAAAGGATGTGTTTAATATTTCTGCCTTTCTGCATTGGATTGTGGGGTTTTTGTGCCCTAGTACATGGTCAATTTTTGTGTATGTGCCATGTGCCACCAAGAAAAAAAAAAGTATATTCCTTTCTATCCCCATTCAATTTTCTCCAGAGGTCTATCATACCTAAATTTTCTAATGTTCTATTCACCTCCCTAGCTTTTTTCTTGTTTATTTTGTGGTTAGATTTATCTAGTTCAGAGAGGGGGAGGTTGGGGTCCCCCACTAGTATAGTTTTGCTGTCTATTTCTTCCTGTAACTCCCTGAACTTCTCCTCTAAGAATTTGGATGCTATACCATTTGGTGCATATATGTTTAATAATGATATTACTTCATTGTGTATGGTGCCTTTTAGCAGGATGTAGTTTCCTTCTTTATCTCTTTTGATAAGATCTATTTTTGCTTTTGCTTTGTCTGAGATCAGGATTGCTACCCCTGCTTTTTTTTTTTTTACTTCAGCTGAAGCATACTTTTTTTCTGCTCCAGCCTTTTACCTTTACCCTGTATGTGTCACTCTTTTTCAAATGTGTTTCCTGTAAACAACATATTGTAGGATTATGGTTTTTAATCCATTCTGCTATCTGCTTCTGTTTTATGGGAGAGTTCATCCCATTCACATTCACAGTTATTATTACTGTCTTTTTCTCCATCCTTTCCACTGCCCCGTTTATGCTTTTCTTTCTCCTTTCTCCTTTTCCCTCCTCAATAGTGTTTTGCTTTTGACCACCACCTCCTTCAGTCCCTCCTCCCTTCTATTAGCCTTTTTGCTTTTCTTCCTCTTATCTTTACTGCTTCTTCCCTCCCTTCTATCCCCCTCCCTTTTCTTTCCCTTTTTCCCTCCTACTGCCTATAGGGCAAGTTAGATTTCTATACCTAACTGATTATGTTACTCCCTTCTTGAGCCAAATCTGATGAAAGTAAGGTTCAAACAATACTCATCCCCTTCCCTTCTTTCCCTCTGCTGCAATAGGTTTTTGTGTCTTTGCCTATAATGTAATTTACTTTTGTCTGCCTCCTCCTTTCTCAGTATATTTTCTTAGATCAGACTGATCCGCTTACTTGGATCCATTTAACCCAAGTGATTAGATTTTTTTTTTATCATTACATCAAAGTCAACTTATACCCACCCCTTTTATGTATACTCCTTTAACATGGTGTAATAACAATACAAGTCTCAAGAGTTGCAAGGGTCATCTTCCCTTGTAGGGATGTCAACAGTTTGCCCTTATTAATAAAATATTGTATCTTTCTGTCCCATTTACCTTTTTATGTCTCCTTTGAGTCTTGAAATTGAAGATCAAATTTTTTTGTTGAGCTCTGGTCTTTTTATCAGGAAGGTTTAGAAGTCCCCTATTTCATTGAATATCCATCTCCTCCCCTGAAAAATCATGTTCATTTTTGCTGGGTAGTTGTTCCTTGGCTGCAATCCAAGCTCCTTTGCCTTAGGGAATATCATATTCCATGCCCTATGGTCTTTTAATGTAGAAGCTGCAAGGTCCCGTGTAATTCTGACTGTGGTTTCATGACATTTAAATTGTTTCTTTCTGGCTGCTTGCAGTCTTTTCTCTTTGACCTGATAATTTTGGAATTTGGCTACTATATTCCTTGGCATTTTCAATTTGGGATCTCTTTCAGGAGGTGATCAGTAGATTCTTTCTATGGCTATTTTACCCTCTGGTTCTAGGACCTCAGTGCAGTCTTCCTTTATGATTTCATGAAAGATACTGTCCAGGCTCTTTGTTTCATCATGATTTTAAGGTAGACTAATAATTTTTTAATTGACTCTCCTGGATCGATTTTCTAGGTCATTTGTTCTACCAATGAGGTATTTTATGTTTTCATCTATTTTTTTCATTTTTTTGTTTCTGTTTGACTGACTCTTGCTCTCTCATAGAGTCATTAGCTTCTATTTGCCTGATTCTAATTTTTAACAAATTGTTTTCTTCTATTAGATTTTGTACCTCCTTCCTCAATTGGCCAATTTTATTTTTAAAGGATTTGTTTTCTTCAGTGTACTTTTTTTTTCAGTTGGCCAATTGTAATTTTTAAGGACTCTTTTACCTCTCACATTTGACTTTTAAAATCCTTCTTGAGCTCTTCTAAGAAGGCTTTTAGGGCTTCAGACCAGTTTATATTCTCTTTTGAGGTTGCAGATGTGGGTTTGTTGACATTGTTGTCCTTTTCAGAATTTCTACCTTTATCTTCACTCTTCTCATAGTACCAATCTATGGTAAGTTTCGTTTTAACATTGTGTTTCCTTATTCCCTGGCATTTAAAGAGATTGAGCTCTCTTGTTGGGGAGCAAAGGGCACTGATCCAAGCTTCTTGTGTTGGGAGCCTACGTCTTGATCACTGGCTTTGTGTGCTGGGGCCTCCAATGTTGGCAATTGGAGGCTGTAGGGTTCTGGCAGCTTACCTGGTGGTGGATGGGAATCAGCAAGGCTGGCATTTTGGGGAAACTCTAGGTTGCTTGCTTTTCCTTTTCTTCAGCTTTCTTCAGCTCCTTTCAGATGAATGTCACAGGGTGTTCATCTGCCTGGGGCCCTTTATAGTGATGCTTCCCTTATTTTTGCTGAGGCACTAGGAGACCTGTTTGCTGTAGAATGTAGAGGCACCTGGTGGTTTTCTGAGCTGGTTTCCTCTAGTTCTACCACCCTCACTAAGTCACTTGGAGGTCCAGGTGTTGGTGTTCGTCCTCTCCACCACCTGGGTTTCAGGATCTCCTCCTGGTGTGCCAAAGTGGGGCTTTCTGCTAGCTGGCTGGGATGCCTCCTGTTCTGTACTGCTCCCCATCCCCCAGGGCAAGAGGGGCCTTTTCTATTAATCCCTCAAGCTGCCTGGGCTACTGTACTGCTGCTTCCCACCTTCCTTATGGTTCAGCTGTTCCAGGGTTTTTCCTGGAGCAATATATTCTGGGGTTTCCGAGGTTGATAAGGGACAGTGAGAGTGACATTTTTTCCATGTTAGTGGTAAATGACTTTGGCAATTAAAAATGTACTCAGTTTATGCTTCATTTTGTACTTATAGTCATAATGTCATTAAAAAAGTTATTTTTATTATATGATACAAGGAATCATATAATTTTAATATTTCATTTATGTATTTGTAATCTCACTACTTATCACCTTATTACATATTAAGTACTTAATAAATATTCCTCCCTTCCTTTTCTACTCTCACCTTTTCTTTTCTTCCTTCCTTCTTCCTTATCTTCCTTCCTTCTTTCCTATATACTTCTCTCCTTCCTTCCTTTACTCCTTCTCTTCATATGTATAACTTGGAGATATGTTAATGGAAGGAGAATCTATAAAATGACATTTTCTCAAGCTATCTGAAAGAAGAAAGTATACCAATTCAATAAGTTCAATTAAGAAAACATTTATTAAGCATCTCCTATGTGTCAGAAAATGTGCTAATTGCTGAGGAAATAAATAAGAAAAACAGCCCCTGCCCTCAAGGAGCTTACATTATTTTTAATTTAGCACAGAAACTTTTGATCTTCCCTGCTTTTGATTTTTCAGAATTTGTTGATACCTCCTTAATCATCCCTTTCTCTACAGATCTCCCAAATTCCAGATGTCATTTTCCATCCCCTTAATCTTAGTTCATTTAATGTCTAGATCTGTGCTAACTGCTAAATCTATGTTATTTACACTTACAAATAACTGGTCTTCTTCATATTGTTGCTCTCATTTTGGTGTGACAAGGAGGGAGCACCTTTGATCATACTTCAAATAAAGAGTGGGAAACTGGTTAGCTCAGTGTTGCTAGAATTCTTTGGAAGCAGAAGTACTAGGTTCCCTGTAATTGGAAGTCTTCAGGTAGAGACTAGATGATCATGTGTCCTGGAAAATGTCAAAGGGATTGCCTATCATGTATGGGTGATCAGTTTAGTTATGATTGGATTGATTGATTCAATATAGGTGTCCAGGCCTTGTTCACACATAGCAGAAAATCAAAATATATGCTTATCTAGTTAAGGTATCAGGGTGTAACATTTCATCACCTACTTTAAGTAGGGTGGGATAGTTGTCTAACTTGACACTCCATAACTCTACCCAGACACTGTTATTCTCTGAATTTTTGCAGGTACTCTTTTGACCTTCCAATATTTATCCTCTCCTCCATGACAACCTTAGCCACAATGTCCTAACTCCTACCCTAAACATAAGAACAGGATTCTAGATCCTAGTTCTGAGAATAAATCCATCCTCTAGAGGGATCAATACAAATCATTTTCTTAGGCTCTGTCACTGAGTTATTCAATCAATCAACAAACATTTATCAAACAACTAATATGAGCCAGTCCCTAGGATTGTGAAGAATGAAAGGATACATACTCTAAAAGAACTCACATATGGTAGGAGAATGACATTAAATAGTTCTTAAATAAGTATATTGTTTCAAATATAAGCCACTCCCAGGGGCAAAGCCAAGATGGCAGAGTAAAAGCAGTGACATGCTTGAGCTGTCCCCCAAACCCCTCCAAATACCTGTAAAAAATGACTCTAAACAAATTCTAGACCAGCAGAACCCACAAAAAGACAGAGGAAAACAATTTTCCATCCCAAGACAACCTGGATGGTTGATTAGAAAGGTTTATTGGGCTGCTGGGAGAAGAGCACAGTTCAGCATGGGCATGCAGAAAAAGACCAGGCCTCAGCAAACCTGAAGCAGGCCTCAGGGGACTGAATCACAGGCAGCTATGGTGGTTTCCAGACTTCTCAACTCACAAATGCCAAAGACAACTTAGAAGGTCAGTAGGAAAGGTCTGTGACCACAGTAAGAGAGAAACTTGGTCCTAGCCCCAGTCTTGGCATAGCCCTGGGGTGGTGGCTGCTTCCAGAGCTCTTGGCCCACAGACAGAGGGAGAATTGAGTGACTGATCAGAGGGGGATTGTAGGGATCTCTTTGTTGGTGCTGAGGCAGGAATCTCTTGCTTTGACAGTACTTGGATCTAGGTCACAGTTCTGAGTGTTGATCTTGGGGCAAGGAGGAACACTGGCCTGATGAAGCTTGTAGTGGCAGTGGAGAGAAAATCCTCCTCACAGTTCCAAGGCAGAAAAGAGTGCTTATGGTCATTCATAGACCAGAGCACAGACCAGGAAAGGAGTAAACATCTTGCTCTTGATCATACTACCTTGGAAGAACTGAAAACTTAGAGGTCCCTAGAAATATCTCTGAAAATAGCTGCACAAAATCCCTGACGCTTGGGACAGTACATTCTCCACACTGGAAACAGACCCCTACCTTAACAAACAGTTTAAAACTTAAGTAATTGGCTGGGATCACAAGCAAACTGTGCAAAAAAAAAAAAAAAGTCAGGCCATAGAATCTTTCTTTGGTAACAAAGAAGATCAAAACATACAACCAGAAGAAGACAAAAAAGTCAAATCTACCACATCCAAAGCCTCAAAGAAAAACATGAATCAGTTCCAGGCCATAGAAGAGCTTAAAAAGGATTTTGAGAAGCAAGTATGAGAAGTAGAGGAAAAACTGGGAAGAGAAATGAAAGAAAATCATGACAAACAAGTCAACAGCTTGCTAAAGGAGACCCAAAAAAATACTGAAGAAAAAAAAACCTTAAAAAGTAGCCTAACCCAAATGGCAAAAGAGGTTCAAAAAGCCAATGAGAAGAATGCCTTAAAAAGCCAAATTGGCCAGATGGAAATGAAGTCCACAAGCTCACTGAAGAAAATACTTCCTTAAAAATTAGAATGTAAAAAATGGAAGCTAGTTACTTGATGATAAATTAAGACATTGTAAAACAAAATCAAAAGAATGAAAAGATAGAAAACAATGCAAAACATCTCATTGGAAAAACAGCTAACCTGGAAAATAGATCCAAGAGAGATAATTTTTAAAATATTGGACTATCTGAAAGCCATGATAAAAAAAAAAAAGCCTAGACATTGTCTTTCAAGAAATTATCAATGAAAACAGCCCTGATATTCTAGAGCTAGAAGGTAAAATAAAAATTGAAAGAATCCACCAATCACCTGAATGAGTTCTCCAAAGGCAAACTCCTAGTAATATTGTAGCCAGATTCCAGAGTTCCCAGGTCAAGGAGAAAATATTGCAAGCAGCCAGAAAGAAACAATTCAAGTATAGTGGAAACACAATCAGGATAAAACAAGATTTAGCAACTTCTACATTAAGAGACCAGAAGGCTTGGAATATAATATTCCATAGGTCAAAGGAGATAGGATTACAGTCAACAATCACCTACCTAGCAAAACTGAGTATAATCATTCAGGGGAAAAAATGGGCATTCAGTGAAATAGAAGAATTTCAAGCATTCTTGATGAAAAGACCAGAGATGAGTAGAAAATTTGACTTTCAGATACAAGACACAAGAGAAACATAAAGAGGTAAACAGGAAAGAGAAATCATAAGAGACTTATTAAGATTGGACTGTTTACATTCCTACATGGAAAGATGATATTTGTAACTTATGAGACTTTTGTCAATATTAGGGTAGTTGGAGGGGAAAAATATGTGTGTGTATATATATATATACAAAGAGAGGGGAGGAGGGGCACAGGGTTAGTTGAAGTTGAAGGGGTGATATCTGGATAACAAAATTAAGAGGTGAGAGAGGATTATACTGGGAGAAGGAGAAAGAGAGAGGTAGAATGGAATAAAGTATCTCACATAAAACAGGCAAGAGAAAGCTTTTACAGTGGAGGGAAAGTGGGGGAAGGTGAGAGGGAATGAGTGAATCTTATTCTCATCAGATTTGGCTAAAGGAGGGAATAACTTACACACTTAATTGAGTATGGAAATCTATCTTATCCTACAGGAAAATAGAGGGGAAGGGTATAAGATAGTGGGGGGGGGATGATAGAGAGGAGGGCAGATTCGGAGAGGAGGTAATCAGAAGCAAACGCTTCTGAGGAGGGACAGGGTCAAAAGAGAGAATAGAATAAATGGGGGGCGGGATTGGATGAAGGGAAATATTGTTAGTTTTTCACAACATGACTACTACGGAAGCGTTTTGCATGACTATATATATATAACTTGTATCAATTAGCTTGCCTTCTCAATGAGGGTGGGTGGGGAGGGAGGAAGGGAGAAAATTTGAAACCCAAAGTTTTAAAAACAAATGTTAAAAATTGTTTTCATATGCACCTGGGAAATAAGATATACAGGAAATGGGGCATAGAAATCTATCCTGCCATACAGGAAAATAGAAGGGGAAGGTGATAAGAGAAGGGGGTGAGATAGAAGGGAGGGCAGTTTAGGGGAAGGGGTATTCAGAATGCACACAGTCTTGGGGGTGGAGGGTAGGATGAGATGGACAAAAATTTGGAACCCAAAATCTTGTGGAAATGAATGTTGAAAACTGAAAATAAATAAATTAATGTAAAAAAAATAAAAAATATATAAGCCACTCCAAATATAGGACATTGGAGATTGGAGAGATTAACTCTCTCTTCTCTTTCACTCTTGCCAACTCTACCTCTCATCTAAACAGAAAGCATTCACCCCCACCAATGAATAGAGTCCTATACCAGCGTATTTTAAGATTCAAGTTACATCCAAATATACATACCCACACACAAATGCATGTAGACACATATTTAAGGTTATCACAATTTTCTTAGGGACTAGGAGTTATTTTCAAAGAACCAGAGACACCAATGACGTATAAGTCATCATTTTACTATGACACACTAACTAGAATAATGAAAGTTTGAAGGTCTAAAATGGAACACTAGGGAGTGGAGCAGCAATGGTAGAGCATCCCATAGAGCAGCACCAAAGGAAGGGGATTTTGAGACGAATAATACTACTAGTATTAATCATCATAATTTTGGATGAAACATTCTGCTTATAGTAGAAAGAAAGATAAGGTCAGTCATTCTCCTTTGGAGAGACTTGCCTTGGACTTTTTTATATCCAGGTTCTCCAGATCTCTTACTCTTAAATAAGTTAAGGGTGTATGAATCCTTTGTATCTCCAACAACAGGCAGCTACTCCCTCTCTAGTGCCATGACTTTTGGTAGAAATAGAAAACCAATCCCACTTTCTCAGATACCATAAACAAGGGAACTAACCAGTGGCCAAAACATATTCCACTCTCATTTCCAGCTTCATAAGCACAATTAAATAAGCAGAAACCTATCAGTTTTTGATAGGTTAATATAATTTTAGAAGAAATTATTTCAAGGGGCAATTATGTGGCACAGTGGATAGAGCACAGGCTCTGAAGTCAGGAGGACCTGAGTTCAAATCTGGCCTCAGACCAAACATTTGACACTTACTAGCTTTGTGATGCTGGACAAGTTATTTAAGCCCAATTGCCTAACAATAGAAAAAAGTAAAAAAAAAAAGAAGAAATTATTTTAGGACAGTGTGTCTAGCAATACATTTATGGCAAAGGAACAGATGTCAACAAAGTGAATGAAGAAAAAGGAAATTATATGGGAAAGTAGCATTCCATCCCTGGAGAACACAATCTAGTTGAAAGGTATATATATATACACATTAAAAAGTGACTCCAATAATAGACTATTCCAGTTCCATTTGGAGTTGTCTGTTAGTTTATTAAGGTTTTCAAATTCTGTTTTATGAGTACCAATAGAAAATTTGATGAGAAAAACAAGGTAATGGTTTTTTTTCTCAGAAAATTCATTTGTGAAACAAGGTTTTAGTGAAGGGATTTGAGAAATTAATATGAGGTAGATTTTTTTTAAATAAGAAACTACATCATGAGTCACTCAATTGGAAAGCATAGAGAATAGGATATTTTGCTCTGTTTATCAATTGGTTGAGTACAAAAAAAAAAACCCAAAAAACTAAAACTTTTGAATTGTCAAAGCAACACAAATTTACTGGCTCCCTTCCCAAAATGATTCTCCCATGTGTATGTTAAGATCACATAAGAGCCTTCGATAAATATTACCTCAACTCTATTCAGCCATCCCTAATTACACACATCAATCAAAGAATAAGACAGCATATATGATCATCAAAGGTGTGTGTTACTGTCATGGAGAATGTGTTAGACAAGACCCAAATGGAAATGAATCTCAAAATCATAGATTTATGTTTGAAGGGGCCCTAGAGTTTATCTAATCCAACTCCCTCATTTTACAGATGAGCTAATTTTGTTGGAAAAGGGAGAAACATAAATTGATATGCAGGCTGTAACATATTTGTAGTCATGATCAATATTAAATAAATAGTGTAAGTGCCTCCCCCTTCCACAAAAGAATGCCCATGTGTTTAACTTGCTTAGGTATTTGTATCTACTTATGTATACACAATATTTCTTCCAATGTAATATGAGCTAAAGAACAGGAATTATTTTAGTTTTATGCTTGAATTCCAGGGTTTACCCCATGGCTTGGCACACATAAAATGCCTGATAAATGCTTGTTGATTGATTGATCAATCAAGAGATACCACAGAAGAAATATACGAAAACAAGAGGAAGTAGTCTCATTTGTGGTGAATGATAACAGATGAATAGGCCAAGTTTTGTGGCACCCAGGAAATACAGAACAACACAGACGAAAGTTTACAGGCATGTTTGGTAGATGACCTATAAAGGAAATATAGAAAAAACTGAAAGAGAATTAGTCAAAGTGAAAAGATATGGACAGATTGCTAACTGTACTGAGGTAGGTAATACCTAGACTGATATTTCAATTAACAGATCAATAGAAACATTAACATATAACTATTTGGTTAACACTCATTCCATACATGGAATACGTATTTTCCAATATAGTTGAGACATTTCTTCAAAGACAAAATTTCCTGTGTTACTAATAATTGATTTTTTAAAGATATGAATGAAATTAGCCTTTTAGATATGATCCAAAAAACTCAGAGGGCTAAAGGTGAGAAGCTAAGAATTTCTATACTTAATATATTTTTTAGCTCTGTGTTAAATCACAGTTATGTTCTCCAGGGAAGAGTTTGAAAGTAAGCATATGGCAAACATCTATAATGTTGAGAAGAAGGAATAAAGGCAAAGGCCAAAGCTGCTTTTAATGAGATAAAAACTTCTAAATTGAAAAGCCTTCAGAGAATCATATTGCAAGCTAGAAATATAATCACTGAGATATCCTCATATACAGGAATGAGAGATATGGAGACTATTGCTAAACATGAGAGGATGGACGCTCTATAAGGGGTTCAAATTCACATCACCTGTATTATTTGGAAAATAATAATGGGAAGGGAAGATGGCTTATTTATTGACAGCAAACAAAAGAAAAATTAGGATAAACATATTCTAGGATTGTCTGGAACGTGCTTCTAACAAAAATGGAGCCAAATGGAGCCTTGTCTCCAGGTGGAGTTTTTCTCCCTGAATGACATAATAATAGCAACAGTAAATAGCAATGACAACAAAAAAGTGGATATCTTTTGAGATGCCTTCAACTTTCTCATGGAAAATAAACTGAAAAGTAAACACATTTTTGTTGTTGTTTTAATGACCAGTCTTTTCTACAGAATATGAAAAGTTTTCAATGGACACTGTATAGAAAATATCATGTTACATGATACTCAAAGTAATGTACACAAAGATGAAAGGAAAAGTATACAAGGGAAAGTGTTATGTAAGGAAAAAGAGGTGAACCACACCTTGAGCTTTCAAAACATACTTCAAAATAAAGTAAATCTCAAAGAACATCTTACTATTTCTCATGTATAATACTTAGAAGTGCATGTTTTATCTTTACATTTCTGTTCTCTGGTATAATTTACGAGCCTTTGTAGGAACTGAGCATCTCACAAAGATACTGTGGATGAATTACCATCAGAACTAACCTGATTGTATCTTTGGATTTAAAGGGTGTGGTCCATAGCAACAGGGAAATAAAGTTTCTTGATTATCTTTATGAGTTTTTACTTAGTCCAGGACCATGTATAGAGGAATGGAGGATGGGGGAAGAGGAAATGATACAAGTATTCCTTTTCATTGGTATTATATCTACCACAATTTGAAAACCTATAAAATATGGCAGTTAGGTAGCACAGTGGATAGAATGCCAGGCCTGCATTCAGGAAGACTCATCTTCCTGAGTTCAAATCTGGCCTTAGACACTTACTAGCTATGTAACCATGAACAAGTCACTTAACCCTGTGTGCCTCAATTTCTTCATCTGTAAAATGAGCAGGAGAAGGAAATGGAAAACCACACTAATATATATGCCAAGAAAACCCCAAATGGGGTCGTGAAGAGTCAGACCTTACTAAAATGATGGAACAACAAAAATAGGAATAATTATACTTAACAGTATTTAACTCAGGGGTTTTGTGAAGCTTGAATAAGAAAATGTGTGAAAAACACCCTTAGGAAAATTAATGCATCATATACATTTCAGTTACTATTTATCACTTTTTAAATCTCAGTATCTTATATAGTACTATCACCACCACCATCATTGCTTATCTGGGCATATGAAAGCCTTCCATCCCAAAATCAAATTTTAAAAGACACATGCATATTAAACATTACCAGGTTTAGTAAAAAAAAAATAATGGTACACTTGTTTTAGTACCCTGAACCCCTACTTGTTCCCCTTTTCTCAAACACCCATTATCTGTCCACAACGTAAAGTCCTCTAAAATTTTCCTTCATATTTTAAAATTGTTCCTACCCATTGAAATTCCATCACATTGTAATTCCCATCACCATTTCCTTTCAAATAAAACTCTCATTTACTTATTTCCTTGATTTAGGTTAGCTGTTTAGTGGAAATCAATCTGTTTATGTAATTCTATCTCTCCATGAGATACATTCGTATTTTAAAAGAGGATACTTAGACAAGAATTATTTCAACCCATAGGAGTGAATTTTTAATAATAAAATTGTATTGGATAAGTGGTGGTGGTGGTGGTAATGGTATTTGGGAAGAACACTTTATACTGCTTCATAAATTATATATTATATAATATTATATGATATATAATTATATATTATAATATATAATTATATATCATATAATATTATATATT
>NW_020954569.1:4192946-4391794 GCF_900497805.2 Vombatus ursinus | reverse complement strand
ATTATATATTATAATATATAATTATATATCATATAATATTATATATTATAGGCCTAGGATATTTTGGGGGAAAAAAACCTTTGAGTCTATAAACTTTAAATTTCAATGGAAGGGGCAGCTAGGTGGTACAGTGTATAGAGCACCAGTTCTGCAGTCAAAAGGACCTGAGTTTAAATCTGACCTCAGGCACTTACTGTGTAAATCTGGGCAAGTTACTTAACCCCATTGCCTCCCCCCAAAATAAAATTTAAATGGAATAGAACATGTTAAACCTTTAATATGAGATGAGGCTTGAAGAAAGGCCTTCTGTTGGATATTCCGCAACTTCTTGACAAGCAATCATACAGCCAATGCTTGACAACCTTATGTGAGATCCCTCCACTATCTCCTCCCTCCTGAGGAAGGTCATTCCACTTCAAGATAGCTCCAGTTATTAGAAAACTTATTCTTACAATGAGCTAAAATTTGCCTTTTGCCTCTCCCACCCTTTGCTTCTAGTTCTAAGCTCTGAGACAAAACAGACGATTCCTAAGCCCTCTTCCAGTACTTGAGGATAGCATATAACTATATGCCTAGAAATATTGGATGTTAAATAGAAGGACTGTTTTGTTTAGAGCATCACCATGCTACATATTTGGAAACAGACAATGTGTATTTGAATCTCATTTATGATTTATGCCACCTGGGTAACCTTGGACATGTCAGTAAATTTATATGTTGGGCTGTAATAACTCTTTAATCCATCTACTAAGATTTAGAATGTTAGAAATCAGTGCAGGGGCCATCCAGACACATGAAAGTGTATCTATACATATGAAAACCTGCAGTATTGAAGACAGAATCATCTTTCATAAGAGACAAAGGAGCTACTTATGTAACAGGTTTCAGAATCCGAGATATCAAAGCTAGGCAGTAAAGCCCCGACCCACCCTACAATGCCAGCCCTAGACATTATGTTGCCATTAATGCAAAACAAGATTATGTTAACTTTTTTTGGAAAGTCATTTTTGGTGAGCTTCAAAAAGAAACTGCCAACTCTTTTCAGTTGTTTTTCTTTTTTTCTTTCTGGCTATTGCCACATCTTTGACTGCCTTAACTTACCAAGAATCTCCCCTGTTAGATATCGTGTGGGAATCTGAAAGTGATGAAATTAAAATTAAAATTAAAATTATTTCTTATTTTTTTCTTGTTAAAAACTGTGGTCAAATCTTTGTTTGGGAGAGGTGGTTGAAATTGTTGACATAAATGGCATTTGGCATTTGTTTTGGGATTTTGATTATCCATGAGATCACTCTCTCCCATTGCTATTATACAATTGAGAGTAACAAAATCTGCATACAAATAGTATTCTGGTGGCCTGGGAAAGAGTCTAATTTACTCCTACAAACTATCTTAACAACTGAAAGAATCCATTTTATTACACAAATTTTTAATGACTAGACCATGCTTTCTTTAAGTAACAGAGTTGAGGGGCCAGTCTCTGCATGCTCCTAAGTTGACCCAGTTTAAGAATTAGAATATATTATTTCAACTTATTCAATAAACAACACAGTCCCAAATTGCCAAGTAGTCTCTTAAATCCCAATAGCTGAGGTAACAACAGTGCTATGAGGAAATGTAGTGCTGGCCAAGATGTTGAGAAGTGTGGCATCAGCAGCAATACAGAAATGAGTACTGCAGTATTCAATATTTAAATGTAAAGGCTATTGCTCCACAAGCAAAAATGCTCTTTCTCAGGCTACTTTTGTTAATATTGCCATTAGAGTGTAAAATGTATTTTGTCACTTGTCTTCCTTATGCTTTTCAAATGTTTGATGGTATAGGTAATTAAGAGCTATGAAAGTAGCAGTTAATGTTTATGATTAAAATATAAACTTATTTTTGAAAAGTATTTAAGCAAGTAGAATTTTTTTTAATTATTTGATCATTTCCCAAAGAAAATTTCCCATCTCCACCCATTTCAATCAGCAAATAGAAACGCCCTAAAGCTTCTTTATGCTTCAAATAAAGAGGTTTAAAATTGTCTGCTATATAAGTCATACTCATTAAAATGTAGAGAAACACAATTATTCTATATTTGTAAGAGGGACTGCTGTAGCTTCAGGTGTGTCATTTTTATTTTAGATTATTTTTCAGAGGACATGGATTTCAGAGGACATGGATTTGTTAGTTGGCCTAGTAAGTAAAAGTCACATGGAAAAAATTGTGGTTGTTAATTTTCATTTATAGGTTGTCTTTAAAATTGTGGGGTTGGGGTTGTTGTGATAAGAATAAGACATCAAAGTGTTATTGTACAATGTACTACAATTTTCAACTTCATTCAGAAGCAGAGGTAGAGAAAAATAATCACTTTCTACTTTGTTCAATTAGTTATTAATTAAAACCTGACAAAAAAGTATATTTTAATTATGATTTAGATGTTTTGGCTTAACTATTAATGTGTGTGAGAATTTTTCTGTATATATATATGCATATATAATGGAGAATGTTTCTGCATATACGTATGTGTGTATAGAAAAAATGAATATATGTTATCTATATATGTGTGTATGTGTGTGTGTGTGTGTGTGTGTGTGTGTGTACACTGGAGAAAAGTTTTGGCTGCAAGTATTTCCTGAATAATTTGTCTTTCGTTCTGTTTTCCCTGTCAAGCAAAATAGTAGTCATGTAAGACAAATATAGCTCTTGAAAACTTGTTTCTAGAATGTTACCTTCCACCAATTTTTAAAAATTGCTTACCTTTAAGGTTCTGAGTCATTTTCTTCATTTTTTTCTAGTTGTGAAACCCAAGAAAACCAATTTTACTTCCAAAACAGTTACTGGATACCATATAAGCAGGAGAAATTTATCAACAACATCAAAAGGTAAGATAAATTATTTGAAATTACCCTTCATGCTCTAAATTTGGTCATCTTTGTAATTTTCATTAGAATCAATTTTACATATTCAGTTAAGAATATAAGAACTTTTAGTTTTAAAGACTAATAACAAAGCACTACTTGTTCTTTACCTTGACTCATACTAAGGGAGATGAGCTCCACAAATGGGATCAAATATTCAATCATTTTGATAAAAGAACAAAATGAATCTTACTGAAGATCAAATAATTATAAGATACCATGAAAAAATAAGGAAAGAGAAAAACTTATATCGTTATGATAAAAATACACTAAAATTGGAGCAGAGCAAGTCCAGTATAAAAAAAGGCAAATCAACTATCAACTGCCATAACAAATGACTATTTCATTCCTTTATTTGACAAAGCAATGAACTGTGATTTTAGTAAAACTTTTATATCACTTGGCTTTGATAAAATATCTCAGTTATGGACAAATAATGCATTCCAAATCATGTGTGATAACAAAGACATAGTATTATATTATACAATATTTGGTAAACAACCATTACACTATTACTATGTTATGTAGTTTAGGTCAATTTAAATCACTTTATATAAATGAACATTGAGACATTTGCTCACAATATGCTTTATAAGCAGAAACATAGATCCTCCAGTTCTTAGTGAATTGAAATGAGTCCCCTGTAGATGTTAGAGTTAAAATGGGAGGATCAAGATAATTATGATAAATAAATTTAATGGAAATATTAATAACTTATAAAACTAAAAGGACTACAATTTTTTCCCTTACAAATTTCTAGTGAGATAGGCAATGGAAGTCTTATTAGCTCTGTTTTGTATATGAAGAAATTGAGATTCAGGAAAGTTGTGATATTTGAGGTCCCACAAATTGTATGTGTGGACATTGGAACATAGTTAAAAAATAACTTGTTTTTTCCTTAAACAGTATAATCACAGAGTCACATAATGACAGCATTTCAGTGTTAAAAGGGATGAAGGAAGCTTTTATTATAGTACATACCTGAAAAAGAATCCCCACTATAGGCTATCCAGCAAGTGAGAAAGACCCTCATTGAGCAACCTGTTTTTATTTGGACAGTTCTAAATGTTAGCAAGTTTTTTTTTTTTTTTGAATCTGGCCCCTTTCATCTTTCACCTTTTTCTCTTAGACTTTCTGTCCAAAGGTAAGCTCAAATGAAATATAGCATGGAAAGTGTTTTATAAACCTTGTAGCATAGGATAAGTGGTAGGAACAAAGGGAAATTCTCAAGAATCAAATTATTAATGTGCAAGGAGAAACAATTCTTCTCATTTTGACAATTCCAGAAGATGTTGAGATACTTAAAATTCTCCATCATTATTCTGTCCTAGGCTTCTGATCTGTTTTCCAAACTCCTCGTCTATTTCCTTTTTTTCTGTCTATAGTATATTCTGATAATGATATTATTTCTCTTTCTGTCTCCATTGGTTATTCTTCAAATGTTTTCTCACAGAAGTATATATTCTTAAAACATAATTCTGTTCTATCTCTCTTTTTATCTATTGCTTCTGAATATGGTATGTCCTTTCTCTCTGGGATTTCCTTCCAACAATTGAATCACAGGTGTTGGTCAAAACAAACAAATGAATGAAACAAAACAAACAACCTCTTCCAGAGCTACAGTCATATTCAAGTCTTAAGAGTCATTTCAACAAGTCTTATTAATATTTAACAGGTTAAATTAACTTCTTTGCATTAGGCACTCTAATTCATCTTTATGGTTACTTGATATGATGTATATAAACAGATTGAAGATTTAGAAACTGGTGGGACTTTGATGGTTATCTAGTCCAAATTTTTCATTTTTTTAGATGAAAAAAAACTGAGGCCCAGAGGAGTGACTTGTCCATGATCACACCATTAATAGGTAGTAGAGCAAGGATTCAAACCCAGTTTCTTTGAAGCCAAATTCAGTACTGTTTCCACTGCACATTCTACTTCTATTCTCTGGCTACAGGTTTTATTGCTAGTGTATTTCTAGGATGTTGTCCCTTAACAGTTTCCTCATATATATGTTTTTCCTCTTCCTACGCATTAGCTATTGTCTATGGTTAACAGCTTGGTGGGTACAGATAGACCGTATTCTCCTTCTCCCTTTCTTGTCAGTTCATATTTCTCTCTGATACACTAAGGATGATAGTTTTAAATCCATAAATATTAGGATTAATAAATTCAACTTAACTATTTTACACTCTTGGGAAGAGGTTTCTTTATAAATATGAAATCATCTTCACATCACATCTCATTTATTCCTTTTATTTAAAAGAAAGTCAATGTCACATGGTCTGCTATAAGGGAAAAAAGAAGATGAACATGATAAATCAAACTCAGGCCAAAGAATGGGGTTTTTAAGGTTTAATTTTAATGTACCTTGTAGTTGTGAAATTTTCATTAACAAAACAAAAGCAAAGAACTTTTTTCGTTTAGATGGGCAGCATGCAACTGAGGAAAACTTGCTTGATCTGGAGTCAGGAGTGACCTTGATTCAGTCTAGCCCATTGATCTTACTAGTTATGCGATTAGTGGCAAGCCTCTGAACCTCCAGGAGCCACAATTTCCTTGTCTCTAAAATGCATATGATGATGATGATGATGATGATGATGGTGATGGTTGTAGTGGTGGTGGTGGTGGTGGCTGCTGCTGCTTCTTATATTTACATAGTGTTTTACATTTTGATCAGCATTTTACCTTACCAGTTTTCTTGCTTCTTACAACCTCCACCCCAGCCCTGGCTCTATATGTACTCTTTGATACAGTGACAGTGGCCTCCTTTCTGTTCTTTCCATATAATACCTCATCTCTCAACTCAGGACATTTTCAGAGGCTGTCCCTCAGGTCTGGAATGTTCTTCCTTCTCATCTATGCCTACTGACTTCCTTGACTCCCTTGAAGTCTCACCTAGAATCTCACCTTTTGCAGGGAGGCCTTCCTGAACCCTCTTAGTTCTAGTATTTTTGTACTGTTGATTTTCTATTTATTCTGTACATAGTTGATTTGCACATAGTTGTGTACATGTTTTAGATTGTAAACTCCTTGAAGGAATGTCTTTTGCCTTCTTTGTATACCTAGTACTTAGCACTGTGCCTGGTATATAGTAGACACATAATAAAGATTTATTGACTGATGGTAACTATTCAAGCATTGTCTTATTTGTTGTATAGTTACAATGGACCTAATTTGTATCAAATGAGACAGTTTGCTTTTCAAACTTTAGAACTTTTTTGTAAACATCAATTTTATTATTAGATTTGTTAGTTATCATTTAGTGAGTGGTCATAGCTCAGTAGGTATAACACATAGAATAAAAATGAAATGATCCCTGACTTAAGAAATATCTAGGGGAAACAGAGCTTTGAGTATTATCTAGGTTGAAGTGACACAAGCCTCATGTCAGATCTTACTGGTTCTAAAACATTCCTGTTTACAGGTCATCATGTTTGCACAGATGGCTGCAAAATGATTATATCTTTGAGTTAAGAGGATAGACGTACTCAACTTGAAGAAGCCCCAATCCCTGAGTCCACACAAAGTCCTTAAACTTCATACTTTTGTAAATTAATGTTCTTCAGCCTCTTCATTTCATGAATTTGCAGTGTAATTTTAGGATCATCATTGAGCAGGGATAATCTTGGAGCTGTATGTAATACAATGATGGATTTAAATTATTGGTGCTTATTATCTCTAATTCTGAATCACTTTTCTCATTGTTGATGCTCTTTCCCTATGTACTTATATGTTTCTTTGTTATTCTCTCCTTCCCAGTGGAATATAAGCTTCTTAAGTTCAATGGCTGTTTTATTTTTCTTTTTATACTTGTATCCCAAGTGGAGAGCCCTATGCATAAATTTCTTCTCTCCTCTCACCTTCTTGATTAATAATGAAAGAGTGGCAACTTGGTGCAGAGGATAGAGAACTAGCCTTAGAGCCAGAAAGACTTGAGATCAAGTCTCACCTCTAACAAGAACTAGTTCTTCAACCTTGCACAAATTACTTAACTTCTTTTTGTCTTAGACAACTCTCTAAGGTAAGTTATAGACAGGATGCTGACCTACATTGATAGAAGGAGTTTTCTTTACCAGAGAATTCCTTATACCAATGAAATAACAAGTCTAGTTTATGTCCCTTGTGAAACTAAAGACTAAGATTAGATATGAAGTTAAAAGACCTAGAACATAAAACTCTGAAAAGCTTATTATTATTAAAAGACTTACATCTGGTGATGAATACAACAGGATGGGAAGAAAAACTATATATGTTTATAGGTATATTATATAATATTTACATATCTAAATATATTTAAAATTGCATACTTATATAAAAATATAAATATTCTATATAATATTCACATATTTATATATCTATTCTTGTTTTTGATAAGTATAACTAATAATAATAAATAAGTATAAATAGTAATAATTTTGATAAATATAACTATTATTATTATTATTTAAGGTTTACAAAATGCTTTACATATATTATATTCTCAAGTGTAAGAATTTGTACCTCATAGCTACCCTGAGAAGTAGATGCTACTATTATTCCCATTTTATAGATGAGGAGACTAAGGCTGAGAGGAGTCAAGTGATTTTTCCAGGATTACACAGTTAGCAAGCATCTGAAGCAGGATTTGAATTTAGGTTTTCCTGACTCCAAGTCAAACACTCCACTGAACCACCTACTTTTCTAACTTGTTTTGCTATGGACTTTATAACTTAAGCCTTGTGCTCCCTAAAATTTCAACTTATATTAAATTCAACATAGCCAAATCTACAGTATTATGACTTTTTAGTCTTTTAAAACAGGGGTAAGGATGATGAAAGAATAGGAAAAAATAATAGAGTTGTATTTTTGGTGTTTCAAAGAACAGAAATGCAAAATTTGCTAACAAATAATGTATTTGTGAGATGAATGAAAAATTGGAGAGAAAGATTTTCTGAGTAACTAATAACAAATTTATTCATTAGGTTTGCTTATAATCAATAAATTGATGGTCAGTGGTTTCTCTTGGTAACCAGACACCTAATGGAGACACTGAATGCCTTGAATATGTTTTTGAAAGGGAATTCCCCTGACAAGAGAATTCAACCCTGATTGATAAACAATTAATGAGAGGATGGGCATATCAATGAGGAGGTGGGTTAAAAGTCTTTGGCTCCTCCTGCTGAGAACTTGACTTGATCATGAGACTCAACCACCTCCACCAATCTGGACAAAGGAATCCATCTCTACCCAGACCACTCTGGTTGATTTTCTCCATGATCTGGGTTACCCTAAACTCCAACGGAGGGGTATAAGGACATGGGCTTAATGCTTTGGGGCTGGAATTCACTTAGATTACATTCTGTTTATACTCTTAAAAGAAGTAAGGTGTCCTAGTTGGGTGGGATCCCATCCAAGATTGAGGAACATGTTCCTGCAGGATTTGGGCAATCTCATCTATCAACCTTGTCCTTCAGAGACAGTCTGACTGACCTACAGGGCCTAGTCCCTGAATGAGGAAATAAAAAAGTCTGCATCTTAATTAATAATGGGTTATTAATATAATAGAAAATAATACTTTCTCTCATTTGAAATATTCAAAGTATATTGATTATTCAAAATACTCAACAAAATTTCTGAAATCTAAATGGAAAACAAATACAGTGATAATAGAGAGAGATACTAGAACTCATAGCCACTGTAACTGATTCCAAATTGCAAATAGCCAACTCCTGAAAGAATTAAATTGTTTCTAAAGTAGGCCCCCTGACTTTACAGTTTGAAGGTAGTAATATTGATTTGTTTCTCATTCTCCAATATTAAAGTCCAAGAAGACATAGTGCTAGTCTTATAACACCTTCCATTCTCAAGATATGTTCATTATTCTTACAGCAGTCAAATGTTAGAACTGGCCTAAATCTTAGAGATCACCTATTTCATCCATTTCATTTTATAGATGAGCAAACTTTGACCCAGTGAGGTCAAGTGACATAGTGTTTAGAGGATTGAGATTTATCTTTATTTAAATAAAAAAAAATAGAATAGAAAAAAGTTATCTGGGGCAGTGATGGCAAATTAAACTATAATAAAATTTTAATTATAATTTTAAGTATGCAATATCAATGCAACACCAAGCTTCTTTATTAGCAGAGGGAAGCACATAGATCATTTTTTTCCAAAGCCAGACCTAATTTAGTACTCATTGAACTTAGAAATGAGTACCTTCTGGAAACCTCTGCTGCTCATGCCTAGGACTCATTGCCAGAGAAAGGAGTGAGAAACAGACTTATTTTTCACTCCCTTCTAGAACATTCATGAAGTCCTGAACTGAGTGCATTTCTTTTCTACTAAAATTAATGCCTCCTTAGGAAGGAAATTGAGTCTTTGAGAAGTTGAACAACTTGCCCAAAATCAAACTGTTGGTCAGGATCAAGCCTGAACTCAGGTCTGAGTCTTCTGACTCTAAATGCTCTTCCCACCATTTCATGGTGCCCTCTGAAACCTTTGATTAACCCAGATCACAGTGTCTGTCCCTTGTCTAAACCCCACAGTTTAATACTTACTTGTTCTCTAATCAATTCACCTGTTAGTTTAGTCTTCTGAAGTGGATTGTCAGGAAGGAATTTACACATTTGTTTCTTTGAGAGTCAGAATAACATTGTATACATCTTCCATAATCTGTATAGTACCCAGTACTGACAGAGAACACTAGGATAGGAGAGAGGGAGAGACAAAGACAGACAGAGACAGAGAGAGAGAGACACAGAGACAGAGAGAGACACAGAGAGAGAGAGAGACAGAGAGAGAGAGAGAGAATGAGAGACATTCTCTGGAGAGATACAGAGACAAAGAGATAGAAAGGATGGTTTATTGGTTAGAGGGTGCCTTGAAGCCACAGAGATACGGGTTTAAGACCTGCATTTGATATACACCAGGTGTATGACCCTGGGCAAACCATTTAACCTCTGTGTTTCAGCTAATTAAATTAGAACTATAAGTTTCAGGGAAAGTGTCAACCTGCATTGGTAGAGGAAGTTTTCTTACATGGAAGGTCCCAATGAGAATGATGTAACAGTTTTGGTTTCTAACATTAACAGCTCAAACGTGTGCACAAAGAAAGTACCCATTAATGTCAATTGACTTTTGATGCCAAAATGTGCTCAGACTTCAATGATCACTGATTAGTTGATGCAATTTTTAAAAACAGATATTTTTCTTTAAATAATGAGGTAATTCATATAAAGAGAATTTTTTCATAGCCTTTATTATTATATTATTATATCTGTGTATTTAATTATGTGTATAGTACATATGTACTATGTAATATATCTTTCAGTGCATATTTATTACATGCCAATTATACAGATAGCACTAGATTCCATGGGAGAAAATGAGTATAGGACACAATCTTGCCTTTAAGGGGCTTCCAATTTAGTTGGAGCGACAAAAGACAGACATGTGGAAAGTTAAATCATAGTGAAGGACTAAATAATAGGTCAAGATAAACATAGAAGCAAATTCACAAGATAGTGTGTAACAAATTGAGAGGTGGACTTTACTGAAAATAATGTGATGAGGGTTTGGAAGGATTATTACTATGATTATTTTCTTCTCCACATCCATTCATTTATGAGATTTCAAAAATAATTGCACATAATTGACACATCTCAAATCTCTTTATAATCACAGAGCAAGCTTCTCTCAAAATATTTTTGTCCAGGTGTCCAGGTGCATGAAGTACAGAGGAGAAAAAAATCCATTTGTGGTGTTCAAGGAGGTGGAGAAGACAAGGGAAAAGAGGATAATATTGAAAGTTTCATGACTGATTTTTCGAATGTTTATGCCTCAGGTAAGAATGAAGGGAACAGATACCTTTCCCCTCTGTCACTTTTTTGTGATATAAAAGAATATATTTCATGTAAAATCACAGGGTGCACCATCCATTCCTTACAGAGGGGAGGGAGAACTATGGGCACATCACATTGCATTATACTGACAGATTCAGTTGCTGTGATTTTTTCCCCTTATTTTCTCTATCTTTCTATTTTTTCTTTTTTCTTTCTCATTCTTTTTTTTTCTTTCTTTGATTCGTTCTTTCTTCCCTTCTCCCTTCTCCCTTGTTTCCTTTCTTCTATCTTTCTTTTCTTTTATTTTTATAGGACATAGCTCTCTGAGTAGGGAATGAAGTATTGCTATATTTGGAAATTGAAATAATCTAAAAAACAAAAGTTATCCATAAAGATTTTTTTAATTTAAAATCATGTATTGCACATTATTTTAAAAGGAAAATCAGCAAAATTTCTTGTAAAGTAGATGTTGAGTTAATCTGTTCCCATATTCACCCTTTCACATATTGATCATGAAGAGCCAATAAGGCATGAATCACATTCAATTACTGAATAAGCACCTATTAAGTATCTAACATGTCCCAGGCATTTGGATGAGTCATTTGTTCCAATTGCATGCAGTAGACAGAACATAATGGATGGGCCACTTGAATGTTGGTCTCAGACTAGTTCTAGAATTGTTCTGTTACGGTGTGTCAACAAGACCAGAGTGCATCAATAAATGTCAAAGTCCAGAATTTGTCTAAACTTTTGGTCTCTACTTCATAGTTAATATGCCACATTATCCTAAATAATGTTTACTAGTATAATTGCAAGTAATCCCTGATAGATTTTTTTGGGAACTATTGTTTACCTAAGTCTGAAATAAAATATTGATATTTCTTTGAGTTTTTTTCTCTCTAGATTTATTACCATCTAAACATGGAGGTGAATTCACAGATCACTTTCTGCTAGAGGTGGTAGACATTCTTCTGCATTACATCAGAAAAACCTTTGATGAGGAAAGTAAAATACTGGACTTCCATCACCCTCATCAACTGCTTGAAGGTTTGGATGGGTTCAACTTAGAACTGTCTGACCAGCCCGAACCACTGGAACAGCTACTTGTTGATTGCAGAGATACATTAAAATATGGAGTTAAAACAGGTGATATGTAAAACAGGAAGGTACATTTTCATATTTGGAAGCACTTTTGGAGAGTAGAGTACACTTAAAACGGCATACTACCACTATTAAGTTTATTACCAAATGTAAATTTTCAGGAAATCTGAATATATATGCATCTATGTATAGATGCATATATATCTACATATACGCATGCATATACATGTATGTATATAATCTCATTTAGCATTGAAAGAATATTACTTGTGTATTTTGAGGGAGATGTGGTTTCATCAATATATTTACTTGCTTCATCATATCTACTTACTCTACTATAGACCATTCTAACCTGTATCTTTTGTTTAGAAGGTCATAACTATGACTTTTCTGATTCTTTATATAATTATTCATAATTTTCCATAAATCTTTTATAGTGAATCTACCCAATATGCTGAGTTTTTAAAAATGTATATTAATAGTTTACAAAAACAAGTGAAGTGCATGAGCTGTATGTTTTTTTGGGAATACCACAAATATCACTGCTTTCATCAATGAGAGATACTTCTAGCATGGAGACTCCCTTCTTAAATACTTACTGCAACTTCTCTGTGACATGGTAGCTAAATTGTTGAGTTGAATGAGAACCACAGAGGTTAAGTAACACAATAGCTAGTCAATGTCAGAAATCAGACTTTTATTTAACTTGATTTTTAAAAATGTTTTAAAATGGAAAGTTAAATCATATATAAATACCTTAGTTAATAATGGTGCCCAAATGGAATGTTCTCATTCAATGAATTCATATATTTATATAATGGGACTCTCTCAGGAAAAGGGCTCTTCTAAATCCTTTCTCAACCCTGTCAATTATATGATGTTATTGAAAAAAAGTCTAAATAACCTGATTTTTTTTCATTGAGATAGCACTTTCAATTTTTTTTTCTGTTAATGTTTTTCTTTCCTCTCCTTCCTGCCTCCTGCCATCCTATCTTCCTACCCCTAAATGGAAAAGAAAAATAAATATAGAACACATAAAATATGCAAAAGCCTTCTAACATATAGCATATGCATAATCAAGCAAACAAATTCCCGTTTTCTCCACATCTAAACATGTATATTTCATTTTGCATCTTGAGTCTATCACCTCTCTCTTAAAAGGTGAGCAGCACTCTTGATTTAATCTATTGGCTTAATTTCCATGGTTTTATCAAGTTTTTCATTGAATTTGTCTACACTCATCTTACCTTTATTCCTTCTTAGTTAATTTCAATTAGTTTAATTTTTAATTAACTATTTCCCCACCTCTACAGTTTAGCTTTTTCTTTTTCTGCACCTTCACAAGAAGGATTTCTTTTGCTTTTTCTCTTCATTAATTTTCCTCCTTCTCCACCTCCTCTTCCTCTTCCTCCTCTTCCTCCTCCCTTTCCTCCTCTTCCTCTTCTTCCTCCTCTTGTTCTCCTTATTCTTGTTGTTGTTGTTGTTGTTGTTGTTCTTCTTCTTCTTCTTCTCTCTCTCTCTCTCTCTCTCTCTCTCTCTCTACCCCACCCCCATTCTCTCCCTCTCTGTCAATTCTAAATATTTATTCTTTGATTCATAGTCTCGATACTTATTTATAGTCTGGTGAAATCAATAAATGCTTTCTCAGAATAATGTCCTTAAAAGCATAAAATAAAATAAATAAAATTACAAAAAAACCCCAATTATTTTGAAGTGCAATTACAATACTTTAAAAACTCCACAAAACAAACAAACAAAAAATCATTGGACAAGAAAAAGGTTAAGAACTACTGATCTGAAATGACATTCTAACCTTTTGCACAATACCTGGAGTGCCTTCCTTTTCACCTCTACCTCTTAGTTTCTCAAGCCATAGTCAAGGCTCAGATCAAATCCCAACTTTTAGAGGAGTCATTTCCCATGTTCTTAGCTGCTGTGCCTTTCTTTCTCAGAATGTCTTCCATCTACTCTCTTTTTATCTTGCATGTGTCTAGTTTTAACATGTCTTCATTCATTAGAATGCAAAATCTTTAAATTCAGGGACTATCTTTGTATCTCTAGCACTTAAGCTAGCATATAATGAACATTTAATAAATCTTTGGGTTTGCTGATCAATTCTTAAGCCTTGCCTCCTGATAACCTGTGATGCCTCTGTTCTGTTGTTTCTTCCTAGGACACCCTCGTTTTTTTAATCAGCTCTCTAGCGGGCTTGATATGATTGGATTGGCTGGTGAGTGGTTGACAGCTACTGCAAATACTAACATGTAAGTAGGTTTTCCCTACCTTCAGATACCTTAGTAATGAAACCATCAAAAAAAAACCTTATTTCTTTTGAGGCAGTATTTTCCTGTGCCCAAAGTACCCCCAAATTCTGAGAGTCCCATCCCTTATTGGGAATATCATGAATCACAGTTTGGATACTTGAGAAACTGAAGCCCAGGAAACAGGCCTCACTCGTTTTTTATTGTGGTATCATTAGAGCCACCCTATAGCCTGAAAATTCTCACCATCTATGCCATTGATATCCTAATCTGTCTTCTCCACAGTTTGCATAATCCATCCTGACACCTGAGATATTCATGTGAAGTCACTGAGTCACTCAGTCACCTGATTTTCAGGGGTCAGAACTCCCTGAACACAAAGTACATCTCCAGAATTGCTTAACTTGAACTTCAGTGCCCAAATAACCCCAAAGCAAGATAGTAAATCCATTTATCTCCTATCACCTGACAATATATATTATAATGTGTAGAAGGCAAGTAGTATATACTTGTTGAATGAATGAAGAATTGCTGAGTGAATGAATGAATGAATATATAAGAACATGTCACAAATATGAATACTTTGTAATTTTGTTATTTTACATAATCAACAGTGATGCTATATCTCATTTGGCTCTGAAAGAAATCATCACTGAGATTCTTCGATAAATTCAGGTGAATTTTCTACCTAAGGGGAAAAAAGTGAATAATGCTTTGTGAATAAAAATTTTTCCAAATGTTGATAAATAGTTGCATGAGCTACCTACAAAGCAGTTTCATCTGTATGTACATATAAGACAGATGTAACACATGGACAATGCCATGGGTAAAGGACTGAACAGAAATAATAAAGTGAGATGGATTGGCTTTGGTAGAGTTTAAGTTTTTTTTAAATGACTTCTCTCTTCTCCCTGAAATAAAGACAAATCTTCTTAACATAAATATTCCTTTGGAGATGTTGCATGCCTTCAAGTAATAGGATACAGCAGTCTCCAAAAATTTAATGTTGAGGGTTAGCCAAAAGGCAATGGAGAGGCACATGGTGGGAGAGAGTATGCTATAACATTACCAAGGAAAAAATGCACAAGAGAAGCAGTGTGAAGGGTATCAACAGAGGCATATATAGCTAGAAAAAAATTAAGTCCAGTCATGTAGCAAGAGCAACGAAAAAACAATTGAAAGACAAAGCTCTATCAGTAGCCACATAATATTAAGAGGCCTAGAAGAAGGCTCCTATAATTATGAGTGGACCCCTTTTGGAGTACAAGAAAACCTGGACAAAAATCATGTGGGATGACAAGGAAGGGATGGATTGTGACCTGCATTGCTGGATAAAATGTCCTCATAGGTGAGATCACATCTCTATAGATAAATCCAGGCATACAGTAAGCCTAACTCTATTACAGTTGCATCAGAAACAATTAACAAAGAGGAGCAACTGATGTGTTGAAGTCATTTGCTGTTTTCTTCATTTGTAGCAGAGGCAGTCAGGGATAGTTGATAGAGATTTGGTCTTAAAATCACAAAGAACTGCATTCAAGTTTTGTCTGTGAAACATACTGGCTGTGTGAACTTGTGCAAGTTGCTTACTTCTCATTGCTCTAGGCAGCTCTCAAAGACAAAAAGTTACAGGGAAAACATCTACCTGAAGTGGTAGAGGGATTTTCATTACCTGGATTATACAGCCAATAGAGTCCTGAGACTGGCTTCAGGAAGACCTGAGTTTGCACCTAATCTCAGATATTTAGTAGCTTTGTGACATTGGGCAAGTCACTTTATTTCTGTTTACCTCAATTTCCTCATCTATATAATGGGGATAATTTCACCTAGCCTCCAATGTTGTTATGAGGGTCAAATGAGATATTTGTTAAATGTTTAGCACAGGCCTGACACTTAGAATTTCTTCGCTCTCTCCTCCTTCCTCCCTTCTCCCTTCTCTTCTTTTCTTCCTTCTCTCTATCCCTTTCTTCCTGCCTCCCTCCCTTTTTATTTGCAATATATTGCTTTAATCTTCTTGCTAACATTTTATTTATATTATTTAACCAAATTCCAAAGCTCCCAGGTCAAGAAAATATTGTAAGAAGCCAGAAAGAAACAATTCAAGTATTATGGAGCCACAGTTAGAAAAACACAAGATTCAGCAGCTTTTACATTAAAGAATTAGACAGCTTGGAATATGATATTCCAGAAGGCAAAGTAGCTAGCATTACAATCAAGAGTAATGTATCCAGAATAACATCCATATTCTTTAGAGAAATTGGTCTAAGATTTTCTTTCTTCATTTTTGTACTTCCTAGCTTAGGTATCAGCACCATATTTATGTCATAAAAGGAATTTGATATGACTCCTTTGCCTATTTTTCTAAACAGTTTATATAATATTGGAATTAAATTAAATGTTTGGTAGAATTCACTTTTGAATTCATCTGGTCCTGATGACTTTTTTTCCCCTTGGGGAGCTGATTTATGTCTTGTTCAAACTACTTTTTCTAAGATAGGGTTATTTAAGCATTCTATTTTCTCTTCTGTTAATCTAAGCAATTTATATTTTTGTAAATATTGATCTATTTCACTTAGATTGTTAGATTTATTGGCATGTAGTTGAGAAAAATAGCTCTTAATAATTGTTTTAATTACCTTTTCATTGGTAGTAAATTTATTTTTTTCATTTTTTATACTGATAATTTGGTTTTCTTTTTTTAAATCAAATTAAACAATGGTTTATCTATTTTATTGTTTTTTTCTAATAAAACAAGTTCACATATTTTTATTTATTAGTTCAATGATTTTCTTACTTTGAATTTTATTAAAATCTCCTTTGATTTTTCAGGATTTCCAATTTCATGTTTAATTGGGGATTTTGAATTAGTTTTTTTTTAGTTTTCTTTTTTAATTGCATGTCCAATTCATTAATCTGCTTCCTTTCTTTTATTGATTTAAACATTTAGAGATATATATTTTCCTCCAAGTACTGCTTTCACAGCATCATATAAACTTTTGTATGTTGTGTACTTGTTGTAATCCTCTTTAATGAAATAACTTATTGTTTCTATGATTTATTCTTTGACACACTCATTTTAGGATTAAACTATTTAGTTTCCAATTAATTTTTAATCTATGTCTCTGTGGCCCTTAATAAAATATAAATTTTATTACATTATGATCTGAAAATGGTGCATTTAATATTTCTACTTTTCTATATTTGGTTGAGACATTTTTATGCCCTAAGGCATGGTCAATTTTTGTAAAGGTCCTTTCTACAGCTGAGAAAAAGGTATACTCCTTTCTATTCCCATTCAATTTTCTCCAGAGGTCTAGCATATGGGCTCTTAAAAAATTCTATCAATTTCTTTAACTTCTTTGTTGTTTAATTTTTTTATTATATTTGTATGGTTCTCAGAGGGGAAAGTTGAAGTCCTCTACTAGTATAGTTTTATTGTTTATTTCCTCTTGTACTCATTTAAATTTTCCTCTAAGAATTTGGATGCTATACTATTTGATGCATTAATATTGATATTGATTAATTGTCTATGGTACCTTTTAGCATGATGTAGTTTTTCTGTGTATTTCTTTTAATTGGATCTATTTTTCCTTTTGCTTTGTCTAAGAAGCTGATTGTAACCCTTGTTTATTTATTTTTGTTTATTTTTGTTTTACTTCAACTGAAGCATAATAGAGTCCACTCCAGACCCTTATTTTTACTCTGTGTGTGTCTGTTTCAAGTGTGTATCTTGTAAACAGCATTTTGTCAGATTCTTGTCTTTAATACATTTTGTTATAAGCTTCCAATTTATGAATGTTCATCCCATTCATATTCACAGTTATGATTACTGTGTAATTTTCTCCATCCTATTTTTTCTCCCTGCATACCTTTTCTCTCTCTCTTTTCACCCTGACACTTCTCAAAAATGTTTGGTTTATGACCACTGCCTCTCTTAATCCTCCCTACCTTCTATCAACCACCCCTTTCTCTTATCCACTTTTATTCCTACTTCACTGTAGAGTAAGATGGAGTTCTATATCCCACTGAGGGTGTGTACGTGATTTCTTCTTTGAAGCAATTCTGATTAAATTAAGTTACAGATGTTACCAACCACTCCACCATTTTCCACTTCACTCTAAAAGAACTTCCTTTTGCAGTTTTTATTTGAGATACTTTCCTCCATTCTTCCCCCTTCCTGCTTCTCCCAGTGCATCCCTCTTTCTCATTCCTTAATTTTATTTTTTTGAAACCATCCCATCATAGTCAACTCAACCCATGCCCTCTGTCTATGTAGACTCCTTCTAACTTCCCTAGTAATGATAAAGTTTTTAGGTCTTACTAATATCATCTTCCCATAGAGGGATATAAACAGTTAACCATATTAATCTCTTATGATTTCTCTTTATGTTTCACGGGTCTTATAGTTGAAAGTCATTTTTTTTAAAATTTAGCTTTAGTCTTTTCAGCTTGAAAGTCCTCTATTTTATTATTTTTTCCCCTGAGGAATTATGCTCAGTTTTGCTGGGCACATTATTTTTGGTTGCACACCTATATCCTTTGCATCCCAGAATATCATATTCCAAAATCTCTTTAATGTAGATTCTTTAATGTAGAAGCTGCTAAATCTTGTATGATCCTGACTGTGCCCCTACAATATTTGAATTGTTTCTTTCTGGCTTCTTGAAGTATTTTCTCTTTGACCTGGGAGGCCTGGAATTTGGCCATAATATTCATGAGAGTTTTCATTTTGGAATCTCTTTCAGGAGGAGATTGGTGGATTTTTCGATATCTATTTTGCCTTCTGCTTTTATGATATCATGGAAGTTTTCCTTGATAATTTCTTGAAGTATGATAGCTAGTTTGTTTTTCTTTTTTCATCACGGCCTACAAATAGTCCAATAATTTCTATTAATTTACTAATTTATTTATTATTTATGGAATAAAACAAACATTTCCTTAACACAGTCAAATAAAAGGATGATTGCACATGAAACCAAATCTACTATGCAGAACTTGCTATTCCTTTCAAATATACAACAAAATTGTCATGTAAATTTCTTTTTTCTTTTTTTTTCTTTCAAACTTCCCCTCACCCTAGAGATGGCAACTATTAGACACAAATAGATATCTCTATTTTTGTAGATAGAAATATCTATCTATCTATCTATCCATCTATCTATCTATCTAGATATATATAATATATTTGAAGATATCTATAAGTAAAATTATTCTATGCATACTTTTATTCATCAGTTCTTTCTCTGGACACATATAACACCTTTCTTCATATGTCCTTTATGGTTAATTTGGGTATTTATAACAATAATTTATAATATTAAATAAATAATAACTAATTAATCTCTCTTCAATCTATTTTCCAAGTCAGTTGTTTTTATAATGAGATGTCACATTTTCTTCTATTTTTTTTCATTCTGTTGATTTTTTAAATTGTTTCACAGTGCCTCATAGTGTCATTAACTTTCATGTGCCCAGTTCTTATTTTTTGAGGAATTAAAATAATTTTTGTACCTCTTTTTCCATTTGACCAATTCTGCTTTTTAAGGAGTCCTTTTCTTCATTGGATTTTTGTGCCTCTCTTACAATTTGGTCCATTCTGTTTTTGTTTTTAATGTGTTATTTTTCTTCAGTATTTTTGTGCCTCTTTTACCAAATTGTTGACTCTCTTTCATAATTTTGTCACATCATTGTCATTTCTTTTCCCATTTTTTCATCTACCTCTCTTTTGATTTTTAAAATACTTCTTGAGCTCTTCCAGGATCTTAGGGTGTGGCTGTTTTGATTTTTTTTTTTATCTTTTTCTAAGTGTGTCTTGACCTTCCATGCCACCATAGTAACTTTCTTTGGCCTAATTATTTTGTTGTTGTTGTTTTTGTTGTAGCTGTCTTTTTTTGTTTGTTTGTTTTCCCAGCCTATTTCTTGACTTTTAATTCTATGTTAAAGAGGAGCTTTATTCACATGGTATAGAGGGCACTGTCCAAAGTTTCAGGTTTTTCATGCTGCTATTTTCAGAGCTAGTTCTGGAGGTATGTAAATTTTCAATTCTTTGCAGGTGGTATGATCTAAGGAGATGCATTATCACTGCTCTCTTTGCCTGTGTTCTTATCTGTGATCGACCACAAGGATTACTCTCCATCTTGGAATTGTGGCCAAGGCCCCTGCTCCCCTGGAGCCACAAATGGTAGTGCACCAGTGCTCCTCTTTTCCCTAGGTCTGTGACCTGAAACTCCATTTGGGCAATGTGACAGAGTTCTATACCCAGTACCAGCAAAAGGTCCCCTGTAATCTTCTTTCAACCAATTGTTTGACCCCCTTACAATCTATGGGCTCAGAGCTCTTAAAGTTGTTGCTATCACTGACACAGCTGCCTACAAGGCCTGCTGCTTGCTTGCCAGGGTGGCCCATGTTGTATTGCACTTCAGACTTGACCACCACCCCAGTGAGACAGATCTTTCTTGCTAACATAAGTTGCCTTAGTCTGGAAATTTTTTTCACCCTGATTTTTTGCTAGTTCTGCCACTCCACAATTTGATTTGAGGTGTATTTTAAAGTATTTAAAGTATTGAGGTGTATTCCAAAGTTGTTTGGAAGATAATTTGGGAGAGTTCAAGTGAATTTCTGCTTTTACTCCACCATCTTGACTCTGGTTCTCTTCAGCTTCTTCTAAGTAAAGAAAGGCAATTTTAGGGGTAGAACACATTAGGGGCCACTGAGACCACTCTCTAGAGATGTTTTCTTCTTTGTCTTAATGTTGTGTCTATAAAGACCATAATAGGATCTCCCATAATTTTATAATGGGGTAATTTTCAGTTAGATGGCCATCATTCTGAGGCAGCCTGTTATGGCTAATTGTTATCTTCCATAGTTGAAATGCCAAAAGAACTTAAATCATACATCTATTCATTTGTGTCCTCTGCCAAGAACTTTAACTGGTACTTGATCTTTACATATCTTTATATAAAGATCATTCACTTCAATAGTCTTAGGTTTGTGGTTATTTTTTGTTGTTTGTTGTTCAGTCATTTTAGTCATATCTTCTTGACCCTGTTTGGGGTTTTGTTGGAAAAGATACTGGAAGGGGTTACCATTTCCTTCCCCAGCTCATTTTACAGATGAGGAAACTAAGGCAAACAGGCTTAAGTGACTTGCCCAGAGTCATACAACTAGTAAGTGTCTTAGGCCAGATCTGAACTCAGGAAGGCAAGTCTTCCTGACTTCAGGCCAGAGCACTCTATCCACTCCACCACCTAGCTGCCTAATTTAGTATGGGTTACAATATGCAGAATTTCTGCTTCCTTATAAGCTAATGTAATGTGAAGAAGAAGGATATAAAAGGCAGTTAGTGTAGTTGATAGAATTCTATACTTGGAGTCAGGAGTATTGAGTTCAGTTCCTGCCTCAGACAGTTACTAGCTTCGAACAGGTTACTAAAACTCAGCCTTAGTTTTCTCATTTATAAAATGAGGATAATAATAGCATCTACTTCTCACGCTTATTCTGAGGAACAAATGAGATAGATAGCCTATGCAAAGAACTTTGCAAAAGATAAAGGCTATCATTCTATCTTTTATTTTTAGTATTGAATTCATCTTCACTGTGAATTTCTCTTACTACATTCCTTTGCCAAAACAAAACTTGTGATAATCAGAAAATTGATCTCCTGACTAATTGTGCTCTGTTGCCAAGTTGTTTTGAAGCAACTCATAAATTTTTAGGACAGTGCCTTTGGCAATTGGGAAATAGGAGGTGATGAGTTAGACAAAAATGAAAGTAATAAGCTCTATCAGAGTTGAGGAATATATAGGTAGTAATTAAAATATCTCACAGAAATGAATCTTAAAAATCAAACTGAAACAAGTAAGCTAGACACCCATTCCACATTCTTTCACATAGAAGGAATTTCTTTTTCTTTGGAATATTATTAATACCCTTGGAAAGCTTATTTTTCTACTTGACATTCCATAAGCATTAGCTAGCAACAAGTAGGACTAAAACTACTATAAATTCAAAAATTTTGATTAAACATCAACTAGACTCATGACCACTGCTGTTTTTCCCTCTTGAGGGGCAGTGCAGTGTTGTGGAAATGACAGTGAACTTAGCATTAGGAGACCTGATTTTGAATATTCTTTCTGCTCCTTACTCCTTGACAGCAGGCAACTCACCAAAACTATTTAAGACTTCCTTTCCTTATCTATAAAAGGGGAGGATGATAATGCTTTGTGGAACTTACGTCACATCATAGTCATGAGCTTCAAATGGGATAATGTTTTTAAAATACTTTGTAAAACTTAAAGTACCCTATAAACAAGGCATTATTAATACTTAGTCATTGCTAATTTTGTTGTGTTTCTTCTATGATTATTTTAAAGTCTCTTTTAAGACAACAGGAAACATCTTAAGATTGAGGCACAAGAAATTTGACAGGGCTAGTTCTGCAATTATACTGATAAATCTGTTTTATGAAGCATACTTAGTAGTTTAGAGAATTACTATTCTTAAAAACAGCAATTGTGTTTACACATATAGTGGAAAAAGAAAAGTAAGAGATTATTGGGTGATGCAGTAGTGATAGGACTTTTACATTTAAAGAAACTTTATAGCCTTTTAAATATAGAAAAGAGATCATATAATATTAATATATTTTTTTATTCTGTTAAAGCCTGCATTTCGTAATCCTGCACACTCAATATAGGAGGCAATGTGGTATAGTGAAAATATTATTGGACGTGCAGTCAGGAAGACATAAGTTCAAGTCCTACATTAGACACTTGTTACATGTCTGATCCTGGGCAAGTCACTTCCCCTTTTTCAGGCTCAGTTTCTTCATGCATAAAATGTGGTTAAAATAGGACCAACTTTATACATTGTTGTAAAAATTGATTAATATAATTTATATAAAATACCTTGTAAATGTTTAAGTGCTATGTAAATACTACAGATGGTGCTTATTTTACACATATATAGCTTTTAATGCAATCAGCAATTCAATTTATATCATATGCAGGTTTACATATGAAATATCCCCTGTATTTATTGTCATGGAAATGATCCTTCTGAAGAAAATGCATGAAATGATTGGATGGGGAGAAACAGAAGCTGATGGAATATTTTCTCCTGGTAAGCAGAATTTTTAAGGGCCAGATTAAATTATATGTAATAAGGTATAAAAAATAATGACTTGATTCTTTATAAAGAGTGAAATTTAGGCATAGCTTTCTTTTAGTTTTGATGGTGCTTGTCAAATTTCAATTTATTTCACTTAGCTGTTTTTTCTCCCCACTATTCTCTCTTTTCTTTACACTGGAAAAAATAGGAAAAAGATAATTAAGTTGTATTGATTATAATACATTTATTTTTGCAAATTTTTTTCTTCTTATTTAAAAAAAATCATCACCAAAAGAATGGCTCTCAAGGAGCAGAGAAAGGGAAGTATGTAGGTGAAATTCTAGGCAATGGAAAACCATAAGGTATAAGAAAATTAAAAAAAAAGAATAAGGTGAATGCTTAGCTGTTCTAAATAATTCTAAGTATCTAGATTTTTGGATGATTACATTCCACAATAATAACTCTAAATCTATGATACCTCTTAGAATCCTATGAGCTTTGACATGTGAGATTTTCGAACTTCTATTAATCACTTCAGATATTGGTGGGTAGCTGTGAAACTGGAGATGAAAAAATGCCTTAATTTAAAAAAAAAATAAAGAATAGATTTTGAAAATTATCACCTAGTAAAATTTTCATTAATCTCCTGAAACATTCTATAATTGATTACTACACTAATGGCTTATGTGTACTTTGGGAAGTAATGACCAGTAGGAATTAGTTTTGGTGAAATTAAAATAAGTTATATCAGATTAACTTAATTTCCTATTTTTATTAGAATTTCTAGACTGGTAGGCCTGGACACTGGTATAGACTCAGAGTAATTTAATTTCAGAAAACATCATGGATTAGACACTTGATAAAACTCATGACTCCTCGCTTTGGGTGTCTTCTCTATTTTAGCTTTACTCTTTGACATCAAGACTTCACTTGACATGTGTAAGTTTGACAGTGTTGGGCTAAATGATTGATAATGATCTTTCCAGTTATAATAATCTAGGAGGCTACATGTACCTGCCATTCCATGATTTTGCAAAGTCTGAAATGATATTTTCATGTATGTATATTCAACGATAGCTTCAGGTCAAGTGTTCTATGAAGGGAATTCCTATTCAGGTACCAATCAGAACAGATGGACTCACATCTTCTTCAATAAATTAAATGATCCCATGAAAGTATATATCATTAAAATATGTTTTTTTACATTTCCCCCAAAGGGATGTACATATATTTTATTTTATTTTATTTTTGCTTTTTCAAGAAAGAGAGCTTCAAAAAAAGTAACTTATGGTATTAAACTTTTCTCTTAAAACTATCTATGAGAATATTTTCAAGATAACATCAATGACAATAGATGACTTTAATTTCAGTTAGGTAGATTTCTCAATTTAATGTTATTTTCTTTTTCCATTCTAATTTATTAGAAATTGGATTATTAGTATCCCCTTTTTCTTTTTTCCATAGGTGGGAGCATATCAAATCTATATAGCATATTGGTAGCTCGTTACAAAAAATTTCCAGAGATTAAAACCAAAGGCATGGCTGTACTTCCACAGATTGTATTACTTGTTTCTGAACATGTAAGTGAAGTTTTAAAATGAATAAACAGTCCTAAAATGTATAAATTAAAAATAACAAGAAATATTGATAAGACTCTTAAAAGACTAGTGCTGCTCCATGTAGCAAACAGATTCACATTTTTATTTTTTTTAATTTTTTTTTTTAGATTCACATTTTTTCTGGGACAAAGTGTATGTGGCCATACCATCAAGTGCTATGTGTGTGGGAATGTCAGTTTCTAGTCATTTGGGACTGGGAAGATAGCTGATATAAATAATTCTGTATGGAAAATATACACTTTAGCAGGCTAAAAATAAAGAAGAAAATGGAAAGAAGGATCCAATATTTCCTTTATCTAAAAAAAAAAAGACCTGTAGCATGTCTAAAACAAGCACATTTTGTCTTTTTTTTTTAATGAAATAAGCAACTATGAGGTCAATAATAGTGGAAGTGTCTCAGTTTCTGATTTAGGGACAAAGATGTTATTTGGAAGGAAAAACTTCGATTGAAGAGCTAGTCTATAAAAAGATAATGTTCCCAAAAATCCTATTGCAGTTTAAAAAAAAAAACTTAAAAGTATACTATGACTTGTAGAGTATGTGGATGCGTTTACACACAGATACGTTATGAAATGACATGATATGATGTGATATGACATTATTAACTTCATTCTTGTTTAGTCCTTTCATTCATGTCTGACTCTTTGTGACCCTATTTGGAGTTTTCTTTGCAAAGATACTGGAACAGTTTGCCATTTCCTTCTCCAGCCCATTTTAGAGAGGAAGAAACTGAGATAAACAGGGTTAAATGATTTACCCAGTGTCACACAGCTAGTAAGTGTCTGAGGCCAGGTTTAAACTCAGGAAGAAAAGTTTTCCTAACTCCAAACCCAGCACTTTATCCACTACACCACACAGCTTCCCAACATGATTAATATGAAATGTTATATATTTTATATTACATATATATTTAATATATTAATACAAAATTATATATATATAATTAACACTGATATATATTTTAGCCTTAATGTCCTGAATAAGTACATAACATTACTTTTACTTTCTACTTTTGTTTTCTTTCTTTCATTCTTTTTTAAATAAGTAAAATCTTCTAATTGGCCTGGTTTTCCTCTCTTTCTCTCCTGCCACATCATTTAAAATCAAATGCCCTCATATTCTTAGCTTTCAAGTTCAACTTAAACAAATTATGTTTCTTTTGGGAGACCCAATTTGTGGAATGATTGGCATTTCCTAAAGCTGAAGAGCTCAATCTAATGGACTACAGTTTGTTAAATTAAATGGATATTTTACCATTATACTTTAATTGATACATGTTACATTTAATTGTTGTTTCATTTATTTCTCCAAATGGTTAATATTCTATGTTATTCTTCCTTCTAGAGGTGATTTTAACACCAAAGATGCAATGTAAAATGTTAAATTAATGAAAATTCTATTATGCTGATTGAGTATATATCTCTTGCTCTATAATCACTCTATAGGAATAATTTATTTCATTCTTTCTCTTTCTTGCATGGAAAAAAAGGGTTCTCCAACATTTGGGACATACTATGTTGGTGTAATAAAGCCTTTGCTGACAATTAAAATAGAATTTAGGATAGTAAATTTTCAGTCTCATCTGTCACTACCATCTTGGTGACATTCATAAGATAGGACAGCATGTGCTAGTGGACAAAATGTAGACTGAGGGTTTGGAGATCTGTGTTCTAGTTCTGACTCTGTTCCTATTTATTTTTACCTTAAATGAGTCACTTATTCTCATTCTCTCTTGCATAACATGAGGAGGAATTGGAAAAGATATTAGGAAGGACCTGAGTTTGGCAGCATGGCCATATCAGAGGTGGACAAGCACAAGAGAACATAGGACAGGACTGCCATCAAACCCTCAGAGTCAGTGGTAAAGATATGAAAATGAAGGTCTCCAATGTAAATACAGAGAAATATCCATAATCCTAGCAAAACAGCTATGTAGGTAATAAATATATTTTATTATAATAAATATATTGTGTATTACATATAAATATAATAGCTAGAAACATGTATTATCAATCCATGGTGTATATGCAGATGTGTGTGTGTGTGCATACACATACACACATACATGAAGCTTAGAGTGTATTTCTTTTTCCTCTTTTTTTCAAACCTGCCAGATCATCACTACAGGGTGGAGAGCTCCCTCCACTGCTGATGATCTACAATTACTCCAAAACTAACAGTGTTAAGGATTTTTCAGGGGGACAGAGAGTTTAAGTGGATTTTCTCTGGTGATGTATCCAGTATGCATTATAGGCAAGACATGAACACAGATCTTCATGACTTCAAGGCACTTCTCTAATCATGACATCATTTTCTCTGTCTCTCTATCTCTATCTCTCTTTGTCTGTATTTCTCTCCCCCTTCCTCACATGGTTCTTTAGCAGTGTGAAGCAGTATACAGAACACTAAAAAAGTATAAGACACCATTCTTTTTTTAAAAGAAATAAATATTTAGATCCCTTCCTGACTCTGTCTCTCTGTCCACTAAGCTGTGCTATATCTTATATATCAATATAGCTATATCTTTTTTGTTTGTTTTTCAAGAGTCATTATTCCATAAGGAAAATAGCAGCAGTACTTGGCATTGGAACTGATAATGTGATTGAGGTAAAATGTGATGAAAGGTAAGATTTAGCTCTCCTTTTATAAATCTATAATTAACCTGACTTCTGAGATTCTGTTATGTTTTGGTTTCACTCAGGGCTCTTAGGAAGACATCTATTTCAAACCAGCTTAGGCTTCCTATCAATGTCTTCCTTTCTCTATTGCCTCCAAAGATACATAAGTTTCCCTATCCTTAAGAAAACTCTTTCCTACCATTCATTCTAACTATTGTCCTATATCTCACCTCCCTTTCTTAACTCATTTCCTTGAAAAGGTTCCTATACTCACTGCCTCTACTTCTTTTTACTCCTCAACTTTTTACAAACTGCTTTCTGACCTCATTACTCAACCGAAAATGCTCTCTCCAAAGTTTCCAAAGATATATTCACTGTCATATATGACAGTCTTTCCTAGTCATTCTACTCTACCTCCTCTTCCTCCCCTTCTTCTTCCTTCTCATTCCTCCTCCTCCTCCTCTTTCCCTACCACCTCCTACTACTACTACTATTCCTTTTCTTCTCCTTCTTCTTCTCCTTCTTCTTCTTCTTCTTCTTCTTCTTCTTCTTCTTCTTCTTCTTCTTCTTCTTCTTCTTCTTCTTCTTCTTCTTCTTCTTCTTCTTCTTCTTCTTCCCCTTCTTCTCCTTCTCTTTCCCTTTCTTCTCCTTCTCCTTCACCTTCTCCTTCTTCTCCTTCCCCTTCTTCTTCTTCTTCATCTTTGTCTTTGTGTTTGTCTTCTTTCTCATTTTCTCATCAAAGTCCATAAGTTTGAGTATCACCTCTATGTAAATGTTCTATGCATTTTTTTTAGGCAATTGGGGTTAAGTGACTTGCCCAGGGTCACACAGCTAGTAAGTGTCAAGTGTTTGGTCTGAGGCTGGATTTGAACTCAGGTCCTCCTGACTTACAGGGCCAGTACTCTATCCACTGTGCCATCTAGCTGCCTCTGTTCTATACATTTAGCTTGACTGTCCTGAGCTTCAGTCCCAGTCGCCCACTGGACATTTCCTACTGGAAATTTCCAAAGTAAATTTCCATAAATAGAGGTCTGATCATTTGATTCCCCTACTCATCCAACTCTGGTGGCTTTCTGTTCATTGTCTCTAAAATGAAATGTAACTCTTCTATTTAGTTTTTAAGGCCCTATGTAACCTGCCTCCCACCTATATGTCTACTATCATTGGAAATTACTTCCTAGTCCCTATTGTATAATCCAGTCAGACTGGCCTTGTCTCTATTCCTCACATAGGATTCTCCATCTCCCATCTTCTTGCCATTGCACTGGTTGTCCCTCTTTCTCAGAATGCACTTTTCCTTTATCTCTACTTCATGTCTCTTTTTTTCTGCTCAAACTCCATCTTTTGCATGACATCTATGATCTCCCAAATTTCTCACATCTTTCCGAACTACCTTGTTCTTAACCAATTTGAATGTTCCTATTTATTGCCTTTATATATCAGTTGTATATATTTTATAGGTACTTGTTATTTCTACCATTAAGATATAAGGTCTTTGACAGAAGAGATTGTTTCAGTCTTTGTACTAGTATATCCTCTGTCTGTTAGAGTGCTTGACATATAGGTATACTGATTGTTTTGATTAGACTTAGTTAAAAATAGAATTAATTAATTAATTAACTTTAGGTTGGGTATAATGGATAGGGTACTAGACTATAATATTGTGTTGTACAAAATGGTTGCTGTGAGGGAAGTGTTGTGGTTTAATGAGGAAAAAAAATTGTACAGAGTCAAGATTCCTGTATTCAGGTACCAGCTTTGCCATTGACAAACTGCAACCTTGGACAATTCATTTCCTCAATTTTCCCATAAGTAAAATGGAAATAAAATAGCAAAATGGTATGCTTTACTTACCCACCTTCTGGGACTGCTATGGGAATAAAGTAAATATAAATGACTCTGTAACCCTAAAGCACTATATGGCTATGAATTAATAGTGTTGATTTTGAATATTATAAATGCATTATTACGATTACCTTTGAATAGCTATAGTGTACAGGGCACTGTGCTAGGTTCAGTGGGAGATACAAAAGAGCTATATTGAAAGGTGTTATATCTTTAAGAAGAGTAACACCTTATTGAGGAAATAAGCCTTAAACATTTCAAAGTCAATAATATAAAAGGTAAATAAGTTTAATGCAACAAATATAGAATGGTTTGCCCTCCAAATTCTGGAGAATCCCCAGGCTCATGATCAAGAATACATTTCTTTAATTTGACATGGAATTGTTAACATGCCAAAATATATTGTTTTCTCTTGTTTCATATTCTTTATTTACAAGTTCATTACACTTCCATACCTCATGTGAATAATTGTGAGATTAACAGCACAATGAAGGCCATGTAAGTGAAAAATAAGGAAATCTCACTGTGGGCTCATATCTTCTAAAAAGTATTAGAGGAGGAAGGCATTGAGCCTCTCTGCCTTTCCAAATACTTTAAGTCCCTCAAGCACATTCAACATATAAAGTCATACTAATGCAATTCTAATTTGCTAGATTGTAGATAACACATCCTTCCTGCAAAATAAGTACTCACAAGTTGGCAACTGGTGCGACTTGATATCGAGCCACAGGGAGTTAGTGAATTGTTCTCAGAAAGCAAGTTTATTTACCTCTGTGTATTATATTGATGTGCCATAGGCATATTCAGAGCTCTGGGCTATTTTAAGAAATAGTGAGCTTGAAGGATGGGCAATTTGATTAATCTTGTGTTTGAAAAGTATGCTCTTGTATATCCAAGTAGGCTACTGTCAGAGAGAAAAAAAATCAATAACAATCCATCCAGAAGCATTTTTGAGTACCTACTATGTGCCTTTTATTAAAAACTTAGAAGACATAGTTACCGTGCTAGTGACTTGATATACTAATAGTTCCACCCCATAGAAGTTTACATTTTCTTCAGGAACAAGTGACAAAATTACTGCAAAAAAAAGGCATCTCAGAGAAAACTGATCCTCACTTTTCTCAAAGCATTGTATATTATGGAGCTGTAGATTTATGACACTGGATAGGTCATTTACTCTCTCTTGGCCTCAGTTTCCTCAACTGTAAAATAAAGGAGTTTGAATAGAAGTCCTTTAAGATCCCATTCAGCTCAAGATCTATTTTCCTATAATCACAGTCTTGAAAATTGAGTTGCTCACACTTTCAGAGGATTGCAAAATTGAATTTGTTTGCCCTATTTTCCTTTGCCTTCATTTTTGTGGTAATTCTGGGATATCTGAATGGATAAAGCAGTAGTTTTGCATTATGAGTAGTTTACAAGACTTGGAGTCAGAAAGACTTTGGGTTTAAATCCTGCCTCACCTACTTGCTAACTCAGTGACTATGAACAAGTCACTGAAGGCTCCCTGGAGTCTCAGATTTTTATCTATAAAAGGAGCTAATGATAATACCAATGCCATAAGGTTGTCCTGAGGATGAAATGGGATAATTTATGTAAAGTACTTTATAAACATCAAGGCTCTATTTTAATGTAAGATGTTAGATGATTATGAAAGAATAGCAATTCCATTAAATAAGAAGTGCTAAATATTTCCAAATATGTATGTGTGTAATGCAGTTGATTAAAAAGACCAGTTGATAATCAGAAAGACAATTTTGAGCACCCACTGTGCATAGGTCAATTTGCTAGATAATTAAGATATTTCTCCTAAAGTTGATGTCCTTTGGAAAATGCCATACAAAGAACCTGACCTTCAAATCTTATATGAATTCTTTATCTTTTATATGTTACTCAAAATGAATAGCTAACAAAGTGTGTCTTTTCTGACAATCTACATTTTGAAGGGGGAAGATGATTCCATTAGAATTAGAGGAAAATATACTACGATCCAAGAAAATGGTATGTTTTAAAATGTCTGTGCATGGAATATTAAGTGATATAAAAGTATGGCATTTTCTACACTGTAATTGAAAAAGAAACATAAGAAGTAAAACTATCCCTAAAAGACCACCCCAAAGAGAGCTACACAAGCTGTACTGCTGTAAGATATGATGGGTAACTTCTTCACTGGATTTACTTCTGACAAAAGTCAAAAAGACAATCAACAAATCATCAGCCTATCTGCTATCCTCTGGCAATCTTTGTTCATATGGTAGCTATTATTTTCTTTCATACCAATGGAATGCAATAGAAAAAAAAACTTGACACCTTGAGGGATACATAATAATTATATGAAAATTTTTGAGGAGTTAAAGAACTGTTTGGAAAAGACTGTCAATTAAGTTAATGTTTAACCTCATAAGCTGTAAGAATCTTGCTTCCTTACACATGTGACAGTGACCTTACATTCTTGACAGGGACTTACTCCCTTCTGTGTCAGTGCCACAGCAGGTACAACAGTGTATGGTGCCTTTGATCCTCTGAACAACATTGCTGATGTTTGCGAGCGGCACAACCTCTGGATGCACGTGGATGTAAGGCATATACTTGTGTCTGACTTACACATTTGCTTGAAAAAAACTGAGTAGAAGAAAGAATCATCAATGATTCTTTGTGTGCCCTGAAGGCAAGGCAAACAATTTTCTTCAAACCTCATTTACTTAGATGAATGCATGTGTGCATGGTGTTAAATTGGCCTACATTGCACAAAAAACAGATGAAACTGCAATTTTGAAAAATGCTTTTAAAATGATAATGTAGAGAGCTGCCATTTTATTGATTGGTAGATATCATGTTAGAATCTTCCTCTTTGTCTTCTAAGTCCAAATCCAAAGTGTTCATAATATTGTGTGTTTGTCTGCTTGGTTGACCATCTCATTAAAAATATCAAGAAGTAGCTTACACTCCTTTAACTCAAAATAATACAGTAATCAAGAGTCATTTAAGAGGATCTAAACACTTGGAAACTAGCAATTGAGAAAGCTGTTCTTTAGCATTGTTCCTCCAGTCTTTCAATGAGAGTCTTGCCCAAATACAAACTAGTAGAATGGAATTTGGGTTATTGAGTATTATTGTCAAATTTCATGGCAAATTAATTATTTCATCTATCTCTGTTCATTGTCCTCAAGAATTCTTCTTTCATTAATTGAAAAATAAAGATTTTAATTGACCATGCAATAGGATTATACCCAGAGAGCTATAGTAGGAATTAGGGTTATGCTTTCAAAAACAGGGATTATTCTAATCTAGTTTAAAATTGATATGCTAGATAGAACTAATGAATAAGACATAAATGATAGATTTAAAACATAATGAGAATTATTATTTGAGAATTATTATTATTAATGAGAATTTATATTTTTCCACATTTGTTTTAGGCAGCATGGGGAGGTGGATTATTGATGTCCAAAAAACATTCTTATAAGCTTCATGGCATCGAAAGGTGAATAGACTCTATTATGCTATTTTGGGAAAAGATTTTGACTATGAAAGAGTAGTAGGTATAAATAAAACAAAAAATAGTTTTTATTATATGTAAGGCATGGTACTAAGCCCTGGATATATAATAAAAGGCAAAAATATAGGGGAGATGATACAACATTTACATGTAGAGTCATATGCAAGATACATACAAAGTTGACTGAAGGTAATCAGGGGAAGGGAAGAACCTAGTAGCTGGGTCAATTGGTGGGAAAAGCTCCCTGAAGGAGATGGTTTTTGAACTGAGTCTAGCAGGAAGATAGGGATTGTAAGAGATGACAATAAGGAAGGAGAATGTTCCAGGTATGGGGGATAGCCAGTGCAAAGGCACGGAAATGGAATATAATGCTTAGTATGTGATAATCAGCAAGTGAGTCACCATTATCATTGGTGCCATCATTATCAACAAGCAATTATTAATCAGTAACTATGTGTCAGGCATTCTACTAAGTGCTGGTAATACAAAGAAAAAACAAAAAAAATTGAACCTGCCTTCAAGGATCTTACATTGTATTGGATAAAATAACATAGACATGCATAGATATATACAAGATACATGCAGATACAAGGTAATTTTAGAGGAAAAGATATTAGCAGCTGGGGTCCCGGGGTGAGCAAGGCCTCCTACAGAAGCTAGCACTTGAGCTGAATCTTGAAATAAACCAGAGTTTCTAAGAGGCAGTAATGAGAATGAGCAGTATTCCAGGCATGATAAACAGTTAATGGAAAGGCTTAGAGATAGGAGATATAGTATCATATGCCAGGTAAGGCTAGACTATATATACATGGAGGGGAGAAAAGTGAAAGAAGACTGAAATGGCAGGGAGGTGTCAGGTTATGAAAAACTGCAAATGCCTAATAGGGGAGTTTATATTTTAATCTAGAGGTAATAGGGAGCTACTGGAGCTTACTAAGTAAGGGGTATGGGGTGTGTGTGTGTGTGTGTGTGTGTGTGTGTGTGTGTGTGTGTGTGTGACATGGCCATATCTGTGCTTTAGAAACATGCTAATATTAATGTCAGTTCTATCTAATTCACAACTGATTTGTCACCTAGGGCCAACTCTGTGACCTGGAATCCACACAAACTGATGGGAGTCCCTCTTCAGTGTTCTGTTGTCCTGATCCGAGAAAAGGTAAGTTATATGTATTCCTACATCATGGACTTCTTCACATCACATACAAGGCTCTCAATGTGTAGTAAATGTCCTGGTTAAAAAAGTATAGAATCTTTGGGTACCTTGTTTTGATTATCTGCAGCAGAATGATGACAAAAGGTGCAAAGTTAGCTCCTTGTGAGTGAATGGTTCCCATAACTGAACTCAGCTTAGTTGCCAGCCAATGAAAAGTACTGCCATCTCACTAGAGGTATATGTAGTTTCAGGCATGGATTATTGACAGTGTTAGACATATAAACAATCTGCTCATTGATGCCACCAAGAATTATGCTTACCTACATTGGTAAAGGAATTTAATAACTCACAGATTTTTATAAATATCAATGAAATGACTGGGCTTGTCTTAATCCCTATCAAATGAATAATTATTTATATTTCTATCTGATGGCAAGAGGTTACACATCTTTTTGGATGCTTTCTTCATTCTTCCACCTTAGTTCTCTCTTTCTTAACATATAAAAGTGAAATGAATAGAGCAATTTTATTTCCTCTAAAGCATTACCCTGTTGCTTCTCAAAGAAGTTAAGAGAGTTTCTCTTAAGACAATGATTCTGACAATCATGAACAAAGAGAACATTTGATCAATAAGTGTTTAAGAGGAGTGAGAAAAGACTCTGGGAGGTAAAAGGTAGGTACCCATAGATGGAAGTGCTTGGGTTTCTCAAGCTAATTGAATATGTTGTAGATTTTTGGTAGCATTTAATCTCTGAAATCATCAAGAGGCTTGGGAAAGCCTTATGGTTCTGTTGCTCAATTCTTTCAGTTCTCAAAGTGCCAAAATTTTCAGTATTGCTTTAAGGTCATATATGGAAAATATATATACATTGATCATATATATTATGTATTGATAACATGTGACATGTAATAATATATGTAAAGTGCTTTGCAAATCTTAAGGTACTATATGCATATTAGCTATTATTCTACCACTAGTATCATTGTAGACCTTCATTAATGATTAAGTATGTCTCTGGATTATCTCAGTTTAGATGACATATAACTGGGGTACTGTAACTAGGTAGACAGTTTATAATATTTTCTAGTCATATTTTGAGCTAATTTGAGTCATATTAAAGAGCTAATATATATACTTTGTTCTTTTGAATTTGAAGATGAATTTGTCAATTTGTCAATGATCCTTTTTATTTTAAATCTAGAAAACAATGGAAAAGACATTAAGGAAAATAATTACATTTACATTACATTGTGCATTTTATTAGTATCTTTTAAATGGTTTTAGATAATTGTCAGACCATAGGTTATAATTCATACATTTAATACTAAATTTGTTTGTCAGTTTGGGGGGGGGTGTGAATGATAGCTGTTCAACACTAAAGGAATAAAGCTTATTAGGCTGACCATGAAAACAAAAATTTATCTTATGTCAAATAGTGAATTGAAGATATGGGTATGGGGGAGGGTAGATAAAGGGAAGGAAGTGATTCTTCATTTCTCATGCATCTTTCCCAAACTAGTGTTCTTCTGAATTCTTGCCTGTCACACAACTTAAGAGTACAAAGAAATAGTTGATACTGGAAGTGGTGGTTCATACCAGAGGATGTGGTGTTCTTTTTGCATGTGTTACTTGTTTTTTGTGTAGTGATAGAGACAAGTAGAGGGGTCTTGAGTAAAAGCCTCCCTACTCTGTTGATGGGTGAATGTGCAAGAGTCTGTTATTGAATAACATTTCCTAAATCAACTTGAGCTGACTCATTCACTGACCTTTTAATGCAGAGAGGAATGCATTTGGTAATCTTTCAGATGGGAAGATTAAATTTGAATTTGAATCCTGGGCAAGAATGAAATAGAGAACCACAAATGGAGGAGCCTTAGGTCTTATTGACCTTGTCTATGTGTGCCAGTTTATATGATTGGTGTTTATACTATAATTCATTGTTGTTTTCTAAAATCACAGGAAGAAATATTGTACCTGCCATTAAGTATATTCTAAATATAATTTTCTATATTCTAAACCTAATTTTAAAGGGACAACCATTTTCTTGTGCTTTTAAAAATTGAGGTGGTTGATTTTTTAAATCATTAGTGAAGTATCGTCCCAGTGAAAACATCTGCTAAAGTCTTCCAGTTTCATCTAAGTATTTCACATTTTTCTAAGTGAATTAGATTGCTTTGAATTCCAAAATCAAAATTTTTAAAATTATATATTTACTATTATTATGTAAGTATATACTATAAATGACATTAGGGAAAGGGACCAGGAATAAGACTGGATCTGTGGTTTCATTGGTGTAGGATACCTCCTGGTGAACAAATTCTATACCAGTGCAAGTTGTCACCTCCACTATAGCTAATAGTCTTAAGGAGTTGGCTAGACCTGTGAGGTTGAGTGATTTGCCCAGGGTCCTACAGATATTAGGGATAACAATAAAATACCTTATGGTCAGAAAAGTAGTGGGTCTTTTCAGTTATATAGAGCAAGTAACAACACATAGATAGTTCAAGTGCAGCCCGAGTACCTATGAAAAGGTAAAAGATGTAGAGGAACCTTCCAGCATGTTGGTTTTGTCCTCTTTGGAGGATTTTCAGAGAATTACATCACCCACCTGTGCCTTTGCCTTGGATGACACTCCCTCAATTTTTTGAAAGTGCCTCTGCATCTTAAAGTGACTTGAAGTACATCTCAGATACTATCTTCTACAAAGAGCTGCTCCAATTACTCTAGTTATTAATGCTCACTACTTTATAAAATTTCTATGCATATACAGTTGATTTTTGTTATTTGCAGTAATTATATGCTATTAAGTCACCATGGACACTGAATTAATGAATCTTGAATCACTGATCCTAGTGGAAGCTCTCCATTAGGTTCATGTAAGCCTCTGGTCACAATATTTACTTCATGCAGATCAGCAAATTTCCTCTCCCTTTTTCTGGATATATGGTATTGTTCCTTCATTAACAAGGAATTCAGGGCCAAGAGCACTATAACTCATGTCAAAATGAAACTTCTCTAACAGTAAAGTTGTCTAACTTAACTAATTTCTCCATAAAGCACACCACAGTCTTCTTGTATTTAGGAACACTAGATAGAACTTCAGCGCTACGTTTGGAGGATACTTTAAACATCAAAATTACAAAAAAAAGCACAAAAATGAAAAAAAATACACTAACTAGAATGGGAAAAGGACATTTGTTTATAATATGAGAGCTAAAACAAATAGAGTATTACCTTGTTTGACCTCAGCTGGGAACATGCATATTGAGTGACTCAGATTTTTTTTTTTTGACACTTTGCACACACCCATGAATGACTGGAAAAGTTCCACAAGTATTGATTTTAGTGTTACAAATAAATTTTAGGCAAATTTACAAATAAGGAATATGTGAATGGTGATGATCAATAGTATGTTCTATATTTATCTGTGAAGGCACATATCACTAATGAACTATATTAGTGGACATACGCTAGTGAAATTGAGTTCATTGACACATCAAATAATTTAATGTAAAAGTTAAATCAATAGAAAACAATGAATTTTAAGACAGATATAGTTTATTCACTAAATATATAATTTTTTTCCTAGGGTCTTCTCGAATCATGCAACCAGATGTGTGCTGAGTATTTGTTCCAGCCTGATAAACATTATGATGTAGGCTATGACACTGGAGACAAGACAATTCAATGTGGCAGACATGTTGATATCTTCAAACTCTGGTTAATGTGGAAAGCAAAGGTAGAATTTCACCATCTACATTGCTTGGGCTTTGAGTTATTTGGGGAAAATAGGTATGTCAGCTTATAACTTCTTGGATACCACCCTCACTTATAAACTTCCAGAATATATATTTTAAAAAAAAGGATCTCCATGGATCAACACCTACATAAACCAATGCTCATGAGTTGGCAGTAATGATTTTACTTTTACCAGACAGCCTAAAGAAATATTCATTTAAACAAATAATACTCCTTTAAATAGTATAGCAAATAAAATGATAAGTAAAGATTTTTCCATGTACATATTGGATATACTCTACCATTAGTTACTATGTTACCAGTAGAGAAGAGCATATAATCAGAGGACAAGTATATCCAAAGAACATGCATGTAAGGGACACACACATCCAAGGAACATTCCAAGAACCAAAAAGACCAGAGAACATATTTGGAGAACACACAGGGTGGGAGGTATGGAAAGAGCAAATACATGGCCAGGGAAGCTCATAACTCTGATATTGTCAGGCAGTAAATGTCCCCTAGTAATTCCACCATACTCTTCTCTACTAATATATATTGAGGACATTGTCTTTGCTGGGCATGTCATTTCTGTGATGGATTGTGCATGGTGATGTCACGTTATCTCTGTTGAACATCCTTTTTTTCCACCTAGCTACTCTCTGATACCATGCACTTTAGCTTCAAGGCCCTTTTAATGCCTTTTTTCACTCTTATCCACTAAGTTGTGGTAAAGAGAAAAACCCTTTCTTAACAAAAGTAGACTGAAATCTTCTTTTTCTGTGTAGCCACTAGGGTTATTGGATAACATACCTATCAGGTAGCTCACAAAAGTGAGCCACAATGATACAGGCTTAAAGAAAGTCTATTCTTTTTGGCTACTCATGTCTTAGGCTAAACAAAAATTTTCAGTCTGATACAATTGTCTGATTTAAGGTTTCAAATTAATTAGTACTCACCACTCCAATCCATCTTCCACTCAGTTACTATGTGACACACTCCTCACCTCTTACCCACTCCCCTATAAACTCATTACCATTTCCAGGATCCGGTATAAAGTCTTCTGTTTGTCATTTAATTCTTTTCATATCCTGGCCTCTCCCTACCTTTCTAGCCCTCCTATGCTTCACTTCATTTCACTATCCAATCCAACTACACTGACCAACTGGGAATTCCTAGCACACAACACTCTATATCCAGACTCTGTACCTATGCACAGATTATATCTGTTACCTGCAATTCTCTTCCTCCTCACCTCTTCTTTCTGACTCCCTTCAAGATTTAGGTCAAATCCCCCTTTTGTTAGAGGCTTCTTCTGATCCTTTTGGGTGGTAGACCCCTCTTTATAAAATTACCTTTCTTCTGTTCTAGATCTATATTTTATATACAACAATTTCAATTTTGTCTCTGCCATTAAAATGTGTACTCCTTGAGAAAATGGGTTTTTAATTTTTTTGGCTTTCTTTGTATCCCCCCATTCAGCACAGTGTCTGGCACATAGTAAATATTTAGTAAATGCTTGTTGATTAACCTAATGTTATTTAATCATTTGTGGTTGTCCTATGGGCCAAACTCTATGTGTCTGCTAGAAGAAAAAAAAAAGAGTTATGTAGAAGTTAAGGCTACAAAAGCCCACAACTACCAATCTCTATTTCAATAATGCTCCAGACACCATGACTTATTTCACTCCTCAAGTCTTTACTCCTTATCAACCTCATTGCCAAGGGGCATTTACCTCCATATGCCATGCCCTCTCTAACTCTGGAACAATGAATCAATTTCAGTTTAGTTGTACCATTGTTTCTGAATGAGGTATGCCAATTTGCTCTCCTATGACTCCATTCACCATCCAAATAGCAAAGTGGCCCACCCTGCCTTCGAATTCTATGCTATCTTCTCCCCTAGAACATAAGCTTCTTTGAAACAGGGCCTGGCTTTGTTTTTGTGTTTGGATCCCCAATACATAACACACAGTAAACACATAAATGCTTTAAAAGAAATTCATCCATTTATCAATTGATTTCCAGGTTCTTGACTTAGCATAAATATAAAGTTGATAAAAAAAAACAAAAACAAAAGTGAAGTTGGAATGGTCCTCAAACTCTATCCTCCTGCTCTATAGCTGCCTTTATGTTGAATATCTGTTTACATCACTGGAGAATTGGGAAGAAGCCCTATTTTTACTGCATTCTTGGCCAGTAGAAAGCCTCTGTGTCTCCTTGCATATGTATACCAAAGGTGGAAGGAACTTCAAAAGGTTGTATATAATTAAAATGAACTGGAGAGGTGCAGCTAGGTGGTACAGTGGATAGAGCATTAGTTTTGGAGTCAGGAGGACCTGAGTTCAAGTCTGACTTCAGACACTTACTAGCTGTGTGACCCTCAAGTCTCTTATCCCCAATTGCCTAAAAAACCAAAAAGACATATAGGACACAGTATTAATACTCTTAATATTTTAGGGCAGCTAGGTGGTGCAGTGGATAGAGCACCAGCCCTGAAGTCAGGAGAACCTGAGTTCAAATCTGGCCTCAGACCAAACACTTGACACTTACTAGCTGTGTGACCTTGGGCAAGTCACTTAACTCCGATTGCCTCACCCAAAAAAAAATGAACTGGAGAAAAAGAAATAAAAATCCCACAAAAACATCAGAGCTAGTACCATTAAAGTTCAACATTTCCTAGAGTTGTTTGGAACGGTCCCAGACTTTGAGACCTTCATACTTGGAGATTTGCATCTTCTTAGCACATGATAACATGCTAATTAGCACAATAATCCATTTACAATTTGACAATTGCATTAATTTAACTACTTATTCCCTATGAAGTCAATATTACATGTTCACATTCTACTGTTCTGGGACACTTAAAGTAATAGAATAATGTGAACTTTAAAATAAGTTATAAAGAACAAAACTAGAATTTCAGAAGGAAATGGGGAATCTTTCAGATTTCACAACAGGACTCAGTGCTTCAAAAACCTATGCAAACTTAAAACTCTTCATTTAAAGCAAAATTTCTTTGTGAAAGCCCATGCCTACTCTGTTTCAAGGCTTTCCATGGCTTACATTCTTTTTTTTAAATTACAATCTCATTGCAAACAATTATAATGCTATTTGGATAATAGTTTACTTTTCTCCTAAGTGTGAGATCATTTCAAGGATAGAGTTAGGGACTGAACCTCTGTTTCAGCAGTATAGAAAACCCCACAGTGAGAAGTCCTTCTACCATTTCAGGTTAACACCTTCTTCTCTTAGATAGTTTCTTGGAGGGGGGGTGTCACTAAAATGCTAAGTAACTTGCCAGGAGCCACAGAGCCAGAATATGTCAAAGGTGAGATTTGAACCTAGTTCTGGATTTACAATTATAAACTATTCTACTGCTGCCTCTTCTATTTCAAATCAAAATGAAATATAATTAGTATAAGAATTTTAAAAATAGTTATATAAAATGCTTGGAAATAACATCATTTTGTGATAATTTGATGGATTAGATTTGAACCCAAGTCTTTCTGACATCACATCTAGCACTAACTGCTATGAAAAGTCATCCTTTGTAATGTGCTGTAGCCTACTTATACCACAGTATACCCTTTTTTTGCCCTTTTATCAACCCTTGACACCTTGATTGTTTCAAAAGTGAGATCATATAGTGATTCAAGGATTTGAGCATGGAAGTTTTAAATTCACACCTACATAATTAGTACACAAAGGCATGTCATTCAAAATACCATGTGATTCTTTACTGTGTTCTTTGCCTTAATTAGCTAGAACACATTGTTTATTAGGACAAAGTCTTGAGTTTACAGTGAACTTTCAATTCAGAAGGCTTCTTCCATGGTCACACACTCTTCCCTTAACCCACTTCTACAAAGACATATTATTAGTGAAAAAATAACCTAGAAAGAGTAAGAAAGCATGGTTCCTCCTCCAGAGAAAATACATGTGGAAGGAAGAAGTCCTTAGACAGAAAACTAGCTAATCTTGTGAGAGAGTATACTTGAAGAGCTTGAGAAACTAAAAAGCTCTTCATCATTTAGGTAGAATGAGATAAAAGAGAAAAGAAGTGACATTGTCTGAGTCCTATAAAGTGTATGCAGAGAGATTTAGTGCAGCACTAGGTTTCTGAATGGAAGAGAAAACTGTATCTTAGTGCCCCTCCTGTAGCACTATGTATTATAGCACAACATATATCAGCACAAATATTGACTCTGAAAGGAGGCTAACCAAATGTGTAACACTTATCTGAAAGGGTTACTTTCTGAATTCTTCTAGTTCTATCTTGGGATGAGCTCCAGGGTGGAAAGGGAGGTGTCACAGAGACATTCATGACTGTAAGTGACAAATTCATGACACTTACAAAATGTGGGCATCTGAAAGAAAAATAACTTACAACTATGAGTATTTGACTTCTTTCACTTGAATCAAAAGAAATTAGGTGGGATAAATTAAACTTTACAAAATCAATCAATCAATGAGTATTTATTCAAAATTTACCATGTGATCAGGAACTAGGCTAAGCTCTGTAGATACAAAGAAAGACAAAAACATGTTCCAAGCCATTAAAAAGTTCCTATTCTAATAGGAGAGACAATATGAAAACAATTTGATAGACAAGGTATAGACAGGGCAGAAGGAAGATAATCTCAGAAGAAGGGTCTCTAGCCCCTAGCAGTGTGGACAGGAAAAACTTCCTGCAAAAGAGATTTGAATTAAGTCTTGAAGGAAATGAGGGAAGGCAAGAGGCAGAAGTCAGGAAAGAGTATTCCAAGCATGAGAGAGAGCCAGAGGAATGGTAGTGACAAGAAATCATGTGTTATATGTGTGGGAAGGCAAACAGACCAGTGTATCTGGATTGTGGGATATGTAGAAGAGAGTGAAGTGTAAAAGACTAGAAAGATATGAAAGGGCCAGGTTGTTAAGAGCTTTGAATGTCAAACAACATTTGATCCTGGAGATAATGGGGGTGCTGGGGTAGGTAATTGGACCTTACTAAGGAGGGGGTAATGGTTCAGTCCTGCACTTCAGGAAAATCTTTGGTAGCTAAGTGGATGGAATGGACTGTCAAGAGACTTGATGTAGTGACACCGACTAGAAGGCTATTGTAATAGTTCATGTGAGGAGACTGCACTAGTTTAGTAGATATGTGAGAAGGGGATGTATGAGAGATATAGTGAATATACAAATGACAAGATTTCACAACAAACTGGATATGTAGAGTGAGTGAGAATGAGGAGTCAAGGATGATGCTAAGAATGAGAAACTAGGTGACTGGAAGAATGATGGTGTCCTTGCTATTCATAAAAAGAACTTGGAAGGGAAGTGGATTTGGGGTAAAGAAAATGAATGCTGTTTTTAGATTGCTGAGTTTGAGATGCATTCTGGATAGCCAATCTAAGATGTCCAAGTGCCATTGGTTGACTGAGGCTGTACCTCAGAAATTATTATCTCTAAGAGGACTTAGGGGTTAACTTATTAGAGTTTGAAACTGCACTAATTCTTGGAGCCAAAGGTGAGAACTGGGTGACAGGTAGATACCAGAGGTGTTTGAGCAGCCCTAAAAACAGCTTGATAAACCAATAGATCAAAGGTGCTAGTCCTTCTGAACATCTCATAAGCTGACATATTGCAAACACTATATAAACACTTATTCTTTCTTCTCATCTCCTTGTAGGCATAAAATAAAATGCATGTGTCTTCCAAAGGGAAGCAATTATATTGAAATAAAGTTGTCAAGCTATTAAAAAACAGGTTAAAGTATGGGTAAATGGAAAACAGAAGACAGCCCAAGACAGAGCCTTGGGGAATACCAAGGCTTGGTGGCCATAGCTGAGATGAAGTGAAGGAGATCAAGAAAGAGCTTCAGACAGACAGGAGAACCAGGAGAAAGCAGTGTTTTAAAAACCTAGAGATTATTGAAAAGGAGATCTACAGTATCAAAGGCTATAGCAAATTCAAGAAGGATGAACATTGAGAAAAGGCTGTTGGATTTGTCAATTAAAAGATGACTTGCAACTTTGGAGAGGGTAATTTCAGTTGAAAGATCAGGTTGAAAGCTAGACTGTCAGACTGTCAGAAATTCAAAATGATATTATAGGAAGTGGAAGTAATTAGTATAGACTACTTTTTTAAGGAATGCATTTGAAAAGATAGAGGAAAAACAGGATGGTAGGTAGGGTGGGATGGTCAGGTCAAGTAAAGGATTTTTTTCATTTTCTTTGTTTTTGTTTTGTTTGTTGTTTAGGAAGGGAAGACATGGGCTTGTTTGTAGATAGAAAGGAAGCTGCTAGCAGGCAGGAAAAATTTAAAGTTTAGAGAAAAAATGAGGGTAAACTTCTGTAGAAGATGAGAGGGGGAGAGATCGCATGTGAATGCTGAAAGGTTTGCCTTCCCAAAAAGAACTGCCACACCATCATCAGAGATAGGAGCAATAGAGACAATAATGGGGAAGATGTCTGACTAATGTGAAGAAGATGGGAGAAGAGGAAGGTGGCCTTTTTTTGAGAATTCAACTTTTTAAGGTGAAACGTGAAATGAAGTGAATTCCTCAGTTGAAAAGGTTGGGAGAGGCAGTAGAGTGGGGAGCTTGAAAAGAGATTAAAAAATAACTCGATTACTATGTAGAACACAGTGACCTTAGTTTAGATTTTCAGGACCTGAACAAACTTGAGGCAAGAGTCTGAATAGTTTGGAAAAATGTTTTCCAACTAAGCATTTCACAACTGACCTTCAGAAACCCCAGAAACAACAAATGCATCAGAATTTCTCATTACCAAAATTTCATACGCGAACAAAGCAATTTAATGTTACAAAAGGAATAACTCAATTAGGAAAGGAAATGTAGAGTTTTCATCTATAGTCTTTATTTTTTCTACTGATGACCATTTGACTATTATCTTTGGATTGTACTCACATTTATGTAGAGTTACAGGATCATAGCATTATACCTGAAGTGACTTAGAAGGTCTTCTTGTCTCACCCCCTTATATCATAATTGAGAAAACAAAGGTTCAAAGACTTAAATGGGATTTTGTTCTTTTAAATGCATGTGGGTGTCTTCCTTTGGCACACAAGCAGTCTCTATTTTATGAAATATTTGTGTTTCAAGAATTTTAACTTATCATGTAGGCAAAGCAGAGTTCTATAGAACTATCAAAATTAACCACCATGTATAACAGATGAGATTTTAGAAATAACAATAAACTGAGTAGGTATTCATTACAGGGCACCTCTGGCTTTGAAGTTCAGATAAACACATTTATGGAGCTGGCAGATTATCTTTACAAGATTCTGAAGAAAAAAGAAAATTTTGAGCTTGTATTTGATGGGGAAGTAAGTTCCTAAATGGTTTTCTTCCCCTTCCTTTCCCTTCCCTTCCCTTCCCTTCCCTTCCTTTATATCCCATTTCAATCCTGTCCCTTCTCCTCTCTTCTCTGTTTTCTCTGCCTCTCTCTCTGTCTCTCTGTCTCTGTCTCTGTCTCTGTCTCTGTCTCTTTCTCTCTCTCTCTGTCAGAGAGTGGCTGTGATGATCCTATAAAAGCAATGAAAAATGTTTTGTTTTGTTTTCTCTTCTCCTAGTCTATCCCATTTCTTGTCTATGTAATTAAAGTAGACGCTTCCTGTATTATATGGATTTTTGGTTTAGCTAGGTTCACTTAAATGCAAAAGTTATTGAAATTGAAGTAATGTTTCTTAATGAGCTAAATTTCAAAAAATACTTAGGCTAAAAACTGTATTTAATCTCTTTGTATTCCACTACAATTACTTATCCTATGAAAATTGCTGTACTGATTTTTCTGACATGAAGTCTAGAGAAATCTAATGTTTCCTTTTTCATTTAGGTTATATAAAATGTGTTTTTTTCTGGATAGCACAAAAAATGGACATTGTGGGTAGTAATTGAAGTCATGTAATATTTCTGTAACAGAAATGAATAAATTAAAAACACTGTTTTGTGGAGTTATACTAATCATTCTTCATAGTCCACTCTCTCTTCCTTTTCTGCTTGACTGTGAATGTTATTCATGAAAGAATTACAGTAAAAATGAATAGCAGACATACTGGAAATGGTTGCATTTTTAAAACTAAAATGATTGGATCTCACTGGCCAACCATTTGATGACTCCAGTTTTTCCTTGTTCACCACCAGTTTTTAAAGGAAAACTGAAAATGAAGAGTTTTATAGACTAAATAAGTTAATTTGTATAAAACATTTTCAATTTTTTGAAGTACTATTTGAATGTAAGCTATTATTCATAGAAATTAGAAGAATTCTGTTGGCCTTTTCTAAAAACAATATCAACTTTAAAGCAATTAAGATGTCTAAAAATCTAGAAGAACTTTGACAAATTTTTTATTTTATTATTTATATTATACCCTTGTTTTCAAGCCTGAACTCACTAATGTTTGCTTCTGGTATATCCCACCAAGACTTAAAAGTATCTCCAATGAATATGAGAGGCAACAAGAACTTCAAAAGGTCGGTTTATGTTTTTGTTTGTTTTTTGATGCTCTATTTTAGATTACATGCCTAGTTTGTCCCTGTGTTTAGAAGATACTGTTAATGAGATCTAAGTCCTATAAACTCAATATATGGAGGGGACCTACTGAATTCCAGAATAGAGTCAATCATCCTTCATACAAGGTCCTTATGGCCTCATTGACTACAGTATCAGATACTAGGGTCCCCCATGAAGCTCAGGGCAACATCAGTTAAGCAATAGATAAATGGCTAGGGCTTGTAGCCACTGGGACAAGAAGCCTGAGACAGTGCCCCTTGCAACCCAGGAGCAGAACTCAAATTTGGAAGAACAAAAAAGGAAAAAGTCCAAAGAGATGAGTGAAAAAGAACAACAAAGAACTTGACCATAGAAAGTTATTATGGTGACAGGGAAGATCAAGACACAAACTCAGAAGAGAACAATAATGTCAAAACACCTACAGGAAAAGTTCCAAAACAAAATGGGAAGTGATTGCAAGCTCAGAAAGAACTCATGGAAGAGCTCAAAAAAGAGCTTAAAAATCATATAAGGGAGGTATAAAAAAGATTGGGAAAAGAAATGGGAGTGATGCAACAGAATTATGAAAAAAAAGAGTCAAAAGCTTGGAAAAAGAAAACAATTGTTAAAAAAGTGGAATTGGCCAAATGGAAAAGGAGATTCAAAAATCCACTGAAGAAAACATCTCCTTTCAAAGTACAATTGGCCAAATGGGAAAAGAGAGTACAAAAACTAACTGAAGAAAATAACTCCTTAAAAGTGAGAATTGGTCAAGTGGAAGCTAATGACTCTATGAGACATCAATAATCAATCAAACAAGTTCAAAAGAATGAAAAAAGAAGGAAATGTAAAATACCTTATGGGAGAAACAACTGACCTGGAAAATAGATCCAGAAGAGACAGTATCAGAATCATTGGACTACCTGAAAGCCATAATCAAAAGGATGACCTGGACAGCATCTTTCAAGAAATTATGAAGAAAAACTGCCCTGATATGCTGGAACCATAGGGCAAAATAGGAGTTGAAAGAATCTACCAATCACTTCACAAAAGAGATCCCAAAATAAAAGCTCCAAGTAACATTATAGCCAAATTTCAGAACTATCAGGTCAAGGGAAAAACACTGCAAGTGGCCAGAAAGAAACAACTCAAATACAGAGGAGCTACAATCATGATTATGCAGGACTTAGCAGCTACAATATTTAAAAAAAAAAACAAAAAAAACTGGAGGTCATAGAACAGGATATTCCTGAAGGCAAAGGAGCTAGGACTACAACCAAGAATCATCTACACTGTGAAATTAAGCATAATACTTCAAAGGGAAAAATGATTATTCAATGAAATAGAAGGATTTCAAGCTTTTGTAAGAAGAGAAGAAATGAACAAAAAAAATTTGCCAACATCAAGATCCAAGAGAAGCCTAAAAAAGTGAAGGTGGAATAATATATAAAGGATTCAATGGAGCTGAACTGTTTACATCCTTACATGGAAGATGATACTTTTCATTCTTAAAAACTGCAGTAATAGTACAGCTAGAAGGAATACACACACACAAACACACACACAGACAGGAGGAAGAGATATAAGGTGAATTTGAAGGAATAACATAAAATAAATAAGGGATGAGAAAAAGAAGTACACTGGGTATAGAAGGAAGGGAGGAGTAAAATGGGGTAAATTATTCCACATGAAGAGATGCAAAAAATCTATTACATTGGATGGAAAGATGGGAGGGTGGGCATTTGACATTGCTAGAACTTTACTCTCATCAGTATTGACCCAAAGAGGGAATAACATAAAAAATCAGTTGAATATAAAAATCTATCTTATCTGACAGGGAAGTAGGATTGGAAGAAATTGAGAAAAAAGGAGGGGGCATTTACTTGTTGTGTGACCCTGGGCAAGTCACTTAACCACATTGTCTAAAAAAAAGAAAAAGAAAAAAAGGGGAGAGGGAACTGACAGGAGAGAGGGAAGATCAGGGAAGGTGGTGAATAGAAGCAAAACACTGTTCTGGAGGGAAACGGTGAGAAGAGAGAGAGGACAAACAAAAGGAAAAATAGGATGGAGGGAAAAACACAGTTAGTAGTCATAACTGTGAGTGTGAAAGGGATGAACTCTCCCATAAAACAGAGTAATCTCTCAATGAACTGAAAGCTTTTTTCTCCTTTTGAGTGTGTGGGAGGGGTATCTTAGAAGTAATAATGTACTATTCTCCTTGCCTATTTATTGTCTCTCATTCTTAATATTTGGCTACCTTATTTTCTTGCTTTTCATATCCTTGACAATGTCTTTCTTGCCACTTCTTGTGATAAAGGGAAAATCATTGATGTCAATTTGTAATATCCTTACTACTTAATTTTCTCTTCTTTATTCAGTTAAAATTATAATTCTTTTGAGAACTTAGATCAAAACCTGGAAGAAACCTCATAGGTCATCTGGTCTACCAAGCTTATTTTACAATTGAGGAAACAGGCTCCTGGACTTTACATGATTTGACATAAATTATATGGGTGGTTCATATTAGTGGCAGGTTTTGACCCCTGGTCCTCTGACTCCAATTCCATTGTCGCACGCTGCCTCCTGTTTTGTAGTCATGTTACATCATGGAAGATTTGAGTGAAAGGTGGATATTGATTTTAAAGAAAACTACTACATGATTAATTTATCTATTTATTATCTAGAATACAACTTGAAAAAGGTATATGTGGCAAATCAAATGAATAGCTGCCCTGCAATGTCTCAGGGGTAAGAAAATGCACAGAAATAGCAATAATGATGGACTCCTTTATGTCAGTTGAAGAATTCCTTGCTCTAAATTTCCCCTATGACAGTGACACTTCTTGCCCCAATGTTATCTGCCTGGGGTCCTAATTTAAACCTGCATAGTGCTGTTCTGAGAAACTATCCAAAGGAAATCTTGGTCCCCTTTTTATTGACCCAAATATATAAAATGTTTTACTATTTTAAAAAGTAACCTTGTTAAATAAATCTGTTCCTATTTCAGTATACATAAGGTTGCCATATTGCAATAAAATAAGCACTAAAATCTAATATTATTGCCTCTGCTAAAAATTCCGATATGCCCTACAATATTTTATTTTAACCATTTTCCAGGTGTTTTAGTTATTTTATTTGCCAAATGCATAAAATCTTTTACAGCCTAAGTGTGACACATTTTATTTTGATGTATACTAGCTTCTTGAAATCTTCCTATGGAAGTTCACAATGGTGGATTATGGACATAAAGATGGAAACACTATGAGTTCAGATCATGGCTTTCTTCCTCCCTCTGTGGAGTTAAATACATCTTCCTTTAAAATATGCTTGATAGCTTCTAGTTTCCGCAGTTTTCCTCAAGCTAAATGCAGGATCTTAAACATCTAGAGTAAAATAAAATGAAGTGTTCAATTGCAAAATAATAATAATTATTATTATTATTTTCTCTATTTGTATGTTGTACACAGATTGCACCCAAGATTAAAGCACTGATGATAGAAGAAGGCACAACCATGGTCAGCTACCAGCCACATGGAGATAAAGTCAATTTTTTTCGAATGGTCTTCTCCAACCCTGCTACCAAACAATCAGATGTTGATTTTCTTATTGATGAAATTGAAAGGCTTGGGAGGGCTTTATGATGCTGTAATTACACTTGCCAAAAGTACCCCCTTTATAAATGAGTATGTCTTATGGGAAGCATTTCTTTCAAGTCTTTCTCCTATCTCAACTAATTTTTGTTTTGTTTTGTTATGTCTAGATGATGTAATGAAGGGAAAATCTAACCAGCAGGAAAATTGTCACTACTACTAGATAAGATAGAGGTCAAGTTCTATACTATGTATCTGTATTCTTGTAATTGTTAAAGGTATTTTTCCTCTATACTAGTGTGTATTCTTAATTGTTCTGTCAACAGCAAGGTTCATGAATTATTTTTCTTCCCTCCTATGAAAAATTGAATATTCCATATTTTTAAGAAGAGTACAAGAAGTAGGGAAAATTGATACATTTTAATAGTTAGCTAATATTTACATAGCAACTAAGAGTTTGCAAAGTACTTTATAAATATTATCTCATCTTATCATCTCAACAACCTGGTGAGAGAGGTGTTATTCCTAATCCCATTTTACAGATGAGGGAACTTAGCCTAAAAGAGGGTAAGAACATTACCCAGAGGCACACAGCTAACAAGTGTCTGAGGCAGGATTTGAACTCAAGTCTCTCTGACTCCAAGTCCAATGCCCTCTCCCCTACACCCACTAGCCGCCTATTTTCCTATTTCTCATTCCTTTTATTATTTTAACATCACCATTCTGTATGCCTACATATACCCTGTATACCTACATGCAATTTTAAATTTCTCATCATTATTTCATTATTCTTCCACCTCTTTTTTCCCCTTTCTCACTGCAATATTACATACAATGGAATGCTATGAAGAACTGTATTTTTAAGATTGTTTAGTAATTCAAAAGTTAATTATTGTCCTTACAAAAACATAATTTTTAAAATGTGACAAATAATTTAGATGTAACATTTTAATGCTTAACATTAGTAATATGAGCTGTTCATTCATTACTTTTGTCATTTTGCTTTAGGTTCATTTTGATTAATATTGTTTCATTTGTATTAAATAATTGAAATGGGAGATAAATTGGCATAAATGTTATTAGAAAGCCCAAAAGAACAAAATTAAATTTTAATTAGAATTCTTGAATATTGAGTTATATGATATTGTTGTATATCACCACATAACAAGAAGTCTCATTGAATGTAATAAAACTGAGTTCTAAAATATCTTGCTAACCACACTATATAAGAAAAACATTACTTAAACTCATTAAGCATTAGATCGATTCATTAAATTATGAGCTCCTTGAGGACAGGAACTATTTTTGTCTTTTTTTTTGTTTCCGTAACACAGCCTGGCATAGTGCTAATAAATGTTTACTATTATTATTGACTATATACACTTTGAACTGAGGATAGTTGTATATTTTGTGACATTCTTTGTCTCCATAACAGATAAAACAAATAAAATATATAGCCACTTATACAATCATTTTGTTCTTAGGATGCTGAAATTATTTTTTATTTTTATTAGATCTTTCTCATATCTCCAAAGTCCATAGTAGGATAATCTTTAATTTAAAGGTAAATAATTTGGCACCTCAAATTCTGAATTGACTCACAAGAAACCAGGGTATTTTTGTCATTCAGAAGATAAGAAACAGAAAGAAACAAACTAATAGAAGAAAAAATGTTGACCTGATTGTTATATCTTAGTTGTGGAAAAGTACTCTCTAGTCATACTTACCTATGAAATTTTCTTAAAGTACAGTTGGAAACCCAAAGAGCAGAACTTAGCATTTCTGGTATACCCTATTACAGGACTCCAATGCACTTGAAGCATCATCTGAGGCAAGTAGTGAAAGAGTTGGCAAGGAAAGAGCATCTTTGAGTTAGTTTTGGAATCCCCATGAATTCAGTTCTTTTCCTTGTAATGCCTATTTCATTGAATCTGACAATTACGAGCAAACTAATCTAATTCCCTCTCAAAATGGAAAATCATCTCAGTAGTATCTCTGCCTGAGATCTCCTACTAACAAGAAGCTTACTATCTTGCAAAGAAGCCAAACCCATTTCTTAAAAATAACTCATTGAAACAAAGTTGTCCCTTTTACTGAGATGAAATCCTTCTACTATAATTTGTACCCATGTGTCTTAGTTTGTTTTTTCAGTGATATAATGGATAAGTCCATTTCATTCAAATAAACAAATATTTAATTAAGATCCAACTATACAAAGTACTGTGCTAGGTACTTTTAATATAAAGCAAAAACAAAACCTATCCTGTATGCTCAGGCTTAGAGCAGTATTTCGCAGAGAGTAAGTAATTAGCATATGCTGCTTGATGGAGTAACTGTCTGACTCAAGGAATATACATTCTACTGGATAGTGTACAATATGTGCATAAATAAGTGAATACAACATGAAGAAAGAGAGAGCACTAAAAAATTGAGAGCAGGAGAAATCAGGAAAGACTCTATGTAGAAGGGAACATTTGAGATGAGCCTTGAAAGAAACTAAGAGTCAAGAATCAGAGATGAAGAAGTATGTGCCAGGTTTGAGGGCGTACTATACAAAGACACTGAGGCAAGAAATGAAGTGCTGAGTTTGGGAATCAGCTGGTAAGTCAGTTTGATTGGTCTATAAAGAAAGTGAGGCAGGCAAGGCCACAAACATTTACTTCACATTTACTATGTGCTAGGCCCCATACTAAGCTCTGAGCATATAAAAATAAGCAAAAAGAAGGACAGTGTCTGCCTTAAAGGAGCTCAAATTCAAAAAGGAGAAGACAATAAAAGGAACTGAAAAGGAGTGCCAGTGAGGGGGCTTGGTGACAAAGTCCAGAGAAACACATACAGGTCCAAGAAGAGAATGAAGCAGGGTCAGCCCAGGTCCCTCCCCAGAATTGAAGCCCTGGGAAAAACTCACCACAAATTTCATCAGCCTGCTGAAGGGGTCCATAACTTGAAAATGGTTATAAATCCTTGATTTAGAGCAAAGAAGCAGCTAAACTCAGGAGACAGATCTACATGTGAGACTGTGCAAATGACTGCCAAATTAATATCTAAGTAAAATTAAATAAATTTGGAAAACTATATGGAATACACCTTGTGGAAGGTGTTAAATTCCAACATGAGAACTTTGTGCTTTAATGTAGAATCAGATTAAGAGGATAATGGATCTAAAGTTACATTATGGGCACCCTAGGCAACTCATCTGGGATATAACTTGTGAATGAATTGCCTTTCTGCATTGGTAGAGGGAGTTTCCACACCAAGATGTTAATACACCAGTATGTTGAAATCACAAGTCCAGCTGAGACTAGATGACACAAATTTGTTGTTGACTGAGTGAGTCATATGGCATGATTTTTTCCAGCAGTGCTCAAGAGCCCACAAATACAAATCATAAAGGCGGATGTTGGAGTTGACCAGTGTTGAGGTTTGGCAAGAATGTAACAGTAAGAAAATAAGGTGAGAAATCATTAAAGAATAGCGCATGGTGAAACTGGTTAACCATTGAGGCTGTGCAGGGAGCAAAAGAGGCCAGTCCTGGATGATGGAATTAGAGGTAGGTAGGATTAGAGGCACTAGTGAGTGTGGCAAAGATTATGTAGGAAGATCAAGGCAGATGGAGATGGGAGGATTAAGTTATAATCAGAGAGAAGAATTTTGAAATTAAAAATTATGGAGGGAGGGTAGATGTGGATTATACAGATTTCTAAAGTGTGGTCATTCCAGTGGGCAAATAAAAGGAGAAACAAGATAACATGGGTGACTACAGTGTTCAAGGGCACATCCATGTGCAATTTAAGAGAAAGGGAAGGAAGAAGAAGTAAACATTTATTAAGCACCTTCCAAATGACAGACACTTTGTAAAGGACTTTTCAAATATTATCTTGTTTAGTCATCAATAATCTTGGGAGGTATATACTGTTATTATCACCATTTTACAGTTCAGTAAGTTGAACCAGAAAGAAGTTAAGTGACTTGCCCAGGGTCACACATCTATTAAGTCTCTGAGGCCTGGATTCAGGGTGTCCCGAGTCTAGGTTCAGCCCTCTAGCTGCTGCACCATCTAGATGCATTGAATGAAATGGAAATCTTTGAGTGGATTAAAAGAGATTGTTTTTGAAAATTACATTTTGAGCCAGAGAAAGAAGTTTTGTAAAACAGAATGAATGATCTTGGAACAAGTAGATTACAGTAACAAGGATATGAACTGGATGAAATAGGCACATGGAGTGAATTTCAAAGTGATAATGAGGGAGGATGGCCAGGTAAGAGGCAGTGAGGTGTTAGAAGTATGTCTGTTCCTTTTCCTGGCCCACTGCGTCAGGAGGGGTGATCAATGGAGTAGATGCTATAGACGGTGGCCAAGCACAAGATAATCAGGAATCCATAAGCATCAGACAACAGCCAAAGCGTGAAATGGCTATTTGAAGTCAGTTACGATGTTATACCTAATTTCCCTCTTTTCTAGGCTAACTACCATCAGCTTTTTGATATGCCCCCCCCAATATGACATCATTTCCAGATCTACACTTCTATGACTACCCTTCTCTGTTGGGTCTCAACTTTGCCAATTGCCTCTCTTGTAATCTAACATCTAAAACCAAATGTAATACTTCAGATGTAGTCTGACTTAGATGCCCTTTCTACTTACATAATCTGAGACTGCACAAACATTTCACAAAATAGCTTTGTTCTATTCACTGATATTAATCTTTTAAAAATTCATCGTCATATGAACAGTGGTCTAGTGAGTTTCTCCACCACATGCTTATGTTGAGAGGTGACATGGTGCAGTAGAGAGCTGACTTCACAGTTAGGAAGACCTGTGTTCAGGTCCTGTCTCTAACACCTTCCAACAGTGTGATTGTAAGCAAGTCATTTAACCTCTCAGTGCCCACGCCAATCTTTAAGGCTACAAGTCACAATTAAATCAACTCTGAGGTATCACATCAAATGTATCAGCTTGGCTAACATGACAAAACAAGAAAATGATAAATGTTGGAGAAGATTAGAATACTAATGCGTTGTTGGTGGAGTTGTGAACTGATCTAACAATTCTGGAAAGCAATGTGGAAATATGGCAAAAGGGCTACAAAACTGTGCATACCTTTGATCCAGCGATAACACTTCCAGGTCTGTATCCTAAAGAGATCATGAAAATGGGAAAAGGACCCACATGTACAAAACATATTTATACCATCTTTTTTTTTGTGGTGGCCAAGAATGGGAAATGAAGGTGATGCCCGTCAATTGGGGAATGGCTGAACAAGTTGTGGTATATGAATATAATGGAATACTATTGTTCCATAAGAAATGATGAGGAGGTGGACTTCAGAAAAACCTGGAAAGACTTACATGAACTGATGCTGAGTGAAGTGAGCAGAAACAGAAGAGTATTGTACACAGTAACAGCTATATTGTGCAATGACCAGCTTTGATAGACTTAATTCTTCTCAGCAATACAAGGATCTAAGACAATTCCAAAAGACTCATGAGAGAAAATTCTATCCATATCCAGTGAAAGAACTATGGAGTTTGAATGCAGATTGAAGCATACTATTTTTCCTTTTTTTTTTTTTTGGATGGGAGGGTTTGTTTCTCATGGTTTTTCCCTTTGCTTCTAATTATTTTTTACAACGTGACTAATACAGGTGTATATTTATGATGATTGTACATGTATGGCCTATATCAGATTGCATGCCATCTTGGGGAGGGGGAAGGAAAAGAAAATTTGAAACTCAAAATCTTATAAAAGTGAATGCTGAAAACTAAAAATAAATATATAAATAAATATTAAAAATAAATGAATGCTGAAAGCTAAAAACAAATAAATAAAATTTAAAAAAGAAAGACTATAAATTTCAGAAAATGTCCCTGCATTTTTTGGTAATGGGAGTTTGCTCATCAGGGAATTGCCTATAGGTCTAGGGGGGAAAGTATGTGTGTGCACATATACTTTATGTCTGTGTATATTTGTTGTAATAAGGGAAGTCCTACCCCTTAAAGATGCAGAAATTTCTCTCTTCCTTGGTATGCTGCCAGCCCATGTACAAGAAGTTAGAGAGTCTGCTTTTAGAAAGACATGCTGGCATGGAATGGAAGGTCCTGATCCCAAATACAGAGCATTCATTTGCAGATATTCTTACTGTTTCTGGTCAGTCTTCCTTATGGTGAAGCAGGGCTTCTTTGACTACTAGGGGAAAAAAATAACAATACACCAAGAACAACAGAGAAAAAGGTACAAGATACCTTGTGAAGAACTTCAAATACCAAGTTAAGACTTTTTTTTGTCTTATAGGCAATAGGGAGCAAAAGATGGTTTTTGAACAGGAGAATTTTATGGTCACTCCAATGCAATAGGAAAAGTTTCTCCATCTATATAATTAGAGGGATTAATCACATGATCTTCAAAGTTCTATCTAAATCTAAATCCTAGGGCAAATATTTGAAGAATGAATTGTAAGACAGACATATGAAGCAAAGAGGCCAATTGGGAAATATTAAAATAGTCCAGGAGAGAGGTGATAAGGGTCCAAAACATCAAATTTATTATTCTACAATGTTAGTATGTCTCCTTGAACTATCGATTAAATCTATTTAATTATTGTAATGAATTGAATTTCTTAATATAAATAATTGCTTCAGATCTGAGGGTGTATGCCGCATATGTCCTTTCTTTAGAATTGGAGGTGTAAATCATTTCCTTCCCTGTGTATTATACATTAATCTTTATCATTACACAAAGGTTATCAAACAAAAGCAACAAATTTATCAAATACTGATTCTAAATTTTCTGTACTTTTTCCAGTATTTGTTTTTATAGATTAACTATTAAAGCATGAAATAAGCAAATATCACAAAAATCTTCTATTACCTATATAATGCATGAATGTGATATACTTTGACTGGTGATAGAACACAAACAGAGTATGACTCAGTATTTTAACTTTATGTTCTAAGTAAGCATATTTGTAGTAAAATAATAAATCATATAGGGGCCTTCTAAAAAGCAAAAAACTTCTAAAAAAATTAGGAGACTTCTGACACTGTCAGGGAATCTAAGCTCTACTACTCTATTCTTTGTGGTATGTAACAATTTTTAACCATATTAAAAAACTATTATGTGTATACTATTGAAGATAAGATTATAACATCTGAGTCACTGAAATTAAGGGCAGTACTTTGCATATAAGTTGGACTATAATTTTGGTTGAAATACAGTGAGGTACCTAAGCATTCACCCTTTTGAACTTGGATTATTCCTCTAGCTCATTTCCTGCCAAAATAAATTTTAACATCTTTATTTGATAATTTACATCAAGTTTTGCATAAATTCCAGCTTGAAAATATCCAACAGACAGTAATGTGTTATTGGTGAAATTATGAACTAATCCAACCATTCTAGAAATGAATTTGGAACTATGCCCAAAGGGGTATAAAACCATGAACATCCTTTGACCCAGAAATACCACTACTAGATCTGTATCCAAAATAGATTAACACAAAGTGAAAAATATTTATAACGGCTCTTTTTATGATGGCAAAGAAATAGAAATCTAGGGAATGCCCATCAATAAGGGAATGGCTGAACAAGTTATGGTAAATGATTAAAATATAATACTATTGTGTTGTAAAAAATGATAAAGAGGATTCTTTTGGGAAAAAAAACTGGGAAGGCTTATATGAACTCATGCAAAATGAAGTGAGCAGAGCCAGGAGAACATTCTTCATAGTAACAACAATATTGTACAATGTTCAACTTTGAAAGACTTAGCTACTCTGATTGTGACAATGACCCATCAATTCCAAATGAGTCTTTCTAGAAAATGTTATCCACCCACAGAGAAAGTACTGATGTACTCTGAATGTAGATTAAAGTATACTTTAAAAAAAACAACTTTATTTTCTTGTTTTTTGTGTGTTTTTTTTGCAACATGATTAATAAGAAAATATGTTCTGCATACCTTTACATGTATAATTGGTATCATATTGCTTGCCTTCTCAAGGGATGGCATAGGGGTAGGAGAGAGGGAAAGAATTTGGAACTCAATTTAAAAAAATTATGTTAAAATTGTTTATATATAATTGGGAAATATTTAATGAAATAAAGAAATATGTTTTTAAAAAAGAGAAAATTTCTCCAAAGGGACAAGTGGTTGATTCAGACTCTTGCATAAGATTCTCTGGTACTTATTATGTTCTAACTTGTAATTTAGATATTTGTATATGTGTCTTTTCTCCCTAACCAATTTCCAAACTCCTGAAGCACAGGGACCATTGTTGAACTCATCCATGAATCTTTTAGCCATTACCTAAGTGCCTTATACATAGTGGAAAGTCAATAAATATTTGTTGAATAAAAGGAGCATGATGTAATGAAAAGAGTGCTAGAGTAAGAATACCTGGCTTTGAATTATGCTTGCTACCTATTAACCAAGTGACTGTGGGCAAGTCATATATAATCTCTGAGTTTTTGTTTCAACATGTATAAAATGGTGATAATCTGTTTGTAGGACTTACTTCAATCAATCATTTAATCAGTAAGCATTTGTTAAATGCCTATGGGCCAGATACTGTGTTAAGCACTGGGAATATGAAAAGAGGCAAAAGACAACTACTGCCCTTAAGGAACTCTCCATCTAATAGGGAAGACAACATGCAAACAAATATATACAAAGCCAGCTATATACAGGATAAATTAAGAAATAATTACCCAAGGGAAAGAAATAGAATTAATAGGGGTTGAGGAAGGCTTCCTGTAAAAGCTAGGTTTTTAGTAGGGTCTTAAAAGAATCTAAAGAGGTCAGAAGATGGAATGGAGGAGTAAGAGCATTTCAGACATGGGGGACAGACAGAGAAAATGTCTGGAACTGAAAGATGGAATGTCTTATTCCTGGAACAGCCAGGAAGCCAGTGTCATTGGATCAAGGCGTATGTGTTAGGGAGTAAGATTTACAAAGACTTACTGGAAAGGTAGGAGGGAGTTAGGCTATGATTGACTTTGAATACCAAATAGAGTATTTTGCATTTTATCCTAGAAGCAATAGGAAATCATTGGAGTTTATTGAAGTTGTGTGTATGTCATGGGTGGAGGAAAGGAGAGGAAAGAGAAGTGTGACATGATCTGTCCTATACTTCAGGAAAATGTCTTGTCTCACTTAAATTGGATTTAAGTGAGACAGAGTTGCTAGAAATCATCAGCCTCACTTTCCCTAAGTCATTAAAGTCTAATGGCAAGCAAAAGTCAAAATGACTGGTGATGGCCCAGGATGCAGTAGATAGATGACATTGGTATCTTTGCTGCCTGATCAAGTTCTCAGCATGTAGAGGTAGTTGTGACAGGAAGACCTAGTATTGTGCCTTCAGTGGCAGTCCTACACTTGTATGTGATTTGGACCTGTCATCACACAAGGGACATTGGCCTGATTCTTCAATGAAGATAAAAGCTACACGCCTAGTAAGGATGGTATTTGAGAAAGATTAAGGCAAAGAGACTGTTTTATGGTGTTGAGAGGCCCATAAAGATCTGAAATAGGAAGATTTTATGGGAAAGTGTGGAGGAAGACTATGATTTCCAGAATTTCTGAGCCAATTACTTCTAGAATAATAGTTGTGACATTAAGAGCGTCTGGGATAAAAAAAATGTGGAGGGTATATGGCATGCTTTTGCTTATTGATAGTCAAAGTTGGTGGAAAAACATTATTCATGTTAAAAAGAGAATGGATGAATTATCTTTGGGAGAAAGTTACATGAATTGAAAGAAATATCTGTGCTGCAAAGGGACCCAGTGACTCTTTATATTTGAGGATGCCTATATTGAAGTCCTTAGCACTGCTTTCTCCTCTCCCACTTTCTCTGTGTCCGGTAAAAACACATATTCATTATTTCTTCTTCATTTGTTGTGAATTTTCCTTCTCACTTTTGATGCTGGCAATTTGGTTTTTGTCTCCTTTGTAATCAAATTAGTTAACCATTTATCTATTATTAGGGGAAAACAGTCCCATTTTATTTATCAATTTAATACTCTTTTTGATCAGTAGATTGAGAATGCAACTAAGAATACTATATAAACAACAAATTAAAAAACCTCAATTAAATAACAGAACAGAAATCCCTGAAAATTTAGGAAGAAATTAACAAAACTGAAAGCAAATGTTTTTGAAGATACCATGCACTGTGGAGATATACATACATACAGACATATATATATATATATATATATATATATATGATATATATACATATTCTATTTTCTTTTTTGATTCAATAATTTCCAGAAGTCTGTTATATCTAAATTTTCTAAAATTCTATTCAAGTCCTTAACTTTTTTCATTATTTTTTGGCTAGATTTATTTAAGGCTCATAAGGGTAAATTGAGGTCTCTCAGATTACTAAGGCTCTTCTGCTTATCAACCCCTTGGTAGAAGTTGATTAGTGGATGGTGAGGGTGGGATAGTAGCCATCTTTTTCCACCAGAGAGGCTCCCTTTTATGAGGCCTGGAAAGGTCAAGTTGAAAGAAGGGCCCATGGTGTGGGTGACCTTGTTATTCCAAAGGCTCTTGAGCTTAAGGTCCCAGGCCATTTCCTCCATTTACCAAGAAGAGTTGATAGCCAAAGTGATTTGATCTTCTTGGTACATATCACTTTCTGTCTCTTCCTCACTTAGGCTGGCTTGCCTACCTTATAATTTGTACCTTATTGACAGATTAAATTAATCATACTTGAGATGGGGCCTTCTCTTTGCAATTGTTGCTCCCTTCCATGATGTTAATGTTCATTGATTATCTGGGAACTACCTTTTCAAAAATAAATTTAACTCTTTGAGGAAAATATAGCTCATTGGGGAAAAATATAATGAAAAAGAGAGATACAATGATAAGGGGGAAAATAAGAATGGTTGGGGAAGAGGTGTTCAGTGCTTCATAAGATCCTGAATGAACACAATTGAGTTGGGTTTAGAGTGTATACTGATGCAGGTCCAGAAAAGGTTTCCCACTCTTTAAAGTTCTAGGAGATGCTCATCATGAAGTATTCAAGTTGCTGTACTAGGGAACTGTAACCAGAGATCTGGAGCTGGGTAGTGTCATTGGCTACTAGGCAGGTTTGTATTATTAGGTTGGATGGCTAAGCAGTCAGACTCCCTATATGTGTGAAACAAAATTTTAAAATAAATTACTATGCAATATCTTCCTATGAAGATAAAACTTTATCTGAGTTATACATGTAAGGCTCTACAAGAACAGTTCTACAAACTAGAAAAAAAATAAGGGAAAATGTATAGCAAAAAAACAAAAACAAAAAAGTTTTCATCTTTTCCATACAGGCTACACTACCTCAGATCTTATTTTTTCAACTGGTCAATTTCTGTTCCTCTCAGTCTAATATTGGCTGTGCTCCGAGTTGAAGCTAGAATGATAAATCTCCTCTTTTCTGAATCAGAACTTTCTGGATTTTGCAATGTATCTTTTTTTTTTTTACCATTCTACTTCCCTGCTTGAGCATTTGATAGATTTAATTATTATGTGACTTTATCAGATTTTTGAGCTGGGCTTTGCCTCTGAATAATGGAGGACCCCTTCCTTCTGCCAATAATTTCTATAGTTAGATCATTCTTGAACCCTTCCTGATAAAAGATGCAGGTCTTCCATTCAAAAAGGTCTCTTCCTGGGAAAAATAAGATTCACTTAAAGAGATTATTCTTTTTATCTCCAAACTGCCATTTTAGGCCCTACTTTTCCTTGTTTTAAATATTCTCACTTCCAATTCTCTTTACCTCTCACCTGAACTATTCTAATAGCTTCCTAACAGTTCTTTCCTGCGTATACCTCCTGCCAATGAATTTTTTATATTGCTACCAGAATACTTATCCTAATGCATCCTGTCACTCTCATATATACAAAATATTCAATGGTTTCCCATTGTTTGCTGAATGAAGGCCAAACTTATCAGCTTATTTTTGAAGGTCCTGCATACTTTGGACCCAGTCTTTCTTTTAGGACATCATCTCCCATTACTACCCTTCATGAAGTCTACACTCCTGTGAAATTGGACTGTTTAATTTTCTGCTTTCATGTTTCCAGCATCTAGCATAATGTTTTATATTTCATAGATATTTGATTTATTCACTTGAGTTGAACTGAATTGGACTATTTCATCTACCTATCTATATACTATCAAATCTTCAAAGATTAATTCAAATGCTGACACATTCATGAAGACTTTCTGGATACTCTCAGCTAGAAAAAAAAATCTAGCCTCTGAATTACCATAATATACACTGTTTGCACCTCCCTTATGGTACATACTTCACATACAGCTATAAAGCTGTATGTGGATGTGTCTATCATTACACTGGTTACAATGTCAAAGGCCTGGATTTCATCTAAATTCTCTGTGTTACTCATTTATTTCCCCTAGCACAGTTGTCTGAGAGCAGCTAGGTGGTATAGTGGATAGAGTGCAGGGCATGGAGTCAAGAAGACTCATCTTCCTTAGTTCAAATCTGACCTCAGACATTTAATAGCTATGTGAACTGGGATAAGTCACTCAATCTTCTTCCCTTCAGAAAATGGGCTAGAGAAGGAAATAGAAAACCACTCCAGTATCTTTGCCAAAAAAAAACCCAAATGGGGTCATGAAAAGTTGGACACAACTGAAACTACTGAACAGCAATAACAAAGCACAGTTCTTTGCACAACAACAACAACAGAAACATATGGAATTAATTCATTGATATATTTATACCATCTCTGATACCACCAAGAGGCAGGGCTAGGAGGATGTCAAATATTCTTTGCTCCCCACTGTCACCTTTAGATCACTGATGACTTCACATATCACCTCTCAGCAACTTCTCCTCCTTTAAAGTTCATGCCATCTAATTATATCATCTCATCCTTGTCCTTGTTACTATCATCTAATGTTATCAAGTGAGAGAACATATACAGTGTTTTTCAAATCTTTTTTGAATTAATTTTAATATTCTTTTTAAAAAATATTAGTTCCAAATTTTCTCTGTCCCTCACCCCTTTGTAAAGGCAAATTATATGATTTGGATTATACTTGTGAGGCGATGCAAAACATCTCCACATCAGTCATGTTGCAAAAGAAAATACACACTTACACAAAAACAAGACAAATTAAGAAGTTAAAAAAAGATGTTTCAGTCTATACTCAGATTCATCAGTTCTCTCTTTGAAAGTAGATAGCATTTTTCACCATGAATGCTTTGGAATTGTCTGGGATCATTGTCTTGATCAGAGTAACTAAATCTTTCACAGTTGATCTTAATTATTATTGGTGCTAGACATTTTTCTAGAAAACATAAAGCCTAAAAAATAAAATAATTGCTGTTTAATCCAGTTTGTCAGAAATGTAAATTACTGGGAAAAGTCCTTTCCTAGTAGACTTTACATTCTACTGGTAGAAAACAGCCTAAATAAACCTGAAATGATTTTGTCAGAGCTCTAATAAATGGAGAATCAAGAAAGATTCTTATAGGAGCTGACACGTAAACTAATGGTACGTTTTCCAAAAGTCTTCGATGAGAAAGGGGAACTCTCAAGTAATGGGGTAAAGATTGTACAAAAATACTGAAACTGAAGATGGGATGTCAATGGATATAGGAAGTGGGGAGGCAGAAAGGGAATAATCATTTATTAAGCATCTACTATGTAACAGGCACTGTATTAAGCACTTTACAAATATTTTCTTACTTGATTCTCACAAAAACATTGGATCAATTAGACAGTTTGGCTGGAACATAGAGTAAGGCAGGGGTATAATGTATGCAAGCACTCTTGGTCAGTGTTACACATGTAGCAACTTCTTGAGGAGTCTTCATAAAGGAATCATTCCTCCACCCACACTTCTGAGATGGTACAAATTTTTCTGCTTGGCCAAAATGACTCCTTTAATTGCTTGATTAGCCAGAATTCAAGGTATATAGTGAAAGAACAATCACTGTTCCTCATGCCTACTTTTTTCTGCTGCCTTAAAGCATAAAGATTACTCTCTGATTGTAAGTAGGGTGATGCTTTTCCTCCACTTGGCCACAAGCTATGAGATTATGTCCTCTTAGGAAAATCTGTATTGGAGTTGGGATGTTTGTGTCACCTTTCCATTGGTACAAGGATCTATTAAATCTTGAAGGGCAGATGACACCTTTCCCCCTTCCTAAATATCCAAGCATATCAAAGCAGTTGCAGTTAAAGTGGCAGAAGTAGCAGTACATGGGACAAGAGGAAAAATGTTTAGTTCTTGTTCAGTTTTTTTTCAATTGTGTCCAATTCTTAGTGATTCCATTTGGGGTTTTCTTGGCAAAGATATTAGAATGGTTTGTCATTTCCTTCTCCACCTCACTTTATAGATGAGGAAACTGAGGCAAACAGGGTTAAATGACATGTCCAGTGTGACATAGCTTGGGTCTAAACCTAGGAAAATGAGTTTTCCTAACTCCAGGGCCGGTACTCTATCCACTGTTCCACCTAGCTGAGAAATCACCTAGTCAAAGAGGCCACTTGATGTTGATCAGTCTGTATTGAGTGGAGGAGAAATATAAAACAGCCAATAAGAAGCTCCTCCAAAGAATCTGTTTTCCAATGTCCCAATGACACTTGCATATTAGCCTCTTAACTGATTATAATCATTTTATAATTCTTTACTGCTCTTTTTTGTGTATGGGACTAATACCACTTATTGCATACCTGATTGAAGTTTGCTCTCATTACTTTTTTTTTTTACTTCATTTTGCTCTGTTGAAGAGGGATTTAAAATTAGAATTATCCCAAAGAAATCAATAATACTTCAGAACTGGAGCACTGGGATTCTAGTTTCCCTTTTGGAAAGACATAAAAACTGAGACAATGAACTCAGGGAAAATTACAAGAGCAAATAAAGGAAAGGGAGTGCCAAAGGTCACCAGCTCCTTTGGCACCTGCCTAACAGTGTCTTGATAGCCATGAACTAGATATAGATAATTGGACTGGAAACCAAAGTTGGAACCATATTGTGGAATGCTTTAAATGTCAAACACAGGAATTTGAATTTTGTCTCAGAGTCAAAAGGAAGCACCTGAAAGTTTTTAAGCAAGGGAGTAACATGATTAAACCTAAAGCAGATTTCTGTTTTAGGAATATCAATATGTCAACTATGTGGAGAATAGATCAAATGAGGAGAGATTTGGCAAAGAGAGAATCAAAATAGTCAAAGTGAAAAGTAATTAGGACCTGAAATAGGCTGTGTGAGTGGAGAGAAAGAACTGATTGCATGTATGTTATGGAGGTGGAATTTGCTTGACTTACCAGGTATTTGGATATGGACATGAACACAGCTGTCACAGAGCAGTTTTTTAGGCCCTAGTGTGTCTTTAAAATCTTTGCAGCTTCCTATGTCATATTGCTCTCTCAGATTCCTCTGTTTCTTTTGGTCATTTAAATGAATATCTCCTGATGCTTAATAACTCACTTTTACCTTATAAGTTAACAATTTTCCAAATAAGACATATCTAATCAATACTGCTTTTAAAACTTTATCTCAAAATTTCAAATGTTTATATGATTTGTCACTCCTCATCCTTCTTTCTCTGCCTCTCTCACTCTCTTTCTCTGTCTCTATAGCTCTCTCTTTTGGTTTTATCCTTTTCAGTCATGAAATGGTTATATGTAAATGAACTGTAGTATCATAATTCTCTACCTTTGATTCCCTATCCTGGTTGTCTAGCTTCTTTGGTATTTTTGAAACTATGTTTCTTTTCATGCCCACATTTCTTTGATCCTTAAGAAATACAGTTCTTTTTCTGTTTTTTTAATTTTTTTTTATACAAGCATGGTATCATTCTATATAACTCACAAAGCAATTTGAGTCATTATGTTTATGGCACAGTTCATTTTCCATTTAAAACTTCTAATCTTCTAATAAACCTGTTACTTAATACATATATTTTAATAATAGAACATAAAACAAATTTCTTTTCTTACACCTTTTAATAATAATTGTTTTTTCTACAACAGTGGCAATATCAGATTGGCATAAGTTCTCACTGTATCTTTTGTTTTAATATTAATAAATTATAGTTAGGTAAATTTCCTGTGAGCCAGAGCTCTATTTTCTCATTATACCACTATTTTATAAAATACCATTTATAAATAAAATAGTTTTCTGCATTTCTAACAAGTCAAGGTTGTTTTGCTTTTCATATATTTTTCAGTCATTGTGGTATCATTAAAAAAGAGAAACAAAGAGTTATCTGATAAAATATTCATATTGGAATTATTTATTATGTTCCCTATGAAAGGTATCAAGGATCTCATATTAACAATTGATGTTATCTTCTCAATAATGTGTGAATGTTTGGTGACCTAACTTTTTTTCTAATTGATTGAGTCATGGTTATTGAACTCTAGATCTGAGCTACATCCTTGGACTGGGGTCTATAAAAGAATGAAGATAGATCTGATGGGGTGATCAGACATCAAGAGAGACCTTAGTATCAAAGTGACCTAAGTATGCAGACACCAAAGATTAGACACCAATCTTGTGTTCTGGGTAATCCCAACATCCTGGAAACGAGAGAATGAGTTCTACTTGAGTTGCCTAATCATACCTACTGGAAAGAAAAAGAGCCAAAAGATGGACTAAACTGAAGAAGGATTCACATTATGAAGAAACAAATTTGGACTTACATTATTATGCCTTAGTACTGTTCAGTACTAATAGTAAGGAAGTTGACTCTTTAACATTGCTAATTGCATACTTTTTCTGAGAGTGTCTTAGCCAAAGAGTGGGTCTATAAATCTGAAGGACTGTATAGGTCTTTGGAAGAAGGTCCAGAGGGGGATGGAGTGTTATATTGACTGTTTATAGGTATTTATAAATCTTTTTTAAATGTATTTTGTATTTTACATGGCTTGAAATTAAAAACTGTCATATACTCTATATGCATTGTTATCTTCAGTGCTTGGACAGGAGTAAATGTCCAATTCATCTATGTCTGTTGAGAACTAAACGTGAGTTATAATCTAATGTTCACAGAAGAGACTATTGGGCCAAATGTTAGTTTTCTGAAGCAAAACTCTGGAGAGGAAAGAGGATTGAAGGGCACATCAATCAGTCAAGCAATCTTCAATCATGTATTAGTTAGCATCCAAAGCGTAATCTGTAAGAAACTAATGTGGTTAGTGTAAGCCCGAGCTTATGGTTCTAAGACAGGAATTACATACCCATGTTCACTCACCAGAAATATGGAGTATATAGAAACTAGGATATAAATGTAAAAAGGAAAAATGAATGGAAATGAGCAGACAAATGAAGAAAGCTAGTAGAAACATATAGGGAGTGGAAGCTAGGTTCTCGTGGATGTTTTATAAGTTTAATTTTATTTATTCAAGTATAAATACATGTTTGTTAAACTTGATTGATTTTTTATATTTGATATAAATTCCTCATTTCAACAACCCTAAGAAACAATGTATTATGATAGAAATATTATAGAGCTAGGGGTCAGTTATTTTAATTCTAATGCCAGTTTTCTTATTTGTTTGCTGGGTGACCTTGGGCAAGTTGTTTGACCTTTTCACTTCCTCTTGCAGAAAAAAAAATGAGGCTCAGAATATTTGCCCTACCTTCCTAAACAGTTGTGGTGACAATCATATGAGGTAACAGATATAAAAGTAAGTTGGAAAATATTTTTCCAATGTGACATGTTATTCTGATCTTCCTACAATTTCTACTTTAGATTTGGCTTATCCTCCCAACTTTTAAACTTAGCAAAGTGCTGTATAAAATTAATTATAAAGTCAACTCCCTTCTCCTTAAGAGTTTAAGACAGTGTATAGATGTTATAAATATATATATATATATATATCCAAGAAGGATGTAAAACACAGATATATGTATATATATATATATAGAGAGAGAGAGAGAGAGAGTATGTGTTTGTGCATGTATGTGTATATGTGTGTATATATATATACACACATAAGCTTTTATTAAACCTTGATTCTTCCAGAAAGCCTTTTGGCATTAAATAAGGCCAGGAGGTGTGCTGTTCTCCCTATTATCTCTATTACTACCTTAAAATAAAGCACCATTAAACCCACAGCTATCCAACCTAATGTATAACTTGAAAATAGTTTTGATTTATATGCATCTTACGTTCAGTATTTCAGCTCATCAGAGAGCTAGTTGTCTATAATACATCAAAAACCCAATATTCTTCCCATTTCTGTTTTTCAAACTATGCATACTTCTTTTAGATTCTTCACAAGTATGTATCTATCTGCTTTTATCATTGTATTTTATGGTGACCTTTTGTTAAATTAGTTTTGGTCTATGAATTCTAACAACCCACTCTGGGCAGACTAAGACTCTTAATGGCTACAAAATTATTTTCTGATCTTACTGTGATGAGGAAGTGCTATTCATCTGTGTTTTACATCCTTCTTGGTTTTCTATTCCTGGTTTACTATTCTATAGTATAGAAGCTGATATAAGTCTTTCAGTATTTCCAGGCAAGAATAAGACTTACCTTGTTTTTCAGAAAATAGAAAATAAATGAGGAAAACATAACCTATTCATGAATAAAGCATTTACTTAACACCTTTTAAACATAGCAAAGTGCTGTATAAAATTAATTATAAAGTCAACACCCTTCTCCTTAAGAGTTTAAGACAGTGTGTATATATATAAATACATACATACACATATGTATGTGTGTGTGTTTGTATATCCCTGGCTTTGAATCTTTGAATTCTTTCTGGCCCTGATACTCATTGACTATGCAACTTTGGAGAATTTAATTTGGGAAATTTAGTTATTTAATCACTCTGAGAATGAGTTTCTTCTTTTGCAAAATCAAGATGTTAGATTCTGTTAGACATTCTTAACCTGAGTTTCACATACTCACAAGGAGTCTGTGGATAGATTTAAAAGGGTCCTTTAACATCTATGTAAAAACATTATACCTTTATTTTCACTAATCTTTGATTCTTTTGTAATTCTATGTTTTTCACTTTATTCATTTAAAATATTATTCTGAGAAGGGATCCCTATGTTTCATTAGTTGCCAAAGGACTCAGTGACACTGAAAATTTAAGAAGGCATGGACTAGATGAACTTTATAGTCACTTCAAGGTCTAAATCTTAGGATCCTATTAACAACTACAACAACAACAACAACAACAACAACAAACAGCCATAACAGGAAGAAATGTAGAATTTATAGAAAATAAGCAAATAATTAAGAAGTATTCACCCCCATGATTTCTCTCCCAACTTCTTTTAAAAATAGCATTATTAATATGTTTTAGTAAAACTTAACTGCAAAGGTGCAAAATAGTAATGTAAAAATGTCTGCTACTCATTCATATATAACATTTTACTGAAGCATACTACTCTATATAAAACCATTACACCTAATATGTTGCTTATGTAGTACCTATTTTATGTAGGGTATGCCTGTATAGACTAAATAATGCATTAAGATTATGTTACATTGCATGTGGTAAACAAGTGGTAAATGAAGAAAAAACACAAAGTTATATATTTCAATAGGATAGAATCAGGGCAAATTCAAAATCTAACTTCCACATAGGAAAGATTGCATTGAGTGGTTGAACTTTCACATATTACTTGGATAAATAAAAAAGTACAAAGCTTGTGGACAGCTAAGTAGTGCAGTGGAGAATGTGCCAGCCGTGGAGCCAGGAGACTCATCTTCCTGAGTTCAAATCTGGCCTCAGACACTTACTAGCTGTGTGACCCTGGGCAAGTCACTTAACCCTGTTTCCCTCAGTTTCTCACTATAAAATGAGCTGGAGAAGGAAATGGCAAACCACTCCAGTATCTTTGCCAAGAAAACCCCAAATGGAGTCACAGAAAGTTGGACATAGATGAAATGAGTGAACAATAACAACAAAATTTGTATTACTGAAGTTGTATGGAAGGAAGTTAAGACATTCTCTGGATAAAGGTTTAAAGTATGGGTCAGGGAGAGACAGAGTAGAAGAATGGGAAGGGGACAAGATTGAATAAACAATAAGCAAATTTGGAATTAGTTCATTCTGGAAAATAGAGAGTGTCCTGATGACTAGATTAGGCTTCTGGAATAATCACACTTAAAGATTATGTATGTACGTATACACACACTCACATATACACACATACCTGTGTATGCACATACATGAATGTAAATATATATACATACACATATATATCTATGCACATACATGTATGCACATACATATACATACATATATATCTATAGATATATCAATATCGATATAGACATATAAATAAGGAAGAAAACTGGAGTCCCCAAAGAGGTAACACAATGGAGTTAATGCCTTGAATCCACTCTGCAGTGCAACAAAAGTTGCAACAAAAATAAAGTCCTAAAGACAATGATGTCATCAAAATAGAAAAGGAAGAACTTATCTTAGTTATGTTAATGTGTATCATTCTGAGGTTAAGTGATTTGCCTAAACACATAGGTAGTAAGGCCAGAGGGAAGATTTGAAACCAGGTTTTCCTGATACCAAGAAACATTACGATATCCACTATGCCACAATCTCTGATATTCTTGGAATCACAGAGCTACTTTTTAATGTAGACTCAAGCTGTGTGGAAATAGACAACTAAAAGACTCTTGTATTAGTAGAACACAATGTATCTTTTGTATGTCATATGCTGACATACAAAAAATCCCTGAAAAAGTACATCTCTAAATTAGGACCATTATTTGAAACAATCAGAATAAATGTTCTCTAAATTCAAAAAGTTATAAATGAGGAGGAGCCTTGATCAGTTTCTCCTACTCATTTCAATTCCTTCATTTGCTATCAAATGACTGTCAAAAGTACTTGATTCAGTGTCTATAAAATATTTTATTTTTGTGTAGGAAAATTGTATGTCTGACATATGTCAGAGGCACTCCCACTTTTTGGAGAGCTCCAGAATGAAGAATGTAGGGAAGCAGTTTTATCTACTATCTTTGCTTACAAAAAGTATGCATTGTGATCTTCAAGTGAAGTAATTGAGGGGATTATAATTTCCCCCCATTTTTAGAAACTCAACTAACAAGGGAAATATTGTGGCTTTTATTTATGAGGCTATGAATTATAAGATGACTTGAGCCCAAATAGGTTCTGTTTTGTGACATTATTATTAGGAAGAGAGAAGTTGGTGTTGGGGTAAAAAAAGAAAAGAAAAGAAAACATAAAATCGTTAATGCATATTGCATTAGCCAAGTGGTATGGTCCTAAGTCTTCCTAGGTTGTTCTGGCTCTTATAATACCAGTGAAGTGTCAGGGGAATGACCTGTGGTTAGTCTCTCCAGTGAATAATCAAAAGTCTTACAAAGGTGTATATGTCTGGCTTTTCCCCTTAGAATTCTAAAATAGGAATACTAACTAATATACAATAAAGGAGGAGAAACAAATTTCCAAAAGATTTTAGTAGAGGGAGAAAAAGTCATTAATTATCAATATACTGGTGTATAATACATATTATATATGTTATATATATGATACATGTAATATTAATTCTTTAGATTCCAATAGGAAGTATAGCTCTAGCAGTCAAAAATTCTAAAAGGCAAGCATATCTATATCTATTTTATTGATAGGAGTATAAAATTATAGAGACCAAACACTATTGAAAACATTGCAATAGTTAATTTTTTTTGGCTAGGCAATGGGGTTAAGTGACTTGTTCAGGGTCACACAGCTAGTAAGTGTTATGTGTCTGAGGCTGGATTTGAACTCAGGTCCTCCTGACTTCAGGGCCAATGCTCTATCCACTGCACCTCCTAGCTGCCCTGCAGTAGTTATAATTCTGATCAATCTATCCCAATACCCCTTCAAAAAGTTAAAAGGGAGGGTCACAGCCAACATGATGGATAAAAGGCAGGGAATCACCTGAGCTCTCCCTCAAACTCTTCCAAACACCTTTAAATAATGCCCTAAAACAAATTCTGGAGCAGTAGAACCCATAAAAGGATAGAGTGAAACAATTTTCCAACCTAAATTGGAAGATATCTTAGAAGGTCAGCATAAATTCCAAGACACCTTAGAAGGTCAGCAGGAGAGATCTGTAACACCAAGATGAGAGAGCAGTGCAGGTTTTGCCAGGAAAGACATGGCATTAGCAAACCAGGAGCAGGCCTTGGGAGTGACTGAATCAGCATCAGCAGTGACTGCTCCTGGAGCTCTCATCCCACAGATGGTCACGTTGTCAAACAACTGGCGAGAAGGAGATTACAAGGGTCTCTTTGCTGGAACTAGGGACAGGACTCTGCTGCTTTGCCCATACTCTGATCTGGGTTGCAATCCTGAATTGTAGTCCTAGGGTGAGGAAGAGTACTAGCACATCAAAGCTTGTAGGCCACAGTGGAGCAGGGACCCTTGTCCCCAGTTTCAGGGCAGAAAAGAGTGCTTGTGTTCACTCACAGACCAAAGCACCATCCAGAAGAATAGGAAACACCCTCTCTTTAGATCATACCACCTTGGAAGAACTGAAAACTTACAGGTCCCTTACAGAATTATCTCTGAAAGCAGCTGCACAAAACCCTGAAGCTTGGGACAATGTGCCCTCTATCCTGGAAGCAGAACCCCAATTTAGCAAATAATTAAAAGTGAATAAATAGGTTGAAAAATGACCAAAAGCAGAAAATAATTCTGACTATAGAAGTTATTATGGTGCTCAGGCCATGGGAAAGCTCAAAAAATCCAGAGCTCCCAGGTTAAGGAGAAAAATATTGCAAGTAGCCAGAAAGAATTCAAGTATCATGGAACCACAGTCAGAATAACACAAAATTTAGCTGCTTCTACATTAAAAGATTGGAAGGCTTGGAATATGTTATTCTGAAGGACAAAGGAGCTAGGATTACAACCAAGAATCACATACCCAAGAAAACTGAGTATAATCCTTCAGGAGAGAAAAAAACAAATGGATATTTAATGAAACAGAGGATTTTCAAGCATTCCTGATGAAAAGACCAGAACTGAATAGAAAATTTGACTTTCAAATATAAGACTCATTAGAAGCATAAAAAGGTAAACAGGAGAGGGGAATTATAAGGAATTTAATGAGCTTAAATTTTTCCATTCCTACATGACAAGATACTTGTAACTCATAAGAATTTGTTCATTATTAGGACAATTAGAAGAAGTATATATAGACAAAGGACACGACTATAAGTTGAATATGATAGGATATCCAAAAAAAATTAAGGGATGAGAAAGAAGAATGTACTGGAAAAGATGGAAAGGGAGAGATCGAATGGGGTAAATTATCTCACATAAAAGAGGAACAAAAGAGCTTTTACAGTGGAGGGGAAGATGGGGGAGGTGATAGAAAAGGCTTGAACCTTACTCTCATAAGAACTGGCTTAAAGAGAAAATAGCATACACACTCAGTTGGATACAGAAATCTATCTTATCCTTCAGGAAAGTAGGAGGGAAAGGGGATAAGAGACAGGAGGGGTGCTCATAGAAGTGTGGGAAGTTTGGGGGAAGCAATAGTTAGAAACAAAACATGTTTGAGGAGGGATAGGATGAAAGGAGAGAGAGAATACAATGAACAGGGAAAGTAGGAAATACAGTTAGCAATTATAACTGAAAAAACTTTGAAGCATATTTCCCTGATAAGGGCCTCGTCTCTCAAATATATGAAAAATGAAATAAAACTTATAAAAAATAAGAGCCATTCCTCAACTGATATATGATAAAAAATATGAGTAATTAGTTTCCAAATGAATAATCAAAACTATTTATAGCCATATGAAAAAAATGCTCTAAATCACTATTGATTGGACAATTGCAAATGAAAACAATTTTGAGGTACTATCACATATCTATTAAATTAGCACATAAGATTGAAAAGGAAAATAACAAATGTTGGAGGGGATGTGGTAAAATTGAGACACTAATGCACTGTTGGTGGAGTTGTGAACTGATTCAACTCTTATGTAGAGCAATTGGGAACTATACCAAAAGACCTATAAAATCATGCATACCCACTGACCTAGCAATTTCCCTGCTAGGTCTGTATCCCAAAAGAAATCAAAAACAAAAAGGAAAAGGTCCTACACACACACACACACTCATATATATATATATATATACATACACACACATATATATATATGTTTAAAGTATTTATAGCAGCTCTTTTCTGTGGCAAAGAATCAGAAATTAAAAGGATGCTTATCAATTGGGGATTGGCTAAAAAAGTTGTGGTATATGCATGTAATGGAATACTATTGTGCTATGAGAAATGATGAGCTAGATGCTCTCAGAAAAACCTGGAAAGATGTACATCAACTAAGGCAAAGTGAAATGAGTAGAACCAGGAGAAAATTGTACACAGTAACACCAGTACAGTAAAATGATCAATTGTGAATGACAACTATACCCAGCAATACAATGATGCAAGACAACTTTGAAGGATTTCTTTTTTGAAGGAAAAATGCTCTCCATCCTCAGAGAAAGAAGTGATGGAGTCTGAATACAGATCAAAGCATATTTTTTAAACTTTCTTTTTCTTCTTTTTTTTTTTGGTCTATATTTTCTTTTGCAGATTGACTAATATGGAAATATGTTTTGCATGACCACAAATACGTAAGCTATATCAAAGTGCTTGCATTCTCAGTAAGGGGGATGGGGAGGGAGGAAGAGAATTTCAAACTCAATTTAAAAAAATAATGTTGAAAATTGTGTATAATTGAGGAAAATAAATATTAAATATTTTAAAAGAAAAAAGTTTAAAAAATAAAAAAATGTGACCGATACTATATTTTACTTTTCACCTTAGTACTTTACTATTTCACAATAGAAAGGAAGGATGCATTTTGACTCACATATTTAATTTGGTACCAGAATTGTCCATTGCAATTCTGTTTAGGGATAACTTTAGGGATAGTTTTATGATGTTAATTTTTTTCTTTGCTTTTTAGCATTGCGTTTATTTATGAGTCCTCTTGTATTTTATTCTTTTCCCCTTAATTTCTGAACTCTGCAACACTATAAAAGTCTCCCACCCCCATTTTTCTGAATTCTTCATTATTACATAATGGCCCAATAATAAGAGGATTTAAAATAATTTATTTTTTAAATTTGATTTATTCTAATTTTGTTGAATCTCATTCTCTCTCTTAAATCTTAAGTCCTATAATATGTGTAAACTATTTTAATGTATCATATTAATAACCAGATGATAATTGAATATTTATTGAAATGTGCAAGGATTCCAAAAGGCAAATGATATTTCTAAATAATAAAGATTAGTACAAATTAACTAAAAAGAATCTGTGATCTCATCAATGTGGATATTGCCTCCTATGAGGCAGAAAGTAATCAGCATTGGGTCTGACCATCCTCTAATACTCTTGTTGATGTCTTTCCATCATTTAGTCCCAAAGCTTGAACCTGGCGGATTGGAGACCTGCTTTAAATTCTTCTGACATCACAAGGACATAAGTGGGGTACATGGACTATCCATTCTTTATCCCTTACTCTTACTATGTAAAGTACAATTTCAAAAAGAAAAATAAAATACTTCATAGTTTTTAAAGATAGATATCTCTGATATCTCAGTGCCAACAATCAGAAGTATTAGCAAAAATCCAGATTTTTTAAAATTCCATTTCTGATATTCATAAACATGAGACAACATTGTAAATTTAGGAAATCATGATGGCTCCTTTGGAACAGTAGACTCAAGTAACAGATGACAGATTGACTGAAGGCAGTCTTGGTTTCTGAGGGAAACTACATAGCCCTGGCTTTAGGAACTTCAGAGCAATACAAGTATATTGAACTGTCGCCATCTGTCTATGTTTGCCTCTTGGCATCTATGATATTCAAACTGAGAGCATTTTACCACTGTGGACATTTGGGAATATTGTATGACATGTTTAATCTTTCAAAGATACCACTTTCCCTGTTTCTAAGTTTCAGCATCCCCATTTTCTTCTGTCCAAACACTTTAAGGTAAATAGAATGAGAGATGAACATCATGTTCCCTGAAAAGGAGGACATGAGACTCTCAGCTTCTCCCACAGGGCAATAAGGGAAACTAAAATGAGAGTTATGTTGTTCCAGACAATTCACAGAGTGTACTAGGCACCATTCTGTTTATATTACTCTGGCCTGTCAGAATCAAATAATTTTTGGCTCAGTCAATAGTTATGGGGTTGACCATAATTCATATTTATGGTAATTTTAAATCACATAATAAATATCTGAGTTTTTTGTCTTGAGAATAATTAGAAATATTTAAAAGAAAACTTTTTTCAAAGAAGTTAATATTTCTGTAAGTTCAGTATTTCTGTGATTCTTGACAGATGTGGCTAGTAACTTTATTTAAGGTCCTTGTCAATTGCCAGTCTCTGAAAGAATTAATGATATATTTGACATAAAATAAAGGTAATACAATGATATGATTCAGTATTTTTAGTCTACTCTCAATCTTCAAATCCTGGGGTTTCATTGGGATCTAAAGGAACATTGGGTCTTGGCCTATCTCCATCAAAGTCTGAGTGTAGGGAGTAGTCAAGGGGATGATGAAGTTTTGACTCACCTGGCACATAGTGACTCTTACCTTTGTCTTAAGATTCCTTGCTACTTTAGTTAAGCCGGCTTGACTGCTCTATAAGTGGTAGATATAAGCAAGGTTATTTGAGATGTAGATTTTCTTTGGAAAGATTACTCAGTACAATCACAACACAGTGGATAGAATACTTTTAGTTAAGAAAATCTAGGTTTGAATCCTATTTTAGCCACTAGCTATGTAAACTTAATAAGCAATATGATCTGAGCCTCAGTTTCCTCTTTTATAAAATTGAAATGATACCTGCTTCATAAAATTGTGAAAACCAAATGAGTTTATGAAGTACTTTACAAATAATAAAGTGTTATATCAATGCCACCAATGATGATGATGTGGGCTTAATGGTGGTGGAAGTCAGTATCATTGGCTTCATGCTTTTAATATAACACTGAGGTCAGGATTTAATATTTTAACTCACTAAAAGCTATACTGAGATATTTTGCAGGCTTGCTAATATCTAGGTTCTATTCTCCTTTTTCTCCTGCTTCTAGGGAAGAAACATTGATAATCTACTTTGCTTGAGGAAAGGGCAGCACAACTATGATTTTTACTCTTCTAAAGTGAGTTCTTTGGGATCTAACATAATAGGGCATTTTTATTGTATATTTTAGGGAAATGTGTGATCTCTTTTAGGGCTCATTGTGGTAAATGCAATGGTTTAAAATGATTTTGTTTTGTTTTCATTCCAACACCCTCTACCTACATGCTATGATTGACTCAGGAATCAATGAGTGTGGCAGGACAGAAGGTGTTATTTCTTTCCCCATACAGGTTAACAGACCCCTTGAAATCTATCCACATAATTCTTAGATATGTGTAAGCTTAGAATCAAGAATTTCTGCTATAAGACTCTAGACTTACAGATGAGTTGCTGATCTTCATCAGCAGAAATAATTTCCAAATTTAAAGTTCCTGTACTAATGAAGTATATTTCTGGACATAATAAAAGTAAATAAGGGTCACAACAGCATTGTGCTACAGAAGGAGTATTTAAAGCAAGGTAATCATAGACAAATAGTAGTGTATTTTTTTTTGTTTCCTTTTGATTGGTTTTGTTCTGTTCCTGTGATTTCACTAGTATATAGAACTCCCTATAGTGAAATGCTCTCTCTCAATGCAAATCAGTGGCTATTCTTAAATTTCTCCTCATCTCACATCCCTATGACATTGTCCTCCACTATTTCTTCCTTCACTCCAACCTCTGAGGAATAGTCATTCTTTTTCGAAGGCCAAATCATCTACATATATCCATGATTTCACTTCCTCTTCTCCATCAGATTGCCCCCATTATTATCATCCTTATTTCTCTCTAATCTTTACTCTTAAACTATTTACTACCTCCCTCTCTCTTGCCTATAAATGTACTCAACTCTCCCTCATCATTAAAAAGTCCCCACTACATCCCATCATACTTTATAGATATTGCACTACATCTCTTCTCCCACTTTCTACTAAACTCCTTGAAAAGATTATCCATATTTGAGGTACCTCCTCTCTTTTCACTTTCTACTAAATTTTTTGTAATCTGACTTCCAACTTGAACATTCCACTACTCCCCTCAAAGTTATCAATTATCTCTAAATTTTAACAAACAATTGAATTTTCTCTGTGATTATCTCTATTTAAAACTGCCTTAAGACTTTTGAGGCACCTTACATAAAACCTAGTCTCTCTCCTGCACTCCAATCCTGTATCACCAACTGCTTATTCAATATTTCAAAATTGATTGCTCCATAGATATCCAAAACTCAACATTGATTTTTATGTTTCTTGAAATCCTCTATTACTGTTGAAGACATTCTATCCTTATAGTCACCCAGGTTTTCTATGTTAATATCATCCTTTACTTCTTATTCATTTTTACCCCACATTATAATCAGTTGTTAAATCTTGTGATTTCCTTGTCCACATCTATCAGATGTCTCCTATTCTCTCCACTCACAGAGCCACCATCCTTTTCAAGCTTTAAAAAGCTTTCATCTGAACTACTGCTACCTTGTCACCTTGTCTCAAGTCTCCTTCCAGTCCAATTCATCACTTACACAAATGCTAAAGTGATTTTTCTAAGCATCAGTTTAACCACATCACCCTGATACTCATTTAGTAAGATCCATCAGCTCTTGATTACTTCTAGAATCAAATGCAAACTCTCATATTTGGCATTAAAAGGTCTTCACAATCTGATCTCTTCCTTGCTAGGTGTTTGGTAGGTGCTAAAAGTTTGTAACTTGTTTTTATCTCTTGCTTGGTGTCTCCTGTTGCCTTGTATGATCTTCACTGAGAAAGATATCTAGACTCCTCAAGAAAAACCAATGACCTGTTCTGAACTACCACCATAACCCCCTACATTTCTTTTCTGAGATAAAGGACTTACCTCTTTGTACTATAATCCTTATTATTCTTGTTTTTTTTCTTCATTCCTTCTTATTACTAATAAGAACAACAGCAATATTATATTAATTGAATCCAATTTGAGAAGCATTTATTAAACATCTACTACATAAAAGGTAGGAGGCAGCATGGTACAGTAAATAAAGCCTCATAGCCAGGAAGAAGTGGCTTCAAGTCCTGCCTTTGATATATTCTGGATCTATAGTTCTAGGGCATTTCCTTCCACTCTCTATACTGTTGTGTGTGTGTGTGTGTGTGTGTGTGTGTGTGTGTATGTGTGTGTGTGATGTTGTAAAGAGATCACATTACATGACATACTGGATAAATGGCTGACCTCAAGAGGATTCAATTCTCAGCTTTAAAACATCTTAGACAAATGACTATGGATAGACCATTTACTGTCTAAGGTCACTCTGTAATTCCATGAGTTAACATTTATACATATAAGCATATATGTGTGTGTATACGCACACACACATATAAACATGTATGTATGTGTTTGAATGTAAATATGTATGCATATTTACAAATAAATTTATATATTTATACACACACAGGTTTCTTTGTTTTTTTACTTTCTCAGGTTCACACTACTAGTAAATGTCTGAGGACAGATTTGAACATGGGAAGATGAATCTTCCTAACTTCAGGCTCAGCACTCTATCTGCTGTGCCATCTAACTGCCCAACTGAGTCCAAACACAACGTATTTGAATACATAACAATGATAAATACTCCATTCACTTGCTATAGAATTATAATACATTTACATTTTCTTCAATAAACAGATAAATTTGAATAACCTGCATTTTCTTTAGGTCTAATGCTTTAACAATAATGTGTTCTATTTGCTTCACCCTCTTTCTCCAACTGTAGACCTCCTGACAATGAGACATATAAATTCTCATGTAGTACAAGTTGCCAAAATAAAAAAACAAAACCCTTTAAAGTCAAAAGTCTTTGAAGTGGACTACAAGATTAGGCACCTCCCCAGGCAGAATTAAAATAGAAATTAAGTAAACAATCCATGACATAAACTTCCATGACCTTCAGGCAGTCAATGGAATGTCCATATTTGTTGTCACAAAAACTTAGAGCTCCCATAAAGGGAAAGGTAAAAAAAAAATAGTTCTTTGGAGTCACAGGAATAATTCAAGATGAATTTAATTTAAAAAAATCCATATGTCATTTAGCTCTACATGGGTTCCATTCTGAGATCACCTCCTGAATAAGCTCATCCATGGTTTTGCTAAGTCAGGGGTATCAAATTCAAATAGAAACAGGGTCATTAAATCATACCAAGTATCCCTGCTGGTCATACATTGACTAAAAAAACCACATATTAACATTGTCTATGTTCTATTATATTTTTATTTGAATATTTCCTAATTATATTTTAACTCAGTTTCTACCATAACATATTATATGGTGTGTTTGACTTCTCTATACTAGATCATCACAATGATTTCTTTATCCTTGATACTATAGTGGTCTTACGTGAGTTGTATCAACCACACACTATTCTTTTTTATAATTTATTTATACTTAGTTTTCAATATTCACTTCCATAAGATTTTGAGTTGCAACTTTTCTCTCCATTTCTCCCCTACTCTAACCCTAAGTTGGTGAGCAATTTGATATAGACTCTACATACACATTCTTATCAAACCTATTTTCACATTAGACTTTTTGTAAAGAAGAATTAGAACCAACAGGAGAAACAACAAGAAAGAAGAAACAGAGAGAGAGAGAAAGAGAGAGAGAGAGAGAATAATATGCTTCAATTTGTATTCAGAGGCTGTAGTTATTTTTCTGGATGTGAACAGCATTTTCCATCATGGGTCTTTTGGAGTTGCAGATCTTTGCATTGCTGAGAAGGGCTAAGTCTATCAATGTTAGTCATTGCATAACATGACTGTTACTGTGTGCAACATTCTCCTGGTTCTGCTCACTTCACTCAGCATCAGTCTATAAAAGTCTTCCCATGTTTTTCTGAAGTCTGCCTGCACATCATTTCTTGTAGCACAATAGTATTCTATTATACTCATATACCACAACTTGTTCAGCCATTCCCCGACTGATGGGCATCCCCTCAATTTCCAATCCTTTGCCACCACAAAAAAGAGCTGCTATAAATATTTTTGTACATGTGGGTCCTTTTCCCATTTGTAGGATCTCTTTGGGATACAGCCCTAGAAGTGGCATTGCTGGGTCAAAGGGGATGTACAGTTTTATAGACCTTTGGGCATAGTTCCAAATTGCTCTTCAGAATTGTTGGATCATTTCACAGCTACACCAACAATGCATTCATGTTCCAATTTTCCACATCTCCTCCAACATTTATCATGTTCCTTTTTTTTTTTCATGTTAGCCAATCTATCAGGTGTGATGTGGTACCTCAGAGTTGCTTTGCATTTCGCTAATCAGTAGTGATTTAGAACATTTTTTTAATATGACTATAGATAGCTTTAGTTTCTTCCTCTGAAAACTGCCTGTTCATATCCTTTGACCATTTATCCATTGGGGAATGACTTGTAGTCTTATTAATTTGACTCAGTTCTCTATATATTTTAGAAATGAGGCCTTTATCAGAGACACTGTGTGTAAAACTTCTTTCAGTTTTCTGCTTCCCTCCTAATCTGGGTTGCAATGGCTTTGTTTGTGCAAAAACTTTCCAGTTTAATGTAATCAAAATTATCCATTTTGTATTCCATAATGTTCTCTATCTCGTTTGGTCATAAGTTCTTCTGTTTTCCATAAATCTGACAGGTAAACTATTCCTTGCTCTCCCAGTTTGCTTGTAGTATCAGCCTTTATATCTAAATTGTGTACCCATTTTGAATTCATTTTGGTATACAGTATAAGATGTTGATCTATATCTAGTTCCTGCCATACTGTTTTCCTAGCAGTTTTTGTCAAATAATGATTTCTTATCCCAGAAGATCACACAATATTCTTTATCAATAAAACTATTGCCATTTCTGTTATGTGCTACTTTCTCTCGGGGATCTGACAACTTGCATCTACTTTTTTCAGCAGTAAGTAGACAATAAGTTTTTACTTAACTGACCTTTGCCCATAACTTTTAAGGCTCTGTTCTTCTAAATTTGCCTCATATTGTTATCACTATATCTATAACTATAACTGCAACAATTTTTTTTTGAAAAACAGTTTTTAAGAAGTGTTTACAATCGGGGGCAGCTAGGTGGTGCAGTGGATAGAGCACCGGCCCTGAAGTCAGGAGGACCTGAGTTCAAGTCAAGCCTCAGACCAAATACTTGACACTTACTAACTGTGTGACCCTGGGCAAGTCACTTAACCCTAATTGCCTAAAAAAAAGTGTTTATAATCAACTAATCAGATCAAACCAGGTATTTGTAAAGTGTTTAGCAAGTACCTGGTACATATGTGCTTAATAAATGCTTGTTCTCTTTCTATACATAATAACAAAGATAGTAATTTTTTAAAGTATTATGCAAGGCTTAGATTCTTAAAATCTAGCCAATACAAGGGGCATAAATGTTCAGATTCCTTAAGACTCTAGCCAATATGGTGAATCTTTAATAAACCTTGCCTTTGACTGAAAAAAAAAAGGATTATGCAAGAGGATTCCATGTTGTTCCTCTTATGAGTTTCCAATTAAAAGAAGCCTAAAGCATATAAATGTGCCAAACCTTCCCCCCTTATTACTCATATTACCCATGTTTCTCATATTGCTCATATGATTTAGCATGGGGAAGGCAGTTCTCAATAATGATATTATTAAAGACACAAGTACAAGTGATTCTGATGAAGTATAAAAGGAGGAATTGTTTGAGGAGACCAATGCAGATGACCAGAAAACACCCTTACCAACAAAGGTATTTTAAAATAGATATGTATAGAAGATGCAAGCAAGAACAGGTAGGGTAAGAATTATGTCAGGAGTGCTAAATCTCAGAATGAGCTGAGGTTGGTGATGGATGCTGACATTAGAAATAATTGTTTGAAGTTATACTAGGATGGGGGCACAAAAGAAAGATCAAAGAAAAGTCATAGATCCTCACAGGATCACAGAGCTCAGAGAGAACTTAGAGATCATCGAGTTTTACACACTCACTTTACTGATCAGTAAAATGAGGTACACAGAGTTTAAGTGACTTGACCAAGAGGTCTATATTCAAGGCAGCTTTTGAAGTTGTGTGTTTTAAATTCCAAGTCCAGAGTTCTTCTTTCTCTGGCACTTCTCTGCCTGTTGAGTAGTACATGAGGCATAGAAAAACAGATGACAAAGCAAATGCAGAACTACTCAACTCTTCTTTTTCTTCTGTTTTCTTGGTCAAAGAGAATGATCTTCATATTGGAGAGACAGAACAAAAAGAATTAACAATGAATTAAAACTGAAGAAAAATAAGATGAAAGACAAAAAGTACTGAGTTAAGCTTAGTGAATTCTAGTATCCTGATCCTGATGCACTACAAGCTCAGTAGGTAAGACTGCTGGTTACTGTTACTGTTTTCTACAAAACTGGCAGATAGGAAAGAAGTAGGCAGGCAACATGTATTTTTCAAGTACTAACTATGTTCTAGGAACTGTACTAAATGCTAGGGGTACAAGTACAAACAAGGACAATCCTTATCCTCAAGGTGCTTACGTTGTAATGTTGGAAATCAACATATAAAAGTGAGTTGAAAAGTAGGAAATTAGGAAGGAAGTAGAAGGTACCTGGGGCCAGGAGATGGTGGCTAAGTCTGAAGAGTTAGAAACCTAACTAGGAGGTGAATGAAGCATGGCCACCTCAGGCTCATCCTCAAAATGTAGGCCCCTAGAAGAAACCCACCAATTAGAGAAGGGAGTCAACATGGCTGAGGGACATTTGAGGGTGAGAAAAACCCAGGAAAGAAGGAAGTTACTGGTTAAGAATTAACCAATAGGAGTCATGGAAGTGAATTCCAAAAAAGTCAGAAACACAATTGGGAAGGGAATCATGGGAGATGGCAAAGGCTTCCCTTTGTATTATTTGTATTCCCTTTGCATCAACTGTATTATTATTTCAGGTATTTAGAAAGGAAAAATGGGAATCAGTAAACCAGCATGATTTCATCAAGAATTGTTCAATATAAAAGAACTTCATTTCCCTTGTTTTAAATTTTAATATGGCTACTAGATTGGTAGATTGAGGGAATCCAGAAAACATTATATTGTACCTGGATTTCGTCAATGCATTTGACAAACTTTTTATGCTTTTTTTTTTTTGCAAGCAAGAACACAGATAATCAAAGTTGTCCTGGAATGTAGTACGCTTACTGGTCTGAAGATCATTCATCTTAGTGAAAGCTATTCAAAAGTGCAGTGGGCTGGAAGTAGGGGACTTATCCTTACTAGAAGTCCTTAAGGAAAAGTAGAAGGATCATTGTTCAGAGCTCTAATTAAATTGATGGATTCAGAATGCATGGTATAACCAAACAAAACAATAGTGATTAAAAGATTAAGGTTAACTTGAAGAGATGTCTGAAATGGAGTGCTCAAAGATATGTACTTCGGTCCTTTTCCACATTTTTAGCAATATTGGCATAAATAATATGCTTGCCATATTACCAGAAGAAATGAGGTTGGACTGGATCACTAATGTGTTGGATAAGAGAGTGGAGAATAAGTTTGTTTTTTTTTTAAATAGACAATGGAATAAATCTACTAAGATGAAACTGAACAGTGATAAATATAAAATCCTATACTTATTTTAAAAAAACCTAATATACAAGCATTGGATAGGCAAAGTTCAAGTTAAGAAGAGGATCTGGGTGTTCTTCCCTATTTGTTATCATCTTTTTATTCTATATCTATAGTTATTTCATATGTGGTGCTCCTTGCTCTTATATCATCAAATCTATCCATTTGTCTCATATAATTTCTTCTATTTATTCAATAGCTGAGATGAGAGTAGATGTCATATTGTTATGTCAATCAGAAAAATACACAGTAACAAAAAAAAGCATGAAGTATGGCTTTTAATTGAATTTGAACTTAATTCATCACAAAATCTATTTATATATATTTGTAAAATAATGATACAGATATGTTATAAGGTCAAAGAGCTAAAACCATGAGACCTTAGAAGTCAGAAAGGTCAATTCCATCATTTTACTGAAAAGGAAATGAAGGCACAGAGTAGTTTAGTTAATTGTGTAGAAGTACCTAGTTGGCAAATGTCTGAGACCAGATTTGAACCCAGGTCTTTCAACTCTAGAGCCCTGTCCACTATACCATCTAGCTGCCTATGAAAATTTATCTATTTTTACAGAAATTGTATTTAATAATTCAAAAATAAATTTAGAAACATTTAAGCATATTTGTGCAAGGTACTGTGCTAAATACTGGGTTAAACCAACAAAGGTGAAAAAATATGTTATTTATTTAAGATTAACATATTCATTTATTTATGAACACCTTTCAAAAGCCTCCCAGAAAAGGGCAGTCCACAGTTTGGGGACCATTGATATGGAGTGTGAAATGCTAAAAGACAGAAGGAAACTTCCATTGCTTGAACTTCATCATAATAAAATTTGTAATAGCCCTCCAGGCAATATCACAAGGTGTACTGATTGACTGATGCCAGTACTAGCCTATAGATGTTTTGGTATTTTAGTAGTGTTTATCATTTCCACATTTGTCTGGCAATATGAAATATAAAACACCCACATTTCCCTCTAAAGGTAAAATTCTACCTTTCTAATTCTCCTTAATGTAAGTGATGTCATAGACTTAGACTTAAAATATCATGCTTTGAATGTATAGATCAGTTCAGACTTTCTAAGTAACATACAAAAGGGAAAATACATATTTTCATAGAATGACTTATTTGTGTTTTTTTTTTTATTTTAGGCAATTGGGGTTAAGTGACTTGCCCAGGGTCATACAGTTAGTAAGTGACAAGTGTTTGGTCTGATGCCAGATTTGAACTCAGGTCCTCCTGATTTTAGGGCTGGTGCTCTATCCACTGTGCCACCCAGCTGCCCAGAATGACTTATTTATAACTTTTGGGGGAACTTGTAATAATCATAAAAAGGATGGGTAAATTTACTTTCATGTATACTTTTACCTAGAAAAAAGAAATATAAAATTAAATAATACTATGTAATAAAATACAATATATAAATGATAAATATATAGTTTAAATCTTCGAACTTTCCAGTGTATGCCAAGAATATGTATATTTGTGTATTAACATATACACACATGTATATAATAACCAACATTTACATAGCCCTGGCTTTTTCCAGGAATGGTTCTGAGTGCTTTACAATTATTACCTCATTGTTCCTCAAAACAATATGGGGGGTTAGGTGCTATTATTATCTCCATTTTATAGATCAGGAAACTAAGTGACTTGTCCAATAATGTACAGTTAATAAGTGGCTGAGACTAGATTTGAACTAAGGTCTTCCTGACTCCATGCCCCCAGCTACATATATAAACACATACATATACAAATATGTACATATATTTACAGATATTTCTGTATGTATAGTTTAAATATAGCCTTCCAGTGTATGCCATGAATGTGTGTATATACACAAATATATATATATGTATATACACACATATAATTGTGTATTATATATATGCATTATATATGTGTGTTTATGTTTATGTATAATCATTGCATCAACTGAAAGTTTAAGAGGTTTTAAACTCAGCAATTTATAAATCTAGGTGTTTATATTATCATTCTGTTGCTAAATTACAATATTATTCTTGTAATCTTGGGTCTTATTAACTTTTGAACACATACAATAGAATTAACAATAACTACAATGTTCTTTTATGCTTAAGACTAATTTTCACATTCTTTAAAAAATTCTTACTCCTTTGTTGTTAATTATATTTATTTTTGTATACATAAGGACTGATTATATTAAATACGAATGCATTAGAGAATTCCAAACTTGTTTAAATCCATTCTCAGCTACTTATTAGCTGTGTGTTACTTTTTCCATTTCTTTTGAATCTATTTCTTAGTTAGTTCTCTTAGAGTTAGCATCTTGTACCTGTTCATTAAAACACACATTTGCTTACAAAGTTTAAACAAACAAACAAACAAACAAACTACAAAATATCCCTATAACATGAAAAGAGGGTAGGCAGATGAAGATTTTTTTTTTGGCAAGACAATGGGGTGAAGTGACTTGTCCAGGGTCACACAACTAGTAAATATCAAGTGTCTGAGACTGATTTGAACTCAGGTCTTCCTGAATCCAGGGCTGATGCTCTATCCACTGTGTCATCTAGCTGCCCTGCAGACACAAAATTTGAAAAGACGCTATTCTATGTGGCTGATATTATCTTCTGCCAACTATTTGTGAAGCTATCTTCTTTAATTTATTCAGACACTTTCAGTTCCTTCATCAGTTCCCATCAGATTTGGGGAGTTTGGGTTCCTCCTGACTCCAGGACAGCACTCTATCCACTGTGCCACTTAGCTGACCATGTGTGTGTGTGTGTGTGTGTGTGTGTGTGTGTGTGTGTGTGTGTGTACATACACACATACACTTGTATATTAATATATAAATTTATATATTATATAATATGTTTAATATAATATTTATATATTTCATGTATATGTTATTATGTGTATCCATATATATGCATTATATATCTATATGTGTAAGTCTATATGTGTGTATAGTGTGTATGGGGGGAGGTAGTGAAGTTAAGGTATTTGCTTATAATCAAATGGATTGTAGGTGTTCAAGGTGATATTCCAACTCAGGAGTCTTGGTTCGGCACTCTATATACTCCTTCCTATAGCTTTTCATTTAGATTAATTCCTAGAAGAGAACTTAAAGATCATCTAATCCAACTCTTTATTTTAGAGATAAGGAAAGAGGTTTAGAAAGTTTAAATGACAAATAATTTGTTCAAGGTCATGCAGGTAGTAACCAGCAGAATCTAGATTTAATCCAAGTCCTCTGACTCTAAGTCCAGAGTTCTTTCCACTACATTATGTTTCTCAGAGGGAGAACTTGGGACTCAGAAATGTCAATTGAGTTGCTCAGGATGACACAGTTCCATTATTTGAACCCAGATATACTGACACCAAATCCTGTGCTTCTTCCATTGCACTATGCTGCCTTTCAAGCTGCTTTGGAAAAAGTCCAATATTAACTACTATTTTGATTTTGAAATTTGTTTTGACAGTTCAGTTTCATCCATGTTCCTAACTCTGACTGGCACCAAGACAAAAGAGATGGTTTTTTTTGTTTTGTTTTTTAAAGATCTAAACAAGAAACAGAGAGATGAGTATTACATTTTCCACAAGGGAAGACAATAAAAAAGGGAGAAAGGAACTTTATAGGATATATTACAAAGAAGAGTAAAATTATTAGAACTTTAGTTCAATAAAATCTATGGGATCAGATTTTTAACAACCTCTATCATATAAAGTAGTTTTGCCTCTCCTTTAAAAAAATAAGAAAAATAAATTACTGAAGTGAAACTAATAGGCCCCTCAGGACATTTTTTTTTGTTTTAAATAATTATATTTTCTGTAATATTTAAGTGTCTTAACACTCAAAGAAATGACTGTCTCTTCAGTTTCATAAACCTTTTTTATAACAGCTATGTTGGAAAACTAATATAACATCTATGCCATAGATTCAGAGTATAATTGCCACATAAATCATATATGCTGTGTACACAGTTAATTTTATGCATTGAAGGGCGAGAAATTTTACAGGAGTATATATTCCCTCCATTGAAGCAAATTGTAACATTCTCAGATCTTCTTACCTTGCTCAGTTCTTGCGCATGCTTTCATGTAAATTTATCCATGGTGGTCTTATAAGTTTGATATAAGAATAACTAATACTCAAATATGTACATATTTATAGTCTGGTCTGAATGAAGTAATGTCATTTGTTGGATTCTCCTAGTGGGCAATTAGCTTCACTCTATTCCATAGCACACACTACATACAAACCTCGACTAGTCATATGACAAATAATTGCTCTCAGTTGAAAGTAGAACTGAACAATAAAATATGGAAGAATCAGCACATGCCCAAAACTATGTCCTTAAAAAAAATTCCTTAAAAATAACCTCTGCCTCAAAGTCCATTGGTAAGGGACTTTATTCTTATTGATGGAGATGAAAGCCCTGACCTACTTGAGGGGCAGCACAAAGTTGGTGAGAAGAAAGTTTCAGTCTTCCCCAGTATCCTTTCCAGACCCTTTAGAATCAATTTCCCTTTGAGACTTTTGATGGTCCAATCTTCTTCAGGATTTTTCAAACCACAACTCTCTTTGTGCTTCCAGCTTCCAGCTTTGAGGGGGAAGATGGAAGAGACCAACCCCACTTAAGATTGCTGAAGTAAAAGACTCTGGGAAGAAATGACAGAAACAGTAAGTTTCCATCACATCTCTCCTTGTAGCTTGCTACTCTAGAGATTTTTGGTGAGTTTCCCCTTGGGTGCAATCTAGGACACTCTCTCTTCGTTTAGCTGAATTATCCCACTCTCAGTGAGAGAATTCCTTCTCTCTCTTTGGTCTGGTATATATTGTCATATGTATATCTTCTCTGATTTCTGTTTTGCTGCAAGTTAGGTAAATGGGTTTCTTTGCTGTTTGCTATATGTGTTCATTATAGAACTGGTATTAAGTGGAAAAGGAGTCAAGCCTTGAATATAGAGTTTGAGATGTCTTCTGAAAATGACAAAGAAATCAGAAGTGAGACCAAACCCAATAATATTCATTGACAATATTTAAAGGAGCAAATAGATATACTTCTAGCTTGGTGTCCCCTCTCTCTGAAGAGAATAGAATGGCCTCTGGCCCCAATTTCCTTCTTCCTTTCCTGGCAGGAATTAAATTCTCTCTTGGAGAAAGATGGGAGAGGAACAGGTTAGAAATGTATATTCTGCCTCCCTTTGATCCACACAACAGCAGTCCTTGCCATAAGATAGGTTTCCCTATACATGGACCTCTCTCTACATGTGGGGTCACTATCTTTCTTTAAATAAATTAAAGAAAATGGCTAGTTAGATATTGATGGGTCAGTAGTATTATTGTCATGAACAAAAGAGGGTCACATTGAAGCTACTTGATTTTTCTGTGACATGGCATTATAGTAGAATTGAATACTTATATTCTTCAGCTTGTATCTGGATTCCACAAAGGTGGGTAACTGAGTTCCTAGCTTCCATATAGGCCACCTAGCTAACAAATGGCATTGTGTACAGGTTAGGTTTTGTTTCTGTGAAATGCAGAAGATAGAGAAGACTAGACAGGAGTTCATAACCAAATATAGGAGAAAAATGAGACAAAAGGGATCTTAAAAGTCTGTAAACAATTGGCACCATTTTCCACTCTTTCTGATGAGTATTACTATTTTACAGAGTCTAAAAATGACCCAAATTCAACATTATATCATGTTTTGACCAAGGTAAACATACATGAAGTATATTGGGATGGTAATCCCTCTTCTCTCAGACCCATTTGCCATCCTTGGGTGGGAATGGGGGAGGACTTATGGAAGTAATGAAGAGAAAGGTGAAGTCTTTTCTCCATGCTGTTGTTGTTGTTTTCTATGATTGGTCCTGTAACTATAGGAGCCACATAGGTGAGATCTTTTCTCTTGAAGTGGCATGGAGGTTAAGAAAATTCCATTCAACCAAAAATATAAAGAACTAGAGTTGTTGTTTTTTGTTTGTTTGTTTGTTTTGTTTTGTTTTGTTTTGTTTTCCCTCAGTGCTCAAGGCTTCTTAAAAATAAGGATTAGGTTCAAGGGGTAATCAAATTGTAGTTGTTTCCCCAGACTAAGAAACCAAGATTCCAAATGAAGCAATGATTTGGTGAATTAGCAGGAGATTAGGCTAAACCTGAATCCCTTAGATTTCAGTCAGTACCTCCTCCTTAACCCCCACACTCTGGCATAATGGGACTGTGCAATGGAATCCATGAGTTAATGCACTGTGATCTACTAAACAATTTCATTACTGCTTCTGGAGTTTTTGCTAATCTCCCTCTCCTCCTTCAACTCTTCGGAGGCAACAAACAATAAAACTCAATGCTCTTCTAACTCCTACACACACACACACACACACACACACACACACACACTCTATGCAGAGGAGGTAGAAGTAAAAAAAAAATCAGTGATCTTACTCTGCTTGAGGCAGTTAGTACTTGTGCTATAGCTCTGTTCAGCTAGAAAAATAAGGAACAGCAAATTCTTTACAACATGACTAATGGGAAAATATGCTTAATATGAATATATAAGTAGAGCCTATATCAGATTGCACACCATTTTGGGGAGGGGATGAAAATTTAAAACTCAAAATCTTATGGAAGTGAATGTTGAAAACTAAAAATGGATAAATTAATTATTAAAAAAGAAAAATAAGGAATAGAAGGAACTAAGGTGCCAGGGTGTGGTGGTGGTAATAGGGTTTCCACTAGGCCTGGAGGAAAGGAGACTGGAATAGGTATGAGATGTGTGTTATGGCACATGGATTCTCTTGAGGCAGAGACTGAGGCCAGTGAAAAATGTATTAATCATACCTAGAATGGGGGGAGACTGAGACAACTTTCCAATCTTATCCTTGGGGAATTAAACTAGCAATGGAGAAGAAGACAAAAAGTGTGTAATAAGATAATATAAGGTAGGAAAAAAAATGTTGAAATTACTAAAGATGTCAGGAAGAAGAAAATCCAGTTAAAAACCTTGAGCACAAGCAGATAAAGCAATAGGGAAGGTGTAATTAACAGATGGGAACATGGCCCCCAGGATAGCTAAACAAGTCCAACTATCTCTGAGTAAATATTGTAAGTCAAAAGAACTTGAATTAATACACAGTGAGGGAGAGGATCCTGTCAATTTCTAAGAAAGCATGGAACCAAAACAGAATGTTCCTCCATGTATCAGAGAGAAATAATAATACTCAAATCTGTTTTTATGGCCTTCACAAGAAAAAATAAAACAATTATCAGAACGGAAAAATGTGAATCCCACAATGAGAAGTCTCACTAAAGAAATCAAAGAACCTACTTGGACTCAGGACTGCAAATATAGTTTTGAAGGACAAAACTGAAGGGCAATATGGAAAAAGGGAAGCAAAAAACTAGAAATATTCAAATAGGATATGATTTGTATACACGTAAATATATTTATCTAAAATACAGGATTATAGATCTCCCAAAATACCATTATAAGTTAAAAAAAAAAAAACTCAACATCATAATGCACAAAATAACAGAAGAAAATTTCCCAGAACTTCGGAATGTGAAAAACAAAGTGCCATTCAAAAGAATTCACATAATGTTCCAAGAAAACAAACAAAAAACTATGCTGCAAACACCAAGACACAGTTATTAAACTGAATAATTCCTGAGACAAACAACAAATTCTGCAAGGTACCAAGAAAAATATTTTCAAATACAAAGGAAAGTAAATTTAAATAATACCATTTGGAACCCACAGGAAATAGGAGGGAATAGACATTGTGTTTTAAAGCAAAAGAGCTCTAAAAGCAATCCAAGAAGACATTCCTTACAAACCTGAGTCTAAAAATCAGTGGTAAAGATAGTCATTTAGGAAAAAAAAGAGGCATTTGAAACATTCCTACAAAAATAGATGTAAGAAGATTATTTGCTTTGTAAACACCAAAGAAAACAGAAACAAAGGGAAAGTAAACCAATACAGGAACTAAGGAAGGCATAAATAACGAAATAAATTACTCCCAGAAAGGAGAAAAAGGCATCTATGGTTTTAACAGCAATAATGACAACAGCAGGAGCAGCAGTAGAGGGACCATTAGTGGATTTTTTTCACAGAACAATAAGATAAGGGTGAAAGTGGAACTTAAATAGCAGAACAAATGGTGGAGGAATAGTTCTTTAATATCATAGACTGTATCTCACAACACCCTATCTCCAAGTGAGTCAGTGTTTGTATGTGTGACTAAATTGCAGAATAAGGTGGCACTTGTAAAGAGAGAAGGGAGGAAGATGATAAAGTGGTAAAGAATGAAAAAATAACTTCTGCAGTCTCAGGAAGAAGACTGCTTATGTGAAACTGGGCTAGGTTACAAAAGGGAGGAGTTGAAACAAGGGGAAAGAAAAGGGAAATTTTTGATTCATGAGAGGGAATGGATGCCATTAAAGAATACCACCACAGGGTGAGAAGAGATTTCATAATGAAATACTGAGGGCTTTAAAATGGTTATAGTCTTCAGGGATTTGGTGCTTAGACAGACTATTACTACTTCTGAGAGAATGTTTTTACCTCCATGGACTGCCTCAGGAGAAGCGGCATTCAGAGTTCCTAGGATAGAGGTGACATCCATTAGGGTAGAAGAGCATGAATCTAGAGAGAAGACTTTATACCAAGTGAGAAAAAGAATCATAAGTAGGGCAGGGGTAGTAATGAACTAAATAATCAAGGACATAGGAAATTATACCATGGGATAATTACAAATGATAAAATAGATAACATTATATAAAGCTAAAATTTTTCTGCAAAATTAAAAAGTAATACATCTAGGACAAAAAGCAAAGTAGGTAAATGAGAAGAAAAAAATATCCATGTAAAATTGCTTTCCAAGACTATGGTTTCTAAGATATATAAATAACTAATTGAAAATTATTATAAATTAATATAAAATTATCATATTTAACAAAAATCTATTCTGCAATAGATAAGTGGTCAAAGGAGATAAACAAACCTTTCTCAAAAAAGAGATTATAATATATTAACAACCCTATGGAAGAAAGTTTCAAATCACTAAAAAATAAGAAAAATGAAAATCAAAACAAATTTGAAGTTTTATCTCACACCGAGTAAATTGATGAAGACCACAAAAGATGGGAATAGTTGATACTGGAACATCTGTGGGAAGTTACATATGCTAGTGTACTATTTAGTGGATCTGTGAAGCAGTAGAAATATTTTAGAAAGCAATTTAGAATTATTTAAATAAAATGAAAATAAAGTCTATACCCTTTGACCCAGGAACTCCACTACTAGCCCTCTACCTTAAGAAGGTAATCGATAACTAGAAAGGCCCCATCTACACCAAAACATTTATAATAGTACTTTATGTGGTAACAAAGAATTTGAAATAGAATAGAAGCTCATTGATTGTGGAAATAAATGGTTAAATAAATTATAGCACATAAAGATAATGTAATATTACTGTGCTGTAAGAAATATAGAGTATGATGAATACAGAAAAGCATGGAAAGAGTTGCATAATATAATGAAAAGTGAAATAATCACAGCCAAACATACATACACACACACACACATACACAACTACACCAATGTGGACAACCACAAATCAATCAAAAGTGAATGTTGCAAAATTGTAAAGAACAAGATTGTCCCCACTGCCTTGCAAAGGTTGGAGATCAGTGGTTATAATGCATTCTATATATTTTTAGAATTTTTCAATATTTTGATTGATTTTGCAAACTTTTCACTAAAAATATTGTTTATCATATTGAATGGCTGTGAGTGGTGAGGGGAAGAGTAGTGAGGCAAGTTCTTGTAATGTAAAATATGAAAAATATTTAAAATTTATTTTAAAAAAAATCATGTTCTGTGGAAAGAAGGACATATCTCCAAATTCTCATCATCTTTTATCTGAACCATTACAATAGAATCTTAATGTTTCCGACTGCTTCAAGTCTTTCCCATTTCCAATACATCATTCAAAATGATTATTCTAAAAGCATGGATCTGACCAGTCAACTCCACTACTCAGTAGTCTCTAACAGCTCCTTATCACCTCTAGAGACAAGTGAAAATTATTATTTAACATTTAAGGGTCTTCATTACCTAGTTCTAAACTACCTTTTCAGCCTTTTTATGCATTATTCCCATCTACACACTCTATAGTCCAGGCAAACTGGTATTTTAACTGTTTCTCATATGTGAGACATTCTGTCTCCTGATTCCATGTTTTTGTAGTTCAGAGCTGGACTCAAATGTCACTTTTTCTATGAAACCTTTCCTGATTCCCTTTCATTGGCTAGTGCCATCCCCTGGCATTTATATAGTATTTATGTAAATATATTCATGTGTTCTTATAGAACTATTGTCTCTTATAGTAGAATGTAAGCTCCTTGAGGTCAGGGACTATATATTTTTTCTTTGTACCTTCATTGTTTCATGCCTGATACATAGCAAATACTTAATTGGTATTTATTGATTTATTTCCTGAAAGCCTCTCTGTTCTATAGATTGCTCTCATTTGTATAGGACGTTGTGGTTTACAAAGAACTTCCCTGTTAGTTCATAATTTATAAATTAAATCCAGGTACCCATTGCATCATAACACCTAGAACCTCAGCCACAGCCACATCTAGGAACCATACTACGGGAGAATGAACTCCATATCACTAGACAGATAAATCTGCAGAATGATGTAACTGTAAATGAAACTTTGTAAATACTTCTACATATATGCTACATGCAATAACAGCTTAGATATATGTAGAGAGAATCACAAAATTTCCAATTTGGAAGGACCATCAGAGATCGTATTATTAAACTACTACCTGAATAAGCAAGAATGTTTTTTTTTTCCATGTACCTGACAAGCTGTTGTTCAGGTTCTAATTAATGACCTCTAATGATGGAGAACCTATTCTCTGAGGTAGCTCATTTCACAATTATTATTCACAAATTATTAGAAAGCCCTCCTTTATATTGAGGCAAAACCTGTCTTTCTGCAACTTGCACCCAAAGCTTTTATTTCATTCTCCTAAAGACTTGCCAGTCTAATTGACTGTCTCTGAAATGCAACAGTTCTTCACATATTTAAAGCTATTATGGTGTGTGTGTGTGTGTGTGTGTGTTCTGTCTGTCTGTCTGTCTGTCTGTCTATCCCTTCAAGGAAATTTATCCTTATTTTCTTCAGCTATTGCTATTACAGCATGGTCTTGAGGCATTTTAGAATCTTGGTCCTTTTCCCCTAGATGTGCTCCAGTTTCTTAATGTCCTTAAAAAGATTTTAAGTAAATTTTAGTAAATCCAAATATGGTATGATCAGAGTAGAATACAATACCCTTGTTGTATACACCATTAAAATGTAAGCTTCTTGAGGGTAGAGATTATATTTTTGCCTTTCTTTGTATCCCCAGTACTTTATTTTCTTTTTCTTTCTCTTTTTTTTTTTTGCACAGCCTGGCACATTTTGTGCTTAATAAATGTTAAGCACAGTGCCAGGAGCATAATAGATACTTCATAAATGTTTATTGACTGATTGATTGACTGACTTGTTTGACTAACTTATCCCTGACTGACTCTGACTCTCAAGGATTCAACTTGGGCAGTGTAGCATAGTGGTGATTAGAGAAGTAGTTTTAGATTCAGGAAAACCTATGTTCAAGATTTACCTGTGACCAAACTAGTTTGGGATAGTAGGCAAGTAACTTAATCTTTCAATATCCCCTGCTACTCTGAGACTGTAAGAGGAGTTTCCTTATCTAATACTCCCTCAGGGATTGTCAAACTGCTGTTACCAGTCTAACCAATGGTATGTTTTTGTACAAGCCCTAGCAGCTAAAAAAATGTTTTTTTTAACATTTCCCCACATTTTAAAACATAATAAAACTTTATTTTAAAATGCAAAAACCATTTTTAGCTTACATAAAACAGGAGATAAGTTGGATTTGGTCCATGAGCTATATAGTTTGCCAAACCCCATCTTATATCAATGAAATTACAGGTTTCAAAAACAGAAATGTAAATTTCTGAAGATCTCAAGAACTAAAGAACAGTAAGTTAAAAATTCTAGTATATGGTAAAGCTCTATCCTATTCTCCATCTAGACCTAACTGTTTCTGTTGCCTTTGCTGTTGTAAATAAAAGAAACCATAGATCTGAATACAATGTGAGGAACTCTGAACCAGCAAAGTACCATCTGAGGATTTTAGGCAGGGATGTGCTGAAACCAGATCCAAGATTAAGTGTTAAATTTTAGTGTGAGCATTTATATCTCAGAAATTGGCAAGTTGCAAATTAGGGTTTGATTTATTCTTTTGTTGATTGTCTAGACTTAAGAAAGTGAGGGAAGAAAGTTAATAATGTAGATTAAACTTAGAAGTGTGTCATTTCTACATTTTTTGGAAGAGCCAGTTATTAAACACCCAAATTATATTGAATGTTTATATTTGCTCATATTCATATTAATCTACCTTGCTTTCAAGTTGTCCTCTCAGCAAAATTGCTTAACTGTGTGTAGCTTGTTAGTGTATGGCTTCCTTTATCTAAATTCTATATAATGTAAACCCAGAACCTGGATGAAAAGCATCCACACCCCCTTTCTAACTTGCTCTCCTCTGCAAAACAACCTGATGAATTCATTTCTAAAACTATTTCAGATTCTGTAATTTGTTCTTGTGACCAACAATATGGGGTCAGAAATGGGATTCCCTGATCGTCATTCCTGAGTTAAACTCAAAGGCTCTCTGAAACCATAGAAGCTGAGTAAGTCTCTGTGATTTTAAGATTGATCATTCATAGTACTGACCAACATGTGGTCACATCAAACACAGCAAGAACCTGTTGAGTCCCCTCTGGTTCAGGTTAGGCACAGTTTAGGTCCTGACTCAAGATAGCCAGAAAATTAAGGGGCTTAGCCTTAGCCCAAGGAAAGACTCTATTAGGATTAGAAATAGCCCAGACCACCCTAATTGGCAAACGAGTAATGTCCTTGTCTTTATCACTCAAGGATTTGGAAAGCAGCTGCTAAAAACTACAAATTTAGTTAAAATCAGGGGAGAGGTCCTTTGGTAGAGCGTTTTTCCTTTTCTCCTTTTTTTTTTCCTGTTTCTCCTCAACTTGTTTTTGATACCTGGCCTATGGAAGTCTGGTAGTCCCCCAGATATCCTGGTGAACATAAGCATTAGTTTTACCCTCATTTATTAAGGATGATCTTGGTTAGTGAGGAAAACTTGTACTTGGCAGTCAAAGAGGTAGGCTTTGATTGGGGCTTCTACATCTGAAGTTCTCTAATTCACAAGATGTTTACTTTGGAGGTCTATGAAGGGAAGCCCCTGGTCACTTAAAAAGAGTATTGTAAGAGCACAGAAAGGGAGCTTAGAAGGTGGAGAGGACCAGCGAAGTCTCATATCTGAAACAGCTCTCCCAGCTATCTGTAATATTAAGCAAGACCTTAACTTCCACTGACCTTTTTAATAAGACTTTCAGAGGGACATAAGGATGAAAACTGCAAGGGTCCCTCTTTCTTTCTGTCTTCATAAACACTATCCAGATTGGAGATAGGAGGGAAAAAAAAGACAGACAAAAAAGGAAGGAAATTTTTTTTTCTTGATTTGTGTACATTTTTGGTATTATAAACTAATTGGAGACTAAAACTGTAACTGAAATATAATATTTTTACTATTAATTTCCAAATCATGGTTTAAAGGTTTCTGTACCTGCTAAAATATTTTAGTAGATTTTTAGAGTTTTGCAGTTAGGATTGAGATTATAAATAGCACAGACTCTCTCCCCTTTCCTGAAATCTGATACATATATTGTTCTAATAGAAGGTGATTTAACCTGCTAGAGAATAAACAGAAGTGAAGATAGTTTGAAATGATTCAACAGAATATAATTCTTTGGGTAAAGTGTTAGTTAAGGAACTCAAATTAGAATAGACTGTGCAACTTGAGAAGTAAAAGTTTAGCAGATAATTGGTATTATATAAGGAAAACTATATAGGAGTTAGATTAGAATGTGACTGGAAATAAGATGAAATTGACTAAAAAAAAAACTAGCAAAGGTAAAATGAAGTGTAAAATCAGAATGTAAAGAGAAAGATCCATTATGAAGTTGGTAGACTTTAATCATAATCCAGTAGAAGGTAAAGAAAAAAAAACTGCCAAGACAAGTTTTAAACAAGTAGAAATAAAAAGAGAATGGGAGGAACCGTAAAGTAAGGAATCCTTTTGTACTGACAGTGTGAATGGAACTTAATTGGAAGTAAAGGGTTTGGAGTTTTAGAAAGAGGTATGAAGATTCTTTATCTCATTTAGATAAGAAGGATATGAGAAAAATTTTGGAGAAGTGCCTATTAACAATTTCAGATAGACAATAGTCTATCAACATTTAACATTTACCAAATGGAAACTATATAAATAAATTTGCTGCATGGAATTATTTAAGTATAGTATGTTAAAATTCTGTCCTTGAAGGACCATTAAAAGGGCTCCAAAAACAGGGGCAAGTGAATGACACCCACCATGAATCTTTAAAACTGAGATAACTGAAAGCAGTAGAATCCATATTTGAGGTTGTTACAGCTAATGTCCATGGAAAAATTTACATTGTCAGTTTTACTTTTGTAATTGTAAATCCAGATTTGATTCAGTTAAAGTTTGTATTGAAACTAAATTAAAATGTGGTATCATTTACAGTGAGATGTGTACTTCTATTAGGATAATTGTGGTAAATCATAATAGTGCAAAATAATTTAATATTTGACATTGAAGCAATAGTCTTTGAAACTACATGGATTAGAAAACATGAGTTCAAATCCAATCTGAGAAACTTACTAGATGTATGAAGCTGAAAATTTGCTTAACCTCTGTTTGCCTCAGTCTCAACTGTAAAATGGGCAATAATAGCACCTATCTCCTAGGGTTATTGAAATGATCAAAAGAGATAATTGTAAAGTGCTTAGCATAGTGCCTGGCACATGGTAAGCACTATATAAATGTTAACTACTATTATTTTTTATTAAGAGTGATGACTTTATGGTGGTTTTTGAATGCAATTGGTATACAATGCCAGATTGATAGATGGTGATTTCCTTATGTCTAAGAGGATTCACAAATGCATTTAACTGATTGAATGTTATTTGACTGCCAAATATTTTGTTGTGTTTTGAAAACTCATAATGTTGTTTATGTTATGTTAGGTTCTATTTTTTCTTGTATTGTGAATTTTAGAAAACCACTACATAAAAAGTAATTTCTTTTTTTAATCTGAATACTGTTTTATTATGTAATTTCTGGTTACATGATATTGGGAGTGGGTTGCCAGTAACAAGGAGACAATATTATTTCATACTGATGATCATTTTTGGATTACATTACCTTTTTGTTTCATGGTATTTATGTTTGCTTGTAAGAGAAGTATATCCAAATTCCTTTTATTTAATGTTTAGGAATCAGGGTCCTTCCTTCTGTAATTTTTTGATTAACTGAAAGCCTGTTTTCTGTTTTTACTTACCTCACCTGATCAAAACTCAACTTATGGAATAATAATGTTAACTGTGACATTATTGAAGTAGAAGTCAAAGAGAAGTTTGAGCTTCTTAAAGTGATTTAGTTATTTGTCAATTACCCTAGTTATGTAAAAGAGGAATTCCCTAACACTGATTTTTTGGTTAAGTTGGTAATATGTAACTCTCCCCTCAAAATCAATCCACTGTAAACACTCTAAATTAATTTTAACCTGTAGTCTAACTTAGTTTATCTATAGTATATTTAACAAGTTTTGTCTCCTTAAGGAATATATGAGATTATGACTCTATTAAGTTTGTTCAACTTTCATAACATTGAAGGAAGCATAGAATTACTACCTTTGTGACACTTGTGTCCACAGTATACTTGTTGCCTACTCTAAGTTCAAGTCCCCTGACTTATAACTCCTGAGGCTTATTTAAATTGATCCCCATGGCTATGAGATATTGGGAAAAGTTTGTCACCAGTCTGGCCCTTACTCCTCCTTAAAGGAATTCTATCAAGCACTAGATGATATAGGTGGTGAGGAGGATGACATTGAGTCAGGTTCTGCTTCTGTAATTTTTTTTCCAGTATGATGAAAATGTTGGGCTTTAATAATGTAAGGTTCCTGCATGCCGTTTGACTCAGCAATAGCACTTCTAGGGCTGTATCTCAAAGAGATCATGCAAATGGGAAAAGGACCCACATGTACAAAAATATTTATAGCAGCTCTTTTTGTGGTGGCAAAGGATTGGACATTGAGGGGATGCCCATCAGTAGGGGAATGACTGAACAAGTTGTGATATATGAATGTAATGGAATACTATTTTGGTATAAGAAATGATGATGAGCAGGCAGACTTTTGAAAAATCTGGAAAAATTTCTATAGACTGATGTTGAGTGAAGTGAGCAGAACCAAGAGAACATTGTACACAGTAACAGTCATATTGTGTGGTGACTAAAGTTGATAGACTTAGGCCTTCTCAGAAATGCAAGAATCTAAGACATCTCCAAAGGTCTCATGATGGAAAATGCTATCCATATCCAAAGAAAGAACTATGGAGTTTGAATGTAGATCAAAGCATACTATTTACTCTTTATTTTCTTCTGTTTTGTTTTGTTTCCTCTTCTCGGTGATTCTTCCTTCTGGTTCTAATTCTTCCTTACAACATCACTAATGTGAAAATGTGTTTAATAGGAATGTATATGTATAGCCTATATCAAATTGGGTGCTGTCTTGGGGAGGGAGGCAAGGAGGGAAGGGGAGAAAAATTTAAAACTCAAAAGCTTATGGAAGTGATTGTTGATAAATCAAAATAAATTAATAAAAAGTAAAAAAAAACAATAATGTTAGGTTCCCCCAAGTTCTGGATTCACCCAAACCATTTTTGTTTGGTGTCTCCATACCTAGGTCTAATTTTAAGTTTACCCAAGCTCATATTTTGGGTTCCATTTGTGTTCACCAAGACTTTTTTGAATGTTTATATTTACTCATATCCATCTCAATCTACTTTGCTTTCAAGTTGACCTGTTGGCAAAATTACTTCACTGTGTATGTGTAGTTCATGTGTGGATTCCCTTGTCTGAATCTTATATGATGGTAACCTTCCAGAGCCTAGACTAGAGGCAGCCACACCTCCTTTCTGGTTTGTTCTCCTCTACCAAATGACCTAAGAATCTTCCTCCACCCCCAAACTAGCTCAGATTTGGCAATTTATTCTTATGAACAACATTAGCAATACTGTCCTATGGTGACTACTAGATAGCATAGTAGATAGATCTCCAGGACTAGAGTCAGTAAGACTTGAATTCAAATCTGGATTGATAAACTAGCTGTGTGACCTTAGACAAGTCATTTAACCTTGATTTGCCTTGTAAAACGGAGATAACAATAGCATTTACCTCCAGAATTTTGTTGTGTGGCTCAAATGAGATAATAATTATAAAGCACACAGGACACCATGATATATAAATGTTAGTTATTATTAATATTCCTCACATGTGACATGCCATCTCCTATTTCCAAGTCTTTGCACAGGTTACCCTCATCACTGGAACGTAATACCTTCCCTCCTCTAACTCACAGCCATTCTAGATTCCTTCAAAATTCAACTTAAGTGCTGAGCTCAGGAAGCCTATCCTAAAACCCCTAGTTGCCAGTGCTTTTCTTCAGGAAATTATGATATGTTTTGAATTTAATTTTCTATTTCCATGTTCTTTCCTGTCAATAGAAAGTAAGCTCATTGAGAGAAGGAATTGCTGCATTTTTGTTTTTGTGCTTTCAGTGCCTAGCACAGTGATTCCAAGTAGTTACTTAAATGCTTAATGAATTGAATCTTTGGGGCTCCCAGACTCTATTCTTGGGAGTCAACTCTTGGTGTCCTCATTGAGCCAAAAAAAAATTTTGGGGGGTACTTTGTATGTAATACATACCTAGTGAAGTGTCCAGAGAAGCACTGCTGATCTCATCTTAATTGTCTTGCACAGGCCAACTAAGACATTTGACAATGGAAGACATTGAAATGTATCATGGGTATGTGGAACCTGAAAGGAGAATGAGCAAATGATGGTTGAACAAGGCACTTTTGAAAATTTGTCAACCCCTGCTCTCAGAGCTCTCAGTCAAAAAGCTCTGTCTTCCAATTCTTTCTTTGATCATTGGAGTATGATTTGCTTCCACAAACCTTTTGACCCAAGAGAGGATCTGTTAGACCTATTTATAAACTCAATTTTCATACAAACAGAATTCTTTGAAAAGCAGAATGAACATACCTGGAAGCTTCAGTTGTCTCTTTCTAGATCTCCTGGTTCATTAATTTTAAGATATAAAATGGAAAGAAGGACTCAGAGGAAATCCTTATGCACTAATGGTGCCACAAAAATTTTATTTTCTACCTAGAGAGACCCAAAAATATTGTAAAACATATTTTGATTTCATGCCTTCTCTCCTTTCCCCCCAACTGCTTCACATAATGTGGCATGTGGTTCTTCAGCTAATGAGGAGGAAAGTAGTCTTTCTTTATCCCATGGTTTCCTTTTGCTATCTGGAAATAAGCATACTTTTTTTTAAAGTATTAAAGATTGTTTCTCTGAATAGGGCTCCACCCTATCTCTTATATGAGATTTATAGCATATTTTAGAGTAAAATTCAGATCTCTTCTACTGGCATGCAGCCACAGGATCATAGCTTTAGAGTAGTACGGGAACTGAGAAGCTGTTAAGTCAAACTTTTCCCTCCACTTTGCATCTGAGGAAATTGAGGACAGAGACATTAAATTGCTTTTTCAGGGTCATAAACTAATAAATGTGATGTAGGATTCATTTATTGCTTGAATATTTGAATTAGAGACTATATTGCTTTTCTCTCTGAGCTTAAACGATCAAATCTTCTATAATCATATCACCTTTTAAGATAAAAATTTAACTTAGGGAAACTTCTTGCAGCTACTCATATTGACCACTAGATGGCAAAGTTAGCCCACAAGAGAGCTCACTTTAACTGCCTCCCAAAGGCACAAGCAAAATTTTACAATAAAAAATACTAATAACATAAAATAAGATTAAAATAAATCACATGCTGTAGTCAAACATTTATTGATGTTAAGTCAATGGGTGGATAATGCCTCTCCTCATCCCATTTGAGCCCCTAGCATTAACATGATTATAATGGCCTATCAATTGTTAACTTACCAAAGTGTGGAAGTAGAAAGGACCTTAAATATTATCTAGTTCAACCACTTCATTTTACACATGTGAAAACTAAGAACTAAAGAAGTAGAATATCATGTCAAAGGTTGCATAGTAAATGGCAAAAACAAATTTAGAATTGAGGACTTGATTCCAAGTTCAGTTCTTTTTCCGCTGGATTCATTCCTCTGTGTGTGTGTGTGTGTGTGTGTGTGTGCACGTGTGTGTTTGTGTCTGTCTGTCTCTTAAAGCCATCTTATATATATTTATAAAAACTTACCAAACACCTTTCATTTTCTTAAACAGTAGCTTAACCTAGATATTTTTATTTGTTTTCTTCAAATATTTTCATCCATCCTTTGACCTCTAAAGTCCTTCATTTTTCAAAGGAATCATTATTTTGATCATATTCAATAAGCAATTGTGATTATGGTTAGCTATGTGCAAGGTATTATTCTATGGAGTGGGTATAAAAAGTGAAAAATTATACAGTTTCTGACTCTAAAAACCTTAAAATCTAAGAGGAAGTAAGAACATAAATTCAGAAATCATCTAATGAATAAGATCCTTAATTTTACCACAGAGCAAGTTAAAACCCAGAGAGATTAAGTAATTTTCTATTATCACACAAGCAGTCAATAGGACAGACGTGATTTGAACCCATGTTCTCTGGCCCTCAAACCTTCACTGTTTTTTTCTGTGTCATATTGCTGCTATAATGTTATAAAAACAATGCTATATCATTTTATCCATTACCATGATATAATGCTAAATATGACGGGGCAAAAGAGAAATTCAAAATGAAAAATACTTAGGAATTTAGGAAAATAAGTGGAAGAAAGCATCATTTCAGATAGAATAATTGAAGAAACTTGAAACACATTATTTGTCTTTCCTCTAGAAAGCGAAGTCAGAGTGTTTACTTGGCTGAAGAAAAAAAATCTAGCTTTTTTTCTATTATATAGAGCTAGCAGATATGGAAGATCCAAGGTAAATAGACAAATCCTCCATCCTTCTCTCTACCATAGTGCATAGAGTCTTAAATAGAGTAATTTAAAAGAGAGAAAAAAAGAAGACAGAAAAGGGAGATAGAAACATTATAAAAAAAGGACACAGGTAGAATAAACAAATGAAATCCACACATAAGTGTTCTCAAAAACTTTTCAACATCTTATCTCACTCAATGTTTTTACCAATTTCTCTAAGATTCTATGAACGGAACCAAGATGAGAACATAAAGACACAGGAGAGAGAGAGAGAGAGAGAGAGAGAGAGAGAGAGAGAGAGAGAGAGTATGATGTTGGGAAATGTGCAGGTTAATCTGGACAGTAAAAAAAAAGATTGAAGATTCACCAATTAAATGCTTACTATGTATAATAGAGTATGTTAGTTTCTTCGGTTGAGGTGTCACATTGCACTTGCCTTGAAGAAGATTTGAACTCTGGTTTTCCTGAATCTAGGTCTAGTGTTCTGTCAATTGCACCAACGTTGCCTCTGAACGGTAGAAGACAAAAAAGAAAGGCAATCTGCTTTCCTACAAATCTGTTTATTTTACAATAAACAAAAGAAATAGGACCATTTCCTGAATTTTAGACTTAAAGGCACAGAACTTAAATGTGTAGTTTTGTTTTCCGGCTGGTGAACTACAATCTTCTTCGATGAGTATGGAAAAAAAAGAAGAGTCCAGTTCGACTCCCCTTAAAGATCAGTTTAAAGAAGGATTTGAGGGGTAGCTAGGTAGCACAGTGAATAGAACACCAGCCCTGGATTCAGGAGGACCTGAGTTCAAATCTGGCCTCAAACACATAACACTTACTAGCTGTGTGACCCTGGGCAAGTTACTTAACCTCATTGCCTAACCAAATAAAAAACAATTTTAAAAAATTAAGAAGGACCTGGGCACAGTAGCTCAGCTCCCCTAGGCCTAGTAGTTCCTCAAAATTAGACTGACATTTTTGAAGCCATAGAAATAACTTCAATGTGACCTTATAATTCCAACAGAGGCAAGCCCACAGAATAGAAAAGGGATATATTTATATAAGACCTATTTTTTTATATGTGTGCATACATATATATATATGTATATATTATTGTGTGTATATATTAGTGTGTGTGGGGGGTTGTGGGTGTGTGTAGTCTAGGGCAGGGATGGGGAACCAACAAATCCTTTTATTAAGGGGATTTGTTCTGTGAAGTATGGTCAGTCAAAGGGCCATACCTGAGGACCTAGAGGGCCTGGAGGCCACAAGTTCCCCACCCCTGGTCTAGGGGAATAATAATGAGGGCACGGATAAAGTTTGAACCAGTGTTCATGAAAAGGATAGATATTAGACATGATTTTTATTGTTCAGTCATATCCAACTCTTCATGACCCCCTTTGGGGTTTTCTTGGCAAAGATACTGGAGTGATTTTCCATTTCCTTCTCTATCTCATTTTATGGATTAGGATGAGGCAAACAGGGGTAAGTGATTTACCCCAGATCACACAGCTAATAATTGCCTGAGGCCAAATTTGGAGTCTGGAAGACTCTTCTTCAAGAGTTCAAATCTAGCCTCAGGCACTTACAAGTTTACTTCCTGCTTACAGGAAATCTTGGAATTAAATGATACTCCAATAGAAGTAGAAAGGAAGTGAGAGACAGTTGGAAGCTGCATCTCATTTTAATTGACATCATATTATTTCCCCCTCCCTTAATAATTGACTTGGAACTGGGGAGGGCTAAGGGACAAATAAAGATTTGCTGTTTCAAACTAAAATGACAAGTTCTTTCAGCAATGGGCTACATATGGCCAAAAGCTTCCAGGAAGTTTGTTATCTCTAATTCACTGAGTTCCTGGAGTCCCATGAAGTTTCCAGGAGTAGCCCAGTGTCACACTTCCTGGAGTGACCACTCTAAGTCAGTTTAACCTTCACTTCATCAGGCTTAGCAGTATGTCATATAATTGATATGTACAGAGATAGACAACAAAAACAACAATAACAAAATTTTATTAAAACCCATCAGTGAGCCAGGAATAGTGCTAGGGTTTGTGGATGCAAAGACAAAGAAGAAACAGTTTAAAGCAAATGAGTACTCTAGAACCCAGTGGAGAGAAAACCTCTGGAGTACAACCAAGTGGTCTGCAATGCCTCTTGTTACTTGCCTTCTGCAACCCAAATGTGGTTTAAAAAATAAACAAAACAAAAGAAATGAACAAAAAACCTCTGGCAGCGATCCAGTCTAGAAGTCAGAAGTATCAGTTCAATCATAAAGGAAATCTTACAGAACAGTTTTATTCTGAGATAGAACAAAATATACCTGGATACGTATGCTTAGTGAAATGTATTAGGAAGCTGTAAATCATGTTGTCTCGTATCATTTGCAAGGACTTTTGTCTTTTTTATGTGCATTTATCTAGTAGAGTTTTCAGAGTTTAGGCATTGGGTCTAGCATGTCATAGATTTGTTTGTCACTGTCACTGAACTCCAAATTCACCTCATATTCCTTCCCATCTCCAGATTCAAGAATTAAGTCATGGGGTTAATATAGAATGGTATCTTGAAAGAAATAAAACAAAAGGAATAAACATTTCTAACTATTGTAGTTAGTTATTGTATTAGTTAAATAAATTGTAGTTGGTAGATCATTGTAGCACCACAACTTTGGTTCATTGTTCCTTCTCCCTTCTATTCTCCACCCTCCTCAAAGAAACTGAATGATTAACAATAAAGAGCTATAGTAGTGGAGTAAATATTAGGTAGTAATAAATATCAGAGATGTAGAGCTTCCTTCCACTTGGTTTCTGATATTTAAAAACAGTAACCCAGGGGCAGCTATATGGTGCAGTGGATAGAGCATGGTCCCTGGAGTCAGGAGGACCTAAGCTCAAAACTGGCCTCAGGCACTTGACACTTGTTAGCTGTGTGACCCTGGGCAAGTGACTTAACCCCATTGCCTTGCCAAAAAATAAATAAATAAAAGCAGTAACCTGAGATGGAAGTGTAATTTTTTTTCAACTGTGAAAAGACAGAATAGCCCATGGGACCCTTTCTTGGAGATCCCAAGATTGTAATGGGAGAAATGAGAGAAACAAGTTTCAAATCAAGTGAAAAATTCAAAGAAAACACCATCTCAGTAAAGCACAGATTTTTAATGTCTACATTAATTTTTTTTTCAGAATCCACTATTCTTCAATTTTCTTCCTCTGTTTTGAGTCATTTATCATATCATATATTGACTTATTTGAATCTTGAATTTGATTAAATTATTCTATTATATTTAAAGGTCATGGATTCTTCCTGGGCTCATTTTCCATTGATTATTTTTATATATTTTTAAATTTTTCAATCAGCAAAAATATGCTTTTCCCCCCTCTAAAGAAGAATGACAGAAAAAGAAAATGTCTGTTACAAACATATATAGTCAAGTAACATATATTTCCACATTGGTCATGTCTAAAATGAATACACATACACACACAGACACTGTCTATACATAGACTTACATGTATGTGTATATTTGTGTATAAACATACATACATAAGCATGCTATGTAAGTGTGTGCATGTACATAAATATGTGTGTATATATGTATATATGTCACTACATCTATATTTACCCATATACAGGCATACCTTGGAGATATTTTGGGTTTGCTTCCAGATCACCATAATAAAGCATATATGGCAATGAAGTGAGTTATATGAGGGTTTTTTTTTTCATATACCTTGATGTTTATGGCTGTTGACTGACAAGGGTGGTCATTGCTGAAGGCTGGGGTGGCTGTGGCAATTTCTTAAAATAAGACAATGAAGTTTGATGTATCAATTGACTCTTCATTTGACAAAAGATGTCTTTCTAGCATGTGGATGCTGTTTGATAGTATTTTACCCACCATAAGACTTCTTTCAAAATTAGAGTCAATCCTCTCAAATCCTGCTGCTTCTTGATCAACTAAGATTATGTCATATTCTTCAATATTAAAGTGTCTGAAGGAATAGGGAGATCCAAAGAAAAGGAGAGAGTTGGGGAAATGGCTGGTTAGTGGAGCAGTCAGAACACATACAATATCTAGTAATTAAGTTCACTGTCTTACATGGGCATATTTCATTGCACCCCAAAATAAATACTTTAGTAATATCAAATATCATTATTATCCCTATTTTGCAGATGAGGAATCTGAAATTCAGAGAGATTAGTCAACTTGGCCAATTTACTAAGTGATGCAGGTAGGATTTTAAGTCAATTTATTATTGTTGTTGTTATTTATTACTAATACGGCAAACTAGAAAAGAATTGAGCTAATTAGGGGTTGTGGGGGGGTGAAAACTCAGAGTGAGGATATTTAGCAGATAAGGATGAATGAATCCATTTATTTAGCAATAAATATGTGGTAATTATTATGATAAACTTGAATGAGATTAAGAGAACAGAGAGCAGTGCAGTGAATGAATTAAAGGGGTAGTCTGAGATTAAGGGTTAGAAAATAAAATTGTGTGAAGTAGTGATACAGATTCCATTCACTACTTTGTCTTTGTCTTCCTTTTTTCCTTTTCTTCCTTCATTCCTTTGTTCTTTCCTTCCTCTCTTCCTTCCTTCTTTCTTTCCCCCTCTCTTTCTGTTCCTTTTTCTTCTCTTCCCTTCCCTTTTCTGTCCTTTCTTTCTCTCTTCTAACCATGTTTAACCCATTCACATATAGACCTTCCATATTTAGCAGCAATGAACATTTTCAGAATTACTTCATTGCTTTTCTCAATGACTATGAACAAATTACACATGCAACTTTTATGAGACTGCAATTCTGCAGCTGGTGAGTAATTACTTTTTCAATGACCACAGTATATATTAAAATAAAAAACCTACATTGTGAAATTGAGTAAACATCTGATGAAATTCAGTCTATTATTTCTCCCCCTTAAAATATTTTTTGGGATTCACTGTGAAAACTGCATGAACTTTAGATTGCATTGTTTTCTACAATATTTTATCTATGCCCCTCTCTGTCTCCCTCCTTCTCCTCTTCCCCTCCCTTCTCTCACCACTTCCACAGAAAATAGAAATTATATTGCTTGGCAAATACTTTGGAGTGATATGGCTTAACACTTATTTATGTAACGAAATTGCTGGTAGTTTCATATTTTCTGTCATCATTTAAAACACAATCTTAACTATACAGAAAATGCTGCCATTTAAGTTAGCTTTTAATTAGCATATACCAAGAATAGAATTTAATCTGAGCAAGGACGTAAGAATATTGATTCTCTGTCTTCTACTAGACTGGGTCAGGTATCACTTGGGTGTTGTTTTTATTAATATACATTGCATAGAAGGCATTGAAGTCTGTCGCTGTTATTGACCCTTATTTCCCAACAGTCGATACTCATTGACTTGAGCAGGATTATTGGACTGAATTTTGCTCTTTCTTGCTAATATTTCATTTCAATATTTGACCTATGGAATAGGTATTCATACTACAGTACCCTGGGTATTTGCATTAAAGCGCAAACTTTGCAAAAAGATATACCAGATGTATTTCTCTATAGTGCCTCGCAAAAGCTTTGTCCTTGCCAGTTACATTTGGATAGATTTCTGAAGGGAATGTTAGTCCCTTGGCAAATATTCCCAAAGAAAAGAGCAGTGTTTCAGCATGAACAATTTTGCATATGCTAGTAAGTGAAAATCAACAACAGCCACAACAACCTACACAATTCTCTAGCAGCCCTGCTTTGAATCTTTACCCCTGCTTGTTAATAGTAATAGTGTATCCAAGGAGACAGAATAAACAGTGAATGCTTTGTTTTCCGCTTCCTTGGAGGTATTTCAATTAGTCATGTGTCATGATGAACCAAGAAACAATGTTTCTGAGTTCTGTGGTGATCCAGGATCTGGCCAATACTGGATAGATGAGTAAAGTGTTTCAGTCTAGTTATAATTTTGCTACTAATACGTACATGAAAACTTGCAGAGAAGCAAACATTTTTTTAAAGTGCGAAACGGGAAAGACATAGAGTAAATGTGTTACTATGTTGTTCAATTACTACTTTTTTTAAAAAAACACATGTAAAACATGTTCACAGTTTCTTTTTCAATCTTTTTTTTTCTTCTTAATTTTCTTTGTGTACCTTCTAGGGAACCAACTGTGAATGTGAGTTGGGGGCTATGCCCCCACAAGTAGATGCTTCATCTGGGTCTTATTTGGGTGACCTTTGAATTAGCAGCAACCCTCTGGACGGAAGCTTCATCTGGAACTCTTGTTGAATATTCTATTTTTCCGCCTAGAAATCCACTCAAGAAAAACAACATTTTTCTCTTTTATTTTAGACTGTTTTCAGATAGTCCGTACTCCAATGTGTTTCCTTGTTGTTAATGCAGTTTATGTGAAATAACTATGTTCACTTAATTGCTTATGTACAATATCTGTTAATTATTGCACCCATTTGTTCATGATCTTCCAACTACTTATCTACATATTGCAGTCAATATGAGTAAGATGGATTTTATATCTCTAAAATTCAGTTGCCTGGTAGTTTACCTACAGCATACTATAATAGGAGGAGAGTTCATAATTTTTTTTAAAATTTCCTTTTGCTTTTAGCCAGACCAGGACTGCTTGCTTATCAACATCAGGTCCATAGGATGAGATTTACCTCATAGACTAAGGAACCTGATTAAAATAAGAATTGAATGTCTTTCGAGAGTTCCTCACTTTTGGGGGTGGGTGGGTTCTGAGTTGTTTTTTTTTTTAATTATTCTATTTGTCCTGGTGAGGGTTGAGTTCAGACCTACAGTTGGAATTCATGAAGTGTTCAAGGAATCCCTGGAGAAACTTTGGGAGCTTTACATGGTTGCATGGACTCAGAAGATTTGGGGGCAGGAGTTGTGTACTGCAAATGAAATTTGGGAAGGTTTCATATGGATTTCCAATTGAACTTTCTAGATATTTAAGGCATCCCTGGAGGAAATTTGGGTGTAATTTTTTTTTAAGTCTCAGGAATTTTCCATCCTGACACATTTGTGTATGTGTATGTGTGTGTGTGTGTGTGAGGCAATTGGGGTTAAGTGACTTGCCTAGGGTCCTAGGGTCACACAGTTAATGTCAAGTGTCTGAGGCCAGATTTGAACTCAGGTCCTCCTGACTCCAGGGCCAGTGCTTTATCCACTGTGCCACCTAACTGCCCCCAGACACAATTTGGTTTCTTACTTGAAGCAGTAGATATTCTAGTTAATCCCAGGTTTCTTAGTGGAGAGAGCCCCTATAGTTCTAAGAATATCTTTAAGGACCACGTTTTTTTTTTTTGTTGGTTTGTTTGTTTTGTTTTGTTTTTATGTAGGAAGCTTAGAAATGGGGAAGAAGGAGACTTCAAGTGAAGAAACTGAATTATCCCTTTGCCACCTCACCCTTATTATTCCTATGTTATTTCTTTTCAAAATTAAAAAAAGGGTAACTTTAAAAAGTTATTTGAGTATTTGAGTTCTCCCATTAATTTCTCCCCCATATCAAGTAAATCCTTTTTAATTCCTCAATATATATCAACAAAAACTGACATAACAAATTTCAGCATTAGAGATATCTGAAAATGTGTATCTCTCTCTTCATTTTAAGTTCATTCCCTCTGTACCAAAAGGTGAGTGGTATATTTCATCTTTATTCTTCTGGACTTGTGATTTATCATTGCATTGATCATAGTTCTCCAGTAATCTAAATTTTTTTCTTTATAATGCTATTTTCATTATATTCTTCTAGTTCAGCTCACTTCAGTTTTCCAAGTTTCCTCTGAAACTGCTGATTTCACAATTTCTTATGGTACAATAATATTCCTTAACATTCATATTTCAATACAATTTATTTAGCAATTCCCAATAAGAAGACAGACCCACAGATTGCAGTTTTGCCTACGACAAGAAAAAAAGAGCCACTATAAATATTTTTATACATATAAACCCTTTTTTTTGGTCTTTTTTAGAGATTTATAGGATGTTCAGGGAGGACTAGCACCTCTGATGTGAGGGTTTGCCAAGCCCATTCCAGGGATGCTCATCCACCTTTGGTGTCCATTTGTCACTCAACTCTCACCTGTGGCTCCAAGAAGCTGTAGCATGCACAGCACCCACATCACAGTAAACCTTATCAGGTAGGTGGACTATACTAGGTTGAGGATAACTGACAGGCCTCAAACCCATTGGCAAAGTAGGGGATGTCTACCCCAAGAATGTTGACGTCCCCTAGTTGAATGGACAGATGATGACACTTTGTTCCACCAAACATTAAGGTCACTGAACTAGATGCTGTGAAGCACTTAGAATTTGGTCAGAAATCTAAGATGCCAAGGTCATCCTCTGCATCCTGGCCCATCACTAGTCATTTTAACTTTTGTCTTGACAATGGATTTTGATGACTCTTGAGGAAAGAGTAAGGCTGCTGACTTTGATCAAATCTACCTCACTTCAATTCAATTCACGTGCAAGTCAAGACTACCCCATGATGTCATTGGTCCACTTTGAAAATGAAGGAAGAACAACAGGGGTATAGAACTAGTGATTTTATTGCTAAGTTAAAGAGTATGTGTAGTGTGCTAATTATTTAGGCATAGTTCAAAATTGCTTTATGGAAATATGTATTTTTATGAGTATTCATCTATTTCCTCTGAGTTACTTGTTTTGTTAAAACATAATTGGGTAAAATAGTTTCTAATAATTTTTCTTATATCTTGTTCAACTGTGTGTTCTTTTCAATTTTTAATAGAAAGAATTTGGTTTTCTTCTTTCTTTTTAAAATCAAGGTAACTAACTATTTATTTTACTAGTTTTTTAAAGAGCTTATCATTTTGGTTTTCAATTAAATTATTATTTTGCTTTCAATTTTATTATTTTTGATATTTTCATAATTTCTAAAATTGTTGCTTCATTTTTTATGTTGTTGTTCAAATTTTTAATTGTGTTCCCAATTTATGTATTTGTTTTTTTTCTCTTGTTCATGAAAATGTCTAGAGATATCATTTTTTTCTCCTCAGAATGGCCTTAACTGCATTCCATAAGCTTTGGTATTATTTCTCATTATCATTTTATTCATGAAAATTTTCTATCATTTCAAAACTTTTTTCTTTGGTACTCAAGTTTTTTTTTTTAATAAGGTTCTTTTGTCTTTAATTTCTTTTAAATTATTTATTTAAGGTCCCTTTATTGAATATAATTTTATTACATTGTGATCTGTATGTGATATTATATATTTCTGTTTTTCTACATATTTTATGAGGTTTTTGTGCTTCATTACATAGTCAGTTTTGTAAAGGTGCTATTTAGCTGTGAGATATGTATATTCAATACTTTCATTCAATAATTGCCAAAGGTCTATCATATCTAACTTTTCTCAACTTCTATACAGATTCTACACTTCTTTTGTATGTATCTTTTGGCTTAATTTATCTAATTCTAAAAGGGGTTCACTATGTCCCCCACTATTATAGTTTTACTATTAATTAACCTTTCCTTTAAGTATTTAGATATGTATGTAATTAGGTTAACATACAGATTATTGATATTGATTCCTTATGTGTAGTCTTTGAACTTAATGTAATATTCCTAGTTATCTATTTTTTCTTATCTATATTTATTATAATATTGTCTGAAGTCATAATAACTACCCTTCCTTTTTTTAATTTACTTGAATCACAATAGATTTTGCTCTAGACCATTATTTAAATTCTATGTAAATCTTTGTGTAAATAAAAAATATTGTTAGTTTCTATTTCTTAATCTATCCTGCTAATCTCTTTCATTTTATGGGTGAGTGGATCCCATCCACATTCACAACTATATTTATTAATTGAATATTTCCCTCTATTCTGTTGTGTTGTGCTTTTTTCTCACTTAATTTTTCCTCTGTCTTTATAAATAAAAGGAAAGTGCTGAAGACAGCAAATTTACTCAACATGTAATCTTTTAGGTGAAGCATCCTATTTTCTCTTTGTTTCAGTTCTTCTCTTTTCTTTGCTAAGAGTCTGATGCTAGGTTTTTACTCTTTTTTCCCCTTCCCTCTTAATCCTCCTTTCATCTTCCTTACTCTAATATTTGAGTTTTTTCCCCTTACTTATTTTTCTTCTCTTCGACCTCTCTTTACCACTTCCTTGTACCTTTGATCTCCTATTTCCTCTTGATCTTGATGTACTTTTATACAAAATATTTCTATGTTTTTGTCTTTAATTTCCCTTTGTCTTATTCTTATGAAAGTGAAGTTCCTGAGATGCTTTTCCCCCACACTTTCCTCCATGGCTAAGTAATCTTCATCTTCAGCTCCTCTGTTATGCCATAGTGATTCCCCTCCCTGCTTCTTCCTCCTTTCTTACCAATATAGTCCCCTGGACTTCTTATGCTTTCCTCTCCTAATATTATTAAAACAGAAAAAAATCCCATAGACAAACTATCATTTTTACTTTTCTTTATGACACTAAAAGGTATTAGAGACCTAAGAAAATATTTCTTTCTTATCTTCCTATTAAATTGTACATATTCCATTCTTATATATTCCATTTCAATTAGACAAATGTTACCTTTTTATGTTTCCTTTGGTGCCTGCCTTTTCATTTCAAAATATCTACTCAGTTGCAGTGTTTTCATCAGGAATGCTTGGAAATCTCCTATTACATTAAAAACTAGTGCTCTTATCCTTGCTCCCCACTCCCCACTACTCACCCTTCCCAGGATAAGTTGGACTACATTTAGTATTGCTAGAGTGATTTTCCTTGATTGTAAACTTTTTTCTCTTTCCTTTTAGAATACTGTATTACAAGTTCTTTTCTCTTTCATGGTGGCATCTGCTAAAGTTTTGTATAAATTTGAAATTTGGTATCTTGGTATTTGAACTTCTTTTTGACTCTTTTTGGAGTGTTTTATTTTTCCTTTGAAAGAGAAGCCCTTGATTTTGGTTATATCTTCCTGGGAGCTTTTATTTTGAGGTTTCTTTCTGAAGGTTACTAACATTCTTTTTGTGTCTACTTTGCCCTCTGTTTCTAAGAGTTCTGGAGAATTTTTACTTAAAATTTCCTGAACTATAGTATCTAGATTTGTTTTTTCTGAACTAAACATATTATATATATATACATATATATAGTATATATACACACACATGTGTGTATACATACATATACATGTATATTATACACACATACTTATATATCTATGTGTGTGTATGTATATATATATATATATGTATTTGCCAAACACTGTGATATGCTGTTAAATGCTGGGATGCCAAAAAAAAAAGAATCCTTGCCATCAAAGAGATTTAGTTCTTAGGTGAATGACTACACAAACAGTAAAACTAGAAGCATGTGAAGGAGGGACAGCTATTCAATTGACAACATGTTACAGAGTTGGAAGAGAACTGGGATAGAGGCTTGGGCCTGGGCAAAAAACAAAGCAAAAGCTTAACTATCAGAGCTCAGGCTATATATGAATTATATATGAACTAATGCAAAGTGAAAGAATCAGAAACAAAAGAACAATATATAGTATGGTTTTCTACTTTAATAAGAATATAGAGTCTATCTCTTCTATGTTTTCCCTATTCCAGACATTATATGTGCTATATACAGCTCTTCACACCGTCCTTCATTGCTCCAGTCCCTGAAAAAAAACAACCCTTCAGCTTGTATCTCACGTATCTACTCGTGGTTTATCCCTTCCTTATCTGTAATTTCTCCTGATGCAGTATCTTCTTCCCTTCTGCCTATAATATACCCAGATTAACCTATGTTTTAAAGCAAAATGAACAAAAACAAAACAAAAACCCTTCCCTATACCCTCACATCTACTTAAGCCATAATCTTTTATCTTCTCCTTCCTGCAATATTCACTTATAGAAAGATTCATCAACATTTGTTATTCTCTCTATTCTCACCTCTCATTCTTTGCTAAACCCCTTTCAGTAACATTTACAACCCTTAACCTCTACTGAAATTCCTCTGAAATGGTACCTTGATCTCTTATCTTTTAAATCCAATGGATTTTTCCAAATATTCATTCTATTTACAGTTTTTCACAGTACTGATCACACCCTTCTCCTGGATACTCTTTTATCATAGGTCAGGTAGGTGGTTGAATGGATAGAGCTCCAGGATAGGCCTGGAGTCAGAAAGACCTGAGCTCAAACTCAGCCTCAGACCTCACACTGAACAAGTCACTCAACCTCTGTTTGCTTCAGTTTTATCAATTTTAAAAGAGGGATCCCCACCTCCTACAGTTGTTGTGGAATCTTGTTCATCAAGATATAATGAAATGAAGTAAAATTTGTAAAAGTGCTTATCACAGTGCCTGGCACATAGGTGCTATATAAATGTTTACTCGTTTCCCTTTCCTTGGATTCTGTGCAACTATTTTATCTTGGTTCTCCTCTCTGCCTGAATAGTCTTTTTAGTTTCCCTTGATAGATTAGCATTTACCTCTGGCCTCTAATCCTGGATATTCCTCGAGACTCTGGTCTAGATTCTTTCTATACACTCACTTTCTTGATGATTTTGTGACTTTCCATTGACTTAACTATCACTTCCATAGTACAACAATTAAATCTTTCTAGACTCAACCTCAATTCTTTCCTGACCTTCAATGATCCATAACAGTAACTGCCAATTGGGCATCTCCACCAGCAAGTGTCACTAGCATCTAAAATTCACCATTATTATGCTGATAACACTATTTTGATTAGCAAGATCTATTGCATACTTTTTTATGTAATAAATGTGTGTTGATTATCTGATTGATTAGATCTCTTACCTTCCTCTGTGGCAGTCGTCATGGGAATTTAATAGGAGTATTTCTCTGGATATATTTGTTCAGAAACCTTTAAACAACTTATTAAGTTCTTGTCTCTCTTGCATATGTCTCTGAACACTCAATTTGCACTAGCAAAATCCAAATTGAGTTTATAAAAACTTCTATAATTTAGATCTTTTCTTCCAAATTTATCTTTCTTCTCCTTTCCATACTTCTTGCATGTATCCAAGTAAGTGGAGCTGACACTAATCTATAGCTACCTGGTTTTAATACAGTACTAAATGCAAGTCAATCAACCCAATATATTAATGCTCAGTATGTGGTTGGAAACCCCTCCCCATTCTCTTTTGTCTTGGGTAAAAGTAGGAGGTAGATGAAAGACGACAAGATGGGAATGGGTCACTAAGGGAAGTGCCAGGGGATGCTAAGTTGATCTCCCCCTCTGGTAATATTGCTTCATGTCTGATGGATATTAGCAGTCTCTGGACTATTTCTTTCCTTCACAGCAGATATTAGAACTACTTTTGCCAGAGTCAGGAGAGTGACAGACACTTGGATTGTGCTTAGTCCCAGCTCTGGAAAAGTTTAGCCTAAAGTACCAGCAAAGGATTTGTCCTAGACCCAAACTGACCTCACATTTCTGTCTTCAAGATTAAGTCTCTCCCTTCTCTCTGGGAGAACTCCATCACTCCTGCTAAAACAAGTCAAAACCAGAAAAGGAGATTTTTAGATGAAAAGTTCAGACTAGCTAGCACCCAGATTTCCAATTCTTATTGGGCACTGCCAGAGCATCACAATACTAACTTCTCGCCCTGACTTCCACCTACCTTCACAGGATTATATCATACTACTCCTCTTAATAAGTTTGATGTTACTGCTCAATTGTTCCAGTAACTGTCCCTTCAAGTCAACTTTTGATATCTTTTGTATTCATATTTCCACAGGCACATTCACCCAACCCACTCCATACCACCCCCAGCCTGAAATTCATTCACTTCATTCTTCTGCCTTTTAGAATTCATATATTCCTTCAAGGCTCAGCTTGGGAGCTGCATCTTATGCACAGACTATTCTGATTTTCCTCTATATTAGTGTTCTCTGCCTCATCAAATCATCCTGTATTAACATTTCTCAAGAGATGTTATATCTATCCTCCCCCAACAGAATGTAACTTCTTTGAAGGCAGGAACAATTTAATCTTTTGGAATTTCTTTTCTTAGTTCCTAGAATTTCTTTTCTTAGTTTCCTTAGTTCCTTTCCTTAGTTCCTATTGAATGAATGACTATAACTAGGCAAGTAAAGAAAATAACAAAAAAAAATTCCTATTAAATACACAGAAAAGATATTCAAGGGCATAAGCAGATAGTAACAAGTTCTTAGTACCATTTTAAAATTATTATGCATGTTTTTGTTTTAGGTTTCCTTTCATATTCTGTAAGTAATATAATTTAATTTTGAGACACTTTTTATTGGTTTCTATTTTTCTTCTTTTTGTGTGTTCTTTTTGTGTATTTGAAAATATGTACTTTTAAAGTTAAAATAATTTTAAACTAAATATTATCCCCAAAACAAACAAGCAAACAAAAAATACTTTGTATTTATCTCCCTCATTCCCAAGCACAAACCACTAGATCAAAAAAAGTGCTTAACTCATATTTGTTGAATTTTGTTGACTAAAAGACAAAAATTTTACTTCAAATAGTATACATTTATTTAATACTCACATGTCTCTGAATATACAAGATCATTATGACAGGGAAAAAATTGTCCTTTTGACTTCAATTATGAAACAACCACAAACATCAAGATTCAATTTTATTCCATAATGTTTTATTCTCACATGCAGAACAGATATGTTAATGTTTGATAGAAACAGAATGTGCTACTTTTGGCCCTAAATACTTACAGTTGAGCCTTTTAAGCATCTCATAATTTTTATTTTATTTATGTGTTTGTTTTATACCTTTTTTGCCACTCTTTAAATAGTATTTTATTTTTCCCCCAATTGTATATCAAGAAAATTTTTAGCATTTATTTTTACAAGACTTTGAGTTTTTAATTTTTCTCCCCTTCTTTCTCCCCTCCCCTCTTCTGAATATGGTAGGCAGTTTGATGTAATTTATACATGTGCTATCATGCAAAACATATTTCCATATTTGTCACAATTGTGGAAGAAGAAATAGATAAAAAATAGCATGAGAAAGATTAAAGTAAGTGAAAAAATGCTTCAATCTGCATTCACAGTCCATCAGTTCTTTATCTGGATAGGGAAAGCATTTTCCTTCATGAGTCCTTTGTACTTGGCTTGGATCATTGTGTTTCTGAGAAGAGTTGTCATTCATAGTTGATCATCAAATACTGTTGCTGATGCTGTGTACAATGTATTCCTTATTCTGCTCATTTCATTTTTCATGAGTTTGTATAAGTCTTTCCAGGTTTTTCTGAAATCTTACAGTTCATCATTTCTTATACAATAGTATTCCATTGTATTCACATACCACATCTTGTTCAGTCATTGCTCAATTGATAGGCATTTCCTCGACTTCCAATATTTTGGCACCAAGAATAGGACTGCCATAAATATTTTTTGCACAGGTAGGTCATTTTCACTTTTTTATGATCTCTTTGGGATACAGACCTAGCAGTGGTATTGCTAGATCAAAGGGTATGCACGGTTTGGTTGCCTTTGAGCATAGTTCCAAATTATTCTCCAGAATGATTGGCTTAGTTCACAACTTCAACAACAGTACATTAGTGTCCCAGTTTTCCCACATCCTGTCCACCATTTGTCATTTTTGTCATATTAGCCAATCTGATTGGTATGAGGTTGTATTTCAGACTCATTTTAATTTGCATTTCTCTAATCAAAAGTGATTTAGAGCACTTCTTCTTATACCTATAGATATCTTTGATTTCTTTGTCTGAAAACTACCTGTTCATATCCTTTGACCATTTGTCAGTTGGGGAATGGCTTGTATTTTCATGCATTTGACTCAGTTCTCTATATATTTGAGAAATGAGGTCTTTATCAGAGACAGTTTCTGTAAAGATTGTTTCCCAGCTTTCTGCTTTCCTTCTAATCTTGGTTGCATTGGCTTTCTTTATGCAAAAGCTTTTTAATTGAATATAATCGAAATTATCTATTTTATATTTTGCAATGCTTTCTATTGCTTGTTTGGTCATGAATTCTTCCCTTGCCCATATATCTGATAGATAGACTGTTCCTTACTCTTCTAATTTGATTACTTTATTGTCTATGGTACCTTTTAACAAGATGTGGTTTTCTTCCTCATCTCTTTTAATTAGGTTTATTTTTGCTTTTACTTTGTCTAAGATCAGGACTGCTACCATGCTTTATTTATTTATTTATTTATTTTTTAATTACAGTGGAAGCATAATAGATTCTGTTCCAATCCCTTAGCTTTACTCTGTGTGTCTCTCTATTTCAAGTGTGTTTCTTAGAAACAACTTATTGTGGGATTCTGATTTTTGATCTATTCTGCTATCTGCTTCTGTTTTATGGGAGAGTTCATCCCATTCATATTCACAGTTATGATTACTACTTGTGTATTTCCTTTCATCCTATTCTCCTGTTTGTCCTGTCTCTCCTTTAACCCTTTCCCTCCTCACCAATGTTTTGCTTCTGTTTTGCCCCTGATTTGCCCTCCCTTCTGTCAGCCCCCCTCCCCACTTTACTTTGTCTCCTCCCCTCCTACTTCCCTGTAGTGTAAGATAGATTTCTATAGTCAATTTATTGTGTATATTATTTCTTCTTTGAGCTGATATTGATGAGGCTAAGGTTCAAGTGATGCCCATTGCCACTCCCCCTCACCTTCCCCTCTACTGTAATAGGTCTTTCTTGCCTCTCCATGCAAGATAATTTCCCCATTCTACCCCTCTCTTTCTTCTGTGTAATTGACTAGAATTCAACTTATACCATACCCTCTGTCCATGTGTATCCTTCTATGTGTACTGTTAGTGATACAATTTTTAAAAGTTACAAGTATCATCTTCCTGTGTGGAGACATAAACAGTTTAGATCTGTTGAATCCCTTATCCTTTCTTTTCCCTTTTTGCCTGTTTATGCTTCAATTAGGTCTTGATATTGGAGATCAAATTTTTGGTTTATTTCTGGTCTTCTTCTTATGAAGGCTTGAAATCCTTCTATTTCAATGAATGACCATTTTTACCTTAATGTATTATGCTTAATTTTGCTGGTTAAGTGATTCTTGGTCATTGTCTTACTTCCTTTGCCCTCTGGAATATCATGTTTCATGGCCTCTAGTACCTTAATGTTGCAACTGCCAGGTCCTGTGTGATTCTGATTGTGAATCCCTGATATTTGAATTGGTTCTTTCTCACCACTTGTAGTAATTTTTTCCTTGGTCTGATAGTTTTGAAATTTGGTTATAATGTTCCTTGTTTGTTTGTTTTTGTTGTATTTCGTTTCTTTGTTTGTTTGTTTTTGGGGGGGTAATCTCTTTCCTGAGGTAATGAGTGATTCTTTCAATGAATATTTTGCCCTCTGGTTCCAAGACATCAGGGCAGTTTTCTTTCATAATTTCTTGAAAGACACTGTCTAGGTTGTCCTTTTAATTATGGCTTTCCAATTGTCCAATGATTCTGATATTGTCATTCCTGGATCTATTTTCCAAGTCAAAATTGTTTTTCCATGAGGTATTCTACATTTTCTTTCATTTTTTTCATTCTTTTGAATATGTTTGATTGATTTATGATTTCTTATAGAGTCATTAGCTTCCACTTGCCCACTTCTAACTTTTAATATGTTGTTTTCCTCAATTAGCTTTTGTACTTTCTTTTCTATTTGCCCAAACTTTAAGGAGTTGTTTTCTTCTGTGGACTTTTTATATCTGCTTTTCCATTTGACCAATTCTAATTTTTAAACAACTTTTCTAAGCTTTTGATTTTTTTACTCTAATTCTCTTGCATCCCAGGATGCAGTGGGAGACCTTGGTCCTTTTAAGCTAAGGTCTTTTCAGGTTCTCAGTTTGAGTGAGGCAACACCCATTCAGTGAATAGGCCTCTTTAAGAAGTGACTCAAGGGATGGTCCCTTCAATTAAAAAAAATCATACTGTGAGGGGTTGCTGGCCAGAAGAGGAACAGTTACTATTTACATTCACTCTGAGCCAGGAGGGCTCAAAAAATAACCATTAAGTGGTGTTTGGGCAGGGGGGACCCATTGTTGTCTAGTCCATGAAATCCAGAGTGAGTCGGGTTTAAGGCTCGGTCTTTGGGAAAGAAACCTAGCCAGTAAACCCCAAGTTAACTAGGTGGCTTTCAGCCATCAAAATTTACCTTCCTTTGGGCAGAACACTGGGAGAGGAGAGGAAAGGTGATAAGAGAGGAGGCAAAAGGAAGTAAGGAAGAGAAGAGAAGAGAGAGGAGAGGAGAGAAGAATGAACTGAGTTGTCTAACTGGAACTGGACAGCTGGCTACACATTCAGGTAGCTCAGACTACTCACAGGTTGTGGTTTGTCCTTTGTCCTTTTTTTAATCATTAATTTATTTATTTTGAGTTTTCAACATTTACTTCCATAAGATTTTGAGTTTTAAATTTTCTCCCCTTCCCATTCCTCTCCCCGCACACCCAATACAACATGTGATCTGATATAGGCTCTGCTTATACATATTAATTAATTATTAATATACATATTAATATTAATATGTACATATACATATTAATTAATTAATTAATATGTACATATACATATTAATATTAAGCATATTTTCCCATTAGTCATGATATAAAGAACTAATGGGAGAAACTATAAGAATGAAGTAATAAAACAAAAAAAAATAAAGGAAAATGAGAGCAAATGCTTCCACCTGCATTTGGACTCCATAGTTCTTTCCCTGGATGTAGATACCAATTTCCATCATGAGTCTTTTGGACTTGTCTTAAATTCTTGCATTGCTGTGAAGAGCCATGTCTATCAAAGTCAGTCATTCCACAATGTGGCTGATATGGTCTACGATGTTCTCCTGGTTCTGCTCATTTCACTCTGTATCAGTTCATGTAAGTCTTTCCAGATTTTTCTGAAGTCTGCCTGCTCATCATTTCTTATAGCACAACAGTATTCCATTGCATTCATATGCCACAATTTGTTAAGCCATTCCCCAATTGATGGGCAAACCCTCAATTTCCAATTCTTTGCCACCACAAAAAGAGCTACTATAAATATTTTTTGTACATGTGGGTCCTTTTCCCATTTTTATGATCTCTTTGGGATACAAACCTAGAAGTGGTATTATTGGGTCAAAGGGTGTGCATATTTTTATCACCCTTTGGGTATAGTACCAAATTGCTCTCCAAAATGGTTAGATCATTTCACAACTCCACCAACAATGCATTAGTGTTCAAATTTTCCCACATCTTCTCCAACATTTATCATTGTCCTGTTTTGTCACATTAGCCAATCTGACAGGTGTGATGTGGTAATTCAGTCATTTTGATTTGCATTTCTCTAATCAATAGTGATTTAGAACATTTTTTTCATATGGCTATAGATAGCTTTAGTTTCTCTCTCTGAAAACTGCTTGTTCATATCTTTTGACCATTTATCAATTGAGAAATGATTTGTGTTCTTATAAGTTCGACTCAGTTTTCTATACATTTTAAAAATGAGGCCTTTATCAGAGACAGTGGCTGTAAAAATTTTTTCCCAGTTTTCTGCTTCTCTCCTAATCTTGGTTATATTGGCTTTGTTTGTGCAAAAACTTTTCAATTTAATGTAATCAAAATTATCCATTTTGCATTTCATAATGTTTTCTATCTCTTGTTTGGTCATAAATTCTTCCCTTCTCCATAGATCTGAAAGATAAACTATTTCTTGCTCTTCTAGTTTGCTTATAGTATTAGTCTTTATACCTAAATCCTGTACCCATTTTGACTTTATCTTAGAGTGTAAGATGTTGGGTTTGGGGTTTTTTTGGCCTTTTTTCTTTCTTTTAAATTTGAGCTCTGATTCCAGGGTGGAAGGGACACTGACTTAGGCTTTTTGTGCTAGTGGCTGCAGGTCCTGGCTGTTTACCTGGTGCTGTGCCAATGTTGCCCTGAGGCCTACAGAAGATTTTCATGCACTGAGGGGGTGTACTGGGGGTTAGCCATCACTGCTGGAGGCCAGAGCAGTCTGGCAGCTTACATGGTGCTGAGCTGAGGTCCTAGTGGTGGTGTCTGGTGTGTGCTGAGGCCAGGTAGGTACTTTTTGTGTTTTCCCATAACTACACTGAAGCACATGGTGGTTTGGCCTTTTGAGGCTGCCTGTTTGCCCTGGGCTACACTGAAGCATGGCAGGCCAATGCATGACTGACAGCTGTCTGTTTTCTTAGGCACTCATAGCCTTGGTTTTTACCTGTTTGCCTGCATGGGGCTGTGCTGAAGCACATGAAAGTCTGGCTGGAGGAGGATGCCTATCTGCCTGGGGCTTCACTGAAGCATGTGGCAGGTCTGCAGATTCCCCTGGATAAGCTAAGGATGTGTGGAGTCCAGGTGTCAGTATCTGTCTGCTTCATCACACTGGGGCTCAAGATCTCCCACTGGTTTGCTGAAGTGGGGCTTGCTGATGGCTTGCTGGTATGCTTCTTGTCCTGGACTGTGCTTCCCTTTTATCTGAGTGAGGTGTACCTTTCTTGCTGATCCTCAAATTTTCTTGGGCTAAAAGATTGTTTTAACCCATCTTTTTTTTTACTGGTTCTGCTGTTCCAGGCTTTATTTTGAGGCTCCATTTTATGGTTGTTTGGTGATGAGTATGGGAGAGTACATGGATTTACAGCTTACTTCACCATCTTGGTCCCCAGAAGTCCCATCTCATACGTATATCCAAAAGGCAGCTAGGTACCTCAATGGATAGAACATCTGTCACGGCATCAAAAAGACTGTGTTTAAATGTAATCTCAAACACTTAGTAACTATATAACCCTTGACAGGTCACAACCCTGTTTGCCTCAGTTTCCCCAACTGTATAATGAGCAAGAGAAGGAAATGGCAAACCACTCCATTATCTTTGCCAAGGAAACTGGAAATGAAGTCATGAAGACTCAGACATGACTGAACAAAAACAACAACAACAATGACAAAACTCATTCAAGATTTATTGTAAGTAGGAATTTAGTAGTAGTATTGAATGCAGACAAAAATATATAGGTATATTTTTCCCTTGAGAAAACTGTGGCATAGCTACTTATAAGTGGGGAAACTTAAAGTCGTTATGAGAAGCAAAATATTACACAGGTTCATGTTATATACAATAATACAAGATTGTACAGTTCTCTTCTGTACCAAATCTGATTGCTATTTTGTTAGCTAAAACTTTCAGAATACTGACTAGGGGTTTATTTGCCTTTAAGATGCCATTAATTATTTACTTCCTTAAGTTTTATTTGAAATAAAACAACTTATTAACTATAGTAATTTTCCATATCTCCCCCTAAAAACAGTGAAATAGGAAGATCCATGTAAAAAAAAAACTTACATGGCAGTATCTGATGTTTCCCTTGTGTTTGAGATGAATTTATAGTATGATTTGAATTCTAGTTAAGTGCATATAGATATAGTGAGACTGTGCAGCCAGTGAAGACTTAAGCTTTACTAGATGTCGAGAAAAAAATCTTAAATGCAACACGTCTGAAACTTATCTCATTATCTTTCTCCCTAACTACCCGTAACCTACAAGTTCCTTATTATAGACAAGGCCAAAGCCATTTCCCAATTCATTTGGCTTACAACCCTGGGTGTCACCCTCAAATCCTCATGATCTCTCACCTTCTCCCCATCATATATCCAATCCATAGAAAAGAACTGCTGAGTTCACCTTCACAGCATCTCTCAGATATATCCCTTCTCTCTTCTGATATTGCCACCAATATGTTGAAGTCTTTCGTCATCTCATGCCTGGCCTATTGCAACACCTTGTTGGTGTATCTGCCTGCCTCAAATCTCTCCCTAGTCCAATTCATCCATCTAGCCACAAAAGTGATTATTTTTCCAAAGCACAAGTCTGATCATATCACACTCCTACTCAAATTCCCTATCTGGAGGCCTCCAGGATCAAATACAAAATCTTCTGTTTGGCATTTAAAGTCCTTTATAATATAGCCCCTTCCTACCTTCTTTTCCAGTCTTCTTAGACCTTATTTCCTGATATATTTTTGAGTCTAATGACACTTGTCTGGTTGTTTCATGAACCAGACAACCCGTCCCTCATCTCTGGGTATTTTCTCTAACTTCCCACCCACTCCTATGTCTGGAATGCTCACCATCCTCATCTCCACTTGCTAACTTCCCTGGGTTCCTTTAAGTCTCAATTAAAATCTCATCATCTACAGGAAGATTTCCCCAATCTTCTTTGATTGTAAGGTCTCTGCTCTTTAAATTATTTCCTGTTTATCCTACATACACTTTGTTTGTATATCTTTGTTTGCTTTTTCTCTCCCCCATTAGATTGTGAGTTCATGAAGGGTAGAGACTGTATTTCACCTCTTTTTGTATCCCCAGTGTTTGAAGTACAATGCCTGGACAAGTAAGTGCTTAATAAATGTTAACTGACTGACTGACTTAGCTTAGAAACTGCCAGTACTGGGAAGGCATATCCAGGTGTTGTATATACACCTATTTCTAGTATTGATAATTTCAACTGGCCACAGGAGTTCTAAGACAAACTCAGAGCACAGCTTTCTTTTGTTATTTAATTAGGACAATTTGACATGTAGACCAGGGTTAAAGTTTTTTACTATATATCACTGTGGTATGCTCCACAGTCCTCAGCTTTATTGTGATCTGAATGGTTCTGTTGATTTTATCTGTGAGACTGGAATCTGAGCCAATGAGTTCAGTTTGTGTCTGTACTTTGTAGGGAGTGGAGACTCTGGGGAACCTCATTAGTCTTTATGTATTCATGGGTGGCAGGGAATTAACTGAGAAACCAGAGTCAATTATTTTCACCCAGGAGCCAACTGATGATGAGATGTGAATAATCACTTTTAGTACATGTGATTGCTCTGAACTGAAGTGTTTCCCCTCTCATAATGGAGGTACAATAGGACAAAGATCTAGTTCTAGTGCCTCAAGAACTTCTTAGCTTCCTTTTCTGCTTCCTCCTCCTCCTCTTTTATAAGAATATGACAGGTATTTGTTTCCTTGACCAAGTGAGTGCTATCTGTATCAAGTAAGGAGCATCAATAACCACATAGGAGAAGCTCCATTAAAGAATAAGTGACAAAGTAGTAACTAATTACTAATGAATAAGAACTAAAGCCTGAACTCATTCTATATCTAGAAAATAAAAGATTCATAAAGAATATAAATATTTGGAGTATGTATATTTGGAGACTGGGTATTAATATTTGCTGTAAACATAAGGGTAAGATTGGTTACTACTTTAAGAAATGTCCTGCTAATCATGAGACCTTGCATGTAGTGAGTAATCATATGCTTTATTGATATGGCAAATAGCTGCTTCAGCAATAAATGAGCTGAGTGCAAATAGGCTAATAGCAAATGGTTCATAGGAAATTTGGGGTATCAGGTGATGCCCTTTAATCAATATTTGAATGAATCCCAGGGACATATCCTGATATTTAAGTCATTGTATATCAACATGTTGTAGTTGTGGTTATTTCTAACATCTGTCACTCACTGCTTGACTATAGACCAATTTCTTACTTCTCAGAGCTTTAGTTCCTCCAGCTGCAAAACAGGGAAAATAAAACCTTATTTATAAATAAGTACTTTAATTAAATAAGTACCTTAATTAAAATTAATACTTAGCGCAAAATTGTTGTGAGATTCAAATAAAGTGATGAAATAAAGAACATGGCAAAATTTAAGGCACATTTTATTTTGTACTAGATTAGGGGTTTCATCAGTGTAAAGAGCTCTCTGACATGGTAGTGTCCTCCATCAATACAGACAGACCAGCAGCTTATCTGTAATTTATATTCTTAGGGAGTTGACAGGCATTATGGGATTTGTCCTGTTCCATAGCTATTGTGTGTCATGGGTAGGGCTTAAACCTTGGTCTTTCTGCCAAATCAAGACTAGCCCTTTATCAACTATGACCATGGCACCTCTCTTGATTGAGATCATATTCCATTAAATTTTTGTCCTCCTTTTAATAAGGATTGATGATGCCACAGTGGCCAAGCCATTGAGTTATATTGTTCAGTACGTAGGGCCTTATCATATGGGATTTTTTCCCCCTTGTCTGATTAAAGGATTTGGAGCTCCAAGGATTATCTAATCTCTTCTTCCTTGTCCAAGTAGGAGTTACTCAACTAATGGCCAAATTATGAGTAACTATCTTCATTTACATCTCTACAAAAGGACATTACAGAACTGTAGTTATAAATAGCCTCTACTACCAGAAAAGAAGGGTAAGTCGGATTTCATCAAAACATTGATAATCCAATGCCTTTAAGATCTGCCCAAGTGGGAAATATGGTTATTGATTCGGTTGTCAACCCAGAGAAATATAGATGAATCCCAGGGTGAATTAATATCACAAAGGAGCCAGCACTAGAGTTAACCCCACAACATTATGCATCAACCTAATTCATTTTCACATGTTTCCCCATCCAGTTGTCAATGTAATATGATAATTGAGTTTCTAGTCATTCCACAGTGCCAGGTTAAGGTAAGCACTTGAAAAATGCTTTTGAATAATGATCATTTGGCAGATGAGATCTGTGGGGCTGTTAGGCAAGCCTCTAGAGAGTAGTACACTTCTGTTTATTAGGAATACAACTTTATAAACTTCCAACTTTGGGCTATTAAATATTCAGTTTCAAATAAAACATCAAAGTGTAAATATTGGTTTTCATACTGAGGATGATTTACCTTTTCAAAATCACTTCTAAAATGAAAGGCTACCACAAAGCAGCATTTTTAAGAGAAAGCTTGTGTATAATAAAAAGGGTGTTTCATCACCAACAAGTAAATAATCATTAAAGAATGCAAATTATCAGGAAAAAAATAATAATTACCCATGATTTGACAATTGCTTGGATGGACAGAATCCAGACACTGCTAGGAATTATTAAATACTTTAATATTTGGCATAATCAAAATTCAATTTTTGTTTTGATCAATTTTAAGGTCCCATAAATGATCTGAAAAATCAAAATAAATTATGGACAATTAAACTTGAAAAAGACTAGAAAATTTATGACATTCTCATAATGATAGAGGGCAAATAATTACATAGATTTAACATGCTTTGTATTCTATTTTAAAAGTCCAACATATAATTACTGTAGTCTGAATTGAAGTCAAGAATTTATCCAATGGGTGCCAACATTGGTTTTGATTTTCTATTTCCTTATTTGTTTCCTCCTACACAAATAAGCAGGAGTAATTTTAAAAAAAATTCCCTTAAATCTACCTGCTTGATAATATTTTCAAGCATTTGTGAGCACACGTATTTTAATTTAAAAAAATGCATTTACTATACATATCATAATTGAATAAACTTTGTAACTCAGTTAAGAATTCCCCATAAAGCTAGATGGTTCCGCACTTAACTTTGACCTTAACTGAAAGGAATGTGTTTTCTAACTTAAAAAAGAGTCTTTCATTTAGGCTTATTTAATGTAAAGATTGACACTCACTATTCACACTATTCTGCTATCATTTTGCTCCTTCTGATATACATGGTCAATAGAAGATCACTTTAGATAAATGCAATCTTCAAATGTAGTGAGTATTGAATAGATATTATTTTTGGATGTTTTCTTCTCTTTATAAACCTTGTTAACCACAAGTCTTTATTGGTCTTCGGTAAAATGAATGAAAAGACACTTAAGAGAAGGAAACTGAGGGAGAAACTTCCCTAGAAGAGAGTTATAGTTCTAACAATGAGATGTTTTGACTAGAATCTATGCCTTTGCCTGGGAGTTAAAAATTAACAAGAGAATAAAGGGAACTTCAGATTCTTTGATATTATTTCTAAGTGGAGAATGAATGCTTACTTGGAAACTCTTCTAAGTAATGAGTAAATTGAGGGGCAAGTAGGAGTGATCAAGCAATTCAGTTCAGCACCCATTCCCTAATGACTATCTAGCTTTGTTTCTTTGAGCAAGTTACTAAATTTCTCTAAGCCCCAGTTTCTTCATCTACAAAATTATGGGGTTGGACTAGGTTTTCCTATCTGTACATGAATTATCTGATAAGCCTACAAATAGGGTGTATAAAGTGGAGATAAATTACCATATGAATACTTGCTGAACAGTACATCATTTCTTCTAATATTTGACTTATCATCATCCATGTTAGGATAGTCTTGTATACATAAATTTCTTTACATCAAGCCTGTATCTATGTTTTTATAACTTCTACCATGGCTTCTAGTTTTGCTTTTTGGGGAAAAGCAGAGGAAGTCAAATCCCTCTTCTAGATAAAAATGTCCTCACACACCTGCAGAAAACCATAATCCTGCAGAACTTCACCCTTCATGTTTTCACTTCTTCTAGTTAAACTTCCCTATTTCCTTCAACAGATATTTGCATGGCACGGCCTCACCATCCTAGTCACCTTATATTGAATATTCTCCATATTGTCAATGTCCCTTCTAAAATGTGATGCCAACAACTGGGCATGATATTCTAAATATGGCCCACTCTGGGGCAAAATAGAGTGGAACTACCACATCCTGTATTACTTTATCTTAAAATACAGTCTAATATCACATTCCCCACATCACAAGTTTACTCATACTGAGCTCCCAGATCTTTTTGTTTGTTTGGTTGGTTGGTTCGTTCTTTTTATTGGTGAGGCAATTGGGGTTAAGTGATTTGCCCAGAGTCACACAGCTAGTGAGTGTCATGTGTCTGAGGTTGGATTTGATCTCAGGTCCTCCTGACGCCAGGACCAGTGTACTATCCACTGCACCAGCTAGCTGCCCCTCCCAGATCTTTTCTAGATGAACACCATCTAGGTATGTTTTCTCTATCTTATACTTTTGAATTTGAGATTTGGAACTTAATATAGGAGTTTTAATTTTTTTGCCATTAAATTTCATCTTATTAGATTCACAATTTTGTTTCAGGACTTTGAAATCATTTTTGGATATTGAATGCAGTTTATTTAACAGGCATTTGTTAAATATTTATGCCAGGGTTGTGCTCTAATATTTTAGTTACTCTTCCCACATTTCTTTCATCTGCAATTTTGATAAGCACAGCATTTTTACACTCATGTAAATACTGGACAGTGCTCTGGACAGATGTCCTTGTTTTAGGAAAAGCATCAACCCTCACTATGCTTTACAAAAAATCATTCTATAACAGTTCAATAAACTAGCTTCAAATGTTTCATTAATTTCTCTATCAAGAAAAGATTAGTCTGTTTTGTTTTTCTTCTCTGGATACCTCCCAAGGATAAACATTGGTATCTTTCTTAGGTCACTATCCTAGCACCACTCCCCACAAAGTCTAGCTCTGTGTTCTTTATTTGTCTTCTTGACCTGTACAAGTGAATGGTTACTGTCAATTTCTCCTATAAACCACATAAGATTCACAATATATTTTTGCTGAATCCCATGAAAAGAGCAAACTTTTTTCAGAGCAACTATTTTATTAGTGATTATTGATAATTTTGCAGCCTATATATTTTTACCTCTATAATTATTGGAGTAGTTAAGAATATATTCACATGTGAGAGCTCTGATGACATTTAAGGAGGTGTTTCTAACTAGAAAGCTGCTGTTGACTTTAAGTGAAAAATGACCTGAATTATAAACTTCAACTTCTTCTATCAAGGGTATTTCATGAAAACATGCCTGCTACCCATCTGAATTGGACTGACCTCTAGGGATGCTGATTTTCTAATGACCTGCAAAACTGCACAACACAAAGCTCTTGGCCTATTCTAAAAATAGTAAGTACAATTAGTTTAGCAAATCAAAGTTTCTACTCATCAGAATGACAAAATAACTTGTTAAATAGCATGCTTAATTTACATATCCAAGAGCTAACAAATGCTTCATCTACTATTTATTTGTTTACATCTTTTTAGTGACAACCCCCCCCAAAAAAATAAAGCACTGCAAATCATTGGATGGCTGACACTCTACAAAAAGTAGCAGGTAATTAGAAGCATACTGTTATCATGCATTTATAGCAAACTACAATCTGCCTTCAGAGCAAATTTACCATTATCTTATCTGGCACTTTTTTATATATAATTATGCAGATATTTATGCTTATGTACAAGCATAATTAAAATATGTGTAAACTGAAAATGAACTTTTTTTCTTTTTCACAATATGCTAAATAATCTTTTGTGATTCTCTAAAAACTGAAGTTATTTTTAATCTGTACCTGTATTCTATTACTTTTGAATATTATGGAAGATGAAGCATATAGTAGCAAAAATACCCCCCTTTTAAAAACTGGAATCCAATAAAATGTACTAAAATATTTTCTATGTGTGTAATATCATAATCCTGTTTCTTAGATTTTATTGATTTATGTAGAAATTTTACAAAAATGTAATGTTGTTGGAAGTGCTCACAGTATATCTGATATAAAATGAAAATTGAAAACAAAATATAATAAACTAGGAGACCACATCTCTTACTCTACCTACTCTGATATAAAGGATATAGTTGTGGACTTTGAGATGTTAGTGTATTAAATAGGTAATAATATCTTATTATTCCTTTAGAAAATATATGCATTTCTCTTTGATAGAGTCAGATTTGAGAAATTTCAGTCAATGGAAAATGATTGACCATGAATTAGGTGATCAAAAAATGGCAGTCCTATCAGGTAGGGTCATTTTAGGAAGTAGTAAGCAGACTAAAAAGAGCCTAGCTTATAAAAGAATTTCTGTTTATGTTGGAGGAGATTTTTCTATTCTTTTTTTCAATTAATTATGGTGTCTACAAAAGTGATACTATTCACCCAGACAAGGATTCTCCATCCAGCTGTTGGAGAGACAGTTGGAGAGAGTTGAGGCTCAGTTAAGGGAGCAGAGATAAATTTTCCAGACAGTCAAAGCTATAGAGAGATAATCACTAGAGCATTGCAGCAGATTCAAGGGACCTATCCCCTCAAAGTGAAAAAGAGAGCTGTCTATGGATTCAAGAGAGAGCTAGTAAGTAAAATGGCCAATTTTGATTTCATAAAATTGAAAAACTTTTGCATAAACAAAACCAATGCAGTTAAAATAAGAAAGGAATGGAAAAGGTTAAAAAGGAAAAAAATATTTTTTTACCATTTCTGTGATACTTAAGATATGTAAGGAATTGATTCAAATTTGTGAGAGAGGGAGCCATTCCAAAATAGCTAAATGATTGAAGCATATGAATAGTTTTTTTTCTTTTTTGCCTGAGTAATTTTTAAAATTTTTAACTTTCAGTTTCCAATTCTCTCTCTCTAGACCTCTCACTCACCCATTGAAAAGGAAAGAAATAACGTATCTATTATATATATGAAGTATGCAAAACATATTTCCATATTAGTCATGTTGCAAAAAAAAAGGAAGAAAAATAAAGTGAAAAAAGGGTGCTTCAATCTACACACCAAGTTCATCAGTTCTCTGTCTAGAGTTGGGTAGCATTTTTCATCATAAATCCTTTGCATTTGTAATGAATCATTTTATTGTTAGAGTAGTTAAATCTTCCACAGTTGATTATTGTTATAGTATTGCTATTACAATATACAATGTTCTGCTAGTTCTGCTCATATCTCTTTTCATCAGTTTATATAAATAAGTCTTGCCAGGTTTCTCTGAAACCCTGTCTTTCATAATTTTTATAGCATAATAGTATTCCATCATAATCATATACTACAACTTATTTAGTCATTCTCCAATTGATATGCATCCCCTTAATTTCCAATTCTTAGCCATTACTAAAAAGAGTTGCTATAAATGTTTTATTGCCCTTTTATAGTGCAGTTTGATAGACTTTTGGTTATAGTTTCAAATTACTCTCTATAATGATTGAATCAGTTCACAATTCCACCAGCAGTGCATTAGTGTAGCTATTTTCCCACATCACTTCCAGCATCTCTCTTTTTCCTTTTCTGTCATGTTAGTCAATGTGATAAGTTTGAGGTAGTACTCAGAGTTGTTTTTAACTTTTATTGCCCTATTTGTTAGTGATTTGGAGCATTCTTTTCACATAACTGTCAATAGCTTTGATTTCTACTTCGGAAAACAGCTGAATAAGCAATTTTCAAAGAAAAATTCAAACTTATCAATAGACATTAGAAAAATTCCACAAAACCCATAATAATTTGAAAAATGCAAATTAAAATAACTGACATTGCACTTAAAAAACTGGCAAAGATAATAAAAAATACAATTTTTAAAGGCTGGAGGAAAAAAGGCAGATTGAGATTTGATTGCATTTTCAGGGAGTAGCTGAGACAGGGCACTACAAATTAATTAAAATCAATCAATAAAATTATTTTTCTCATCTCTGAAATTTTAATACACCAGTTTCTTGCTGTCTTTTCCAAAGTCTAAAAATGCTTACTTTGGTATTGTTAAGATATTAAAGATACAAGAAAACCATAAGTCTATCAGGGAGATGATCTATAGAGGATTTATAGAAACACATGAACAAATGTTACAAAGGATGAAGCATAGATGGGAACAATCTGCATTGATAGAACGCATAAATAAATTTCAAGTTCAATAAACCATGAAAGTTTAAGGATACATATTTCTTTGATATTCATTTGCAATGTATAATTATATCACAAAAACTATTCCATTACTCATTGTAAATTTTCATATTATGTTTAATTAGATCACCTGTATCTATATATATATTTGTTTTTAACTTCACTGATCTCTTACCCACACATTAAACATTTTCAATTTATAATTGATACTAGGATTACGATTCAGCTGAGAAATGGTTTTGTTTTACCTGTTTAATTTAGATGCAGCAAAGCTTCCCTCCTCCCTTTGTATTTTCAGATGCTCAATATATTCTTCTTTTATTTGTTTTCTGATTTTAGTTAGCATTAAATCAAAATCTGATGTTATGTAATTTCTGTACTCAATAATATTCCTGGCCCACATTATTATCTTTTCCCATACCCCTTTGAATCCACATGATAGACTCAAAATATTAGTCTTTGAAATAAGCACTCCTGTATTCTGAAATCACATATTCCATCAAAACCATTGGATACATTTGTTGTCATAGTTTTGGATTTCTTATAGCTATAAGGATGAAGTCAATATTTTTGGTTTAAGTCTCATCCATGTTTATCAAACACTTCATGTACTAGGTACTAAGTAGTGTGGGAAGTTAGGAAAGGAGAAGACTATTGACTTCAGATTTTTACATGAGTATAGTATGCAGATCAAGGAAATCAAATTTAAAAAAGCTTAAATTTGACTCATGAATATAAATTCAAAATCTGTCTCTAAATGGGAATGTTCATCTTTTCATCCAGATTATAATTGTTATTCATCTGTAGATGGACATTAGTTGGCCTCCCACCCTGCCCCCACTTTCTCTCTTTTGGCTGGTTCACATACTGTCAACTTTCACATACTATGTCAGGCCTGGAGATTATTCCAGAGAAAGGATGTGCCATTTGACTACCATTCAGCAGTGAACCTTGTGTCAAGGGTAGGTGTCACTGCAGATAGAACACCAGGCCTAGAGTCAGGAATATCTGAGTTCAAATCTGGCCTCAGATACTTAATGTATGATCCTAGGCAAATCACTTAACCTTTTATGCCTCAGTTTCCTCTTTTGTAAAATGAACTAGAGAAAGAAATGCAAACTATTTGAGTATCTTTGCCAAGAGTCAGACACAATTGAAATGACTGAACAACAACATACACCTCTACTCACCATTCTAGCTCATGAGCACCCCTCACTGTGTTTCTCATTCATAGAAAAAAAGTATCATTGAATCTCAAACAGGAAACATTTGCTGAAAGATTCATTAATTAGCCCCCAAACCTCACTTGATCCATCCTCCCCACACCCTTACTTGATCCATCTATCCTCAATAGATATTGTCCATATATCATCCATTTTTTCATGGCTAAACTTCTGAAGAAGGCCATCTACAAGCTGTCCCTCTATGTCTTTTTCTCTCTTTCTCTTAACTTTCTTCACTCTGGCTTTCTACCTCATGATTTGACTGAAAACTGTTATCTTCAGAGTTACCAGTGACATCTTAATTGCCAAATCTAATGATCTTTTCTCAATCCTCATGTTTCATAACTTCTCAGCAATCTTTGACACTGTTGATAACTCTTCTTGAAAATATTTTCTCACTATTCTTTGGTGGTGGTGGGATGTGTGTGTGTGTGTGTGTGTGTGTGTGTGTGTGTGTGTGACACTGTTGTTTGCTGGTTCTCTTCCTACCTAGCTTAGCTGATCACTCCACTGTCTCCTTTGGTGGATCTTCATTCAGGTCAAATCTAATAACGCTTTTTTCTGGACCCTCTTCTCTCTATATATTATTGCACTTGGTGATATCATCAGTGCTTATGCTTTTGATTATCACCTCTATGCAAATAAACTCAATATGTCCAAAACTCATATCATTATCTTTCAACACAAGCCCTCCCCTATTTCTAATTTCCCTATTATTTCTATTTTCTCAGTTGCCCAGGCTGTCAACCTATGTGTTATACTCAAGTCCTCACTCTCTCTTACCCACTCATATATAATCAATTACAATAATCCTTCATGGCAATTTAAATTATATTTCTCATGTACGACGTCTTCTCTCCTATGATGCTTTTATTAGCTCTGTCTAGGAACTCATCATTTCATACCTGGACTATTTTAGTAATAAATTGTTCCCTCAGTTTTAAGTCTCTTCCCATTCAAATTTACTCTCCATTCAGCTGTACAATTCATGTTTATTTTTAAATGATATGCTATTTTTCTAATTATATGTAAAGATAATTTTAACATTGTTTTAAAAAATTGAATTCCAAATTTTTCTTCCTCTCTTCCCTTCCCTCTTCCTAAAATGCTAAGCAATTTTACAGAGGTTACATGTGTGCAATCACATAAAATATATTTCCATATTAGTAGTGTTGTGAAGGAACAGACCAAAAGGGGAAAAAAACACTAAAAATATAGAGAAAGTAAAAATAGTATGCTTCGATCTGCATTCAGATTCCATACTTCTTTATACAGATGTAGGTAGCATTTTCCATCATGAGTCTTTTGGAATTGTCTTGGATTATTGTATTGCTGAGAAGAGCTAAGTCATTAATAGTTGATCATCATATAAAGTGGTTATTATTGTGTATAATGTTTTCTTGGTTCTGTTTACTTCACTTTGCATCAGTTCATGTAAGTCTTTCCAGATTTTCCTGAAATAAGCCTGCTCATCTTTTCTTATAGGACTATAGTATTCTATTACACTCATATGTGACAACTTGTTCAGCCATTACTCAATCAATGGGCATTCCCTCAATTTCCAATCTTTGTCACCACAAAATGAGCTACTATAAATATTTTTGTACATGTAGGTCCTTTTCCCTTTCTTAATGATCTCTTTGCAATACAAATCTACTAGTGGTATTAGTGGATCATAGGGTATACATAGTTTGATTGCCCTTTGGACATAGTTCCAAATTGCTCTCTAAAATGGTTGGATCAATTCACAACTCCATCAATAATGCATTAGTATCCCAATTTTCCCATATCCCTTCCAACATTTATCATATACATTTTTGTCATTTTAGTCAACCTGATAGGTGTGAGGTAGTACCTCAGAGTTGTTTTAATTTGCATTTCTTAATCCATAATGATTTAGAGAATTTTTATATGACTATAGATAGCTTTGGTTTCTTCATTTGAAAGCTGCCTGTTCATATCTTTTGATGATTTATAAATTGGAGAATGACTTGTAGTCCTATGAATTTGACTCAGTTCTCTATGTATTTAAGAAAGGAGGCTTTTATCAAAGATATTTGCTGTAGAAATTTTCCCAGCTTTCTGCTTCTCTTCTTATCTTGGTTATACTAGTTTTGTTTATACAAACCCTTTTTATTTTAATGTAATGAAAATTATCCATTTTGTACCTCATAATGCTCTCTATCTCTTGTGTGCTCATAAGTTCTTCCTTTTTCCATAGATCTGACAAATAACCTATTCATTCTTCTCCTAATTTACTTATGATATCACCATTTATGTCTAAACAATGTACTCATTGTGACCTTGTCTTGGTATGTCATGTGAGATGTTGGTCTATATCTAGTTTCTGCCATATTATTTTCTAGTTTTCCCAGTGGTTTTTGTCAGATGATGAGTTCTTATTCCAAAGGCTCAGGTCTTTTGATTTATCAAATGGTAGGTTACTATAGCCATTTACTACTGTATCTTGTGTATCTAACCTATTCCACAGATCCACCACTCCATTTCTTAGTCAGTACCAAGTAGTTTATATAGTTTACAGTTATTTCAAATGGAACTTCTCTTTCTATTTTTTTTTCCTGCTGGGCTTTGTTGGTGATAAATAGAGATTCTGATGATTTATATGGTTTTATTTTATGTCCTGCAACTTTGCTAAAGTTGTTATTTATTTCATTTAGTTTTTAGTTGATTCTTTAGGATTCTCTAAGTATAACATCGTATCATCTGCAAAGAATGATAGTTTTGTTTCCTCATTGCCTATTCTAATTCCTCCAATTTCTTTTTGCTAAAGCTAACATTTCTTATATTATATTGAATAAAAATGATGATAATGGACATCCTTTTTTCACTCCTGATCATATTGGGAAGGCTTCTAGCTTATCCCCATTACAGATAATGCTACATTTATTCCCACCCTCTCTAGTGTTTTTAGTAGAAATGAGTGCTTTATCTTGTGAATTTTTTTCTGCATCTATTGAGATAATCAGTGATTTCTGTTTGTTTTGTTATTGATATGATCAATTATGCTGATAGTTTCCACAATATTGAGCCAACCCTGCATTCCTGGCATAAAAATCCTACCTGCATAGGGTATAATCCTGGTGATATATTCCTCTAGTCATCTTGCTAATAATTTATTTAAAAATTTTGCATCAATATTCATTAGTGAAAGTGGTCTATAATTTTCTTTCTCTGTTTTGGCTTCTCTGGATTTAGGTATCAGCACCATATTTGTGTCATAAAAGAAAAGGAATTTGGTAGCACTCCTTCTTCAACTGTTTTTCCAGATAGTTTATATAGTACTGGAATTGGTAAAATATTTGGTAGAATTCCCTTGTAAATTGATCAAGTCCTGGACATTTTTTCTTAAATACTTCATTGGTGACTTGTTCAAATTCTTTTTTTTTGAAAATGGGGTTATTTAAGTATTCTATTTCCTCTTCTGTTAATCTGCATGATTTAAATTTTTATAAATATGCATCCATTTCACTTAGGTTATCAGATTTATTGGCACACGGTTGGGCAAAATAGCTCCTAATAATTGCTTTAATTTTCTCTTCATTGTTGGTGAATTCACCCTTTTCATTTTTCATACTGATAATTTGACTTTCTTCTTTCTTTTTTTAAAATCAAATTAACCAAATGTTTATGTATATTATTTATTTGTTTTTATTAAACCAGTCCTTAGTATTATTTATTAGTTCAATAGTTCACTTACTTTTAATTTTATTAATCTCTCATTTGATTTTCAGAATTTCTAATTTGGTGTTTAGTTGAAGATTTACAATTTGTTCTTTTTCTAGGTTTTTTAGTTACATGACCACTTCATTGATCTGCTCTTTTATCATTTTATTGATGTAAGCTTTCAGATATATAAAATTTTCCCAAAGTATTGCTTTGGTGTATTGTCTCATTATTGTCATTCCCTTTAATGAAATTAGTGATTGTTTTGATGATTTGTTGTTTGACCCACTCATTCTTTAGGATTAGATTAATTAGTTTCCCATTAAATTTTAATCTATGTTTCCATATCTCTTTATTAAATGTAATTTTTATTGCATCATGATCTGCAATAGATGCATTTAATATATCTGCCTTTCTACATTTGATTGTAAGGTTTTTATGCCCTAATACATGGTCAATTTTTGTGTAGGTGCCATATACTTCTGAGAAAAAGGTATATTCCTTTCTATCCCCATTCAATTTTCTCCAGAGGTCTACCATATCTAACTTTTCTAAAATTCTATTCATCTCCTTAACTTCTTTGTCATTTATTATGTGGTTATATCCATCCAGTTCTGAGGGGGAGGAGTTGAATTCCTCATTAGTATAATTTTACTGCCTATTAGTTCCTGTACTCATTTGACTTCTCCTTTAGAAATTTGTATGCTATACCATTTAGTGTATACACACACACACACACACACACACACACACACAATACACACATATATATATTTACATATATAGTATTGATATTACTTGATTGTATGGTACCTTTTAGCAAGATGTGGTGTCCTCCCTTGTCTCTTTTAATTAGATCTATATTTTTGTTTTGCTTTATCTGAGATCATAATTACTACTCCTGCTTTTCCTTCTTTTTGTTTTAATAGCAGCTTAAGTGTAAAAGATTCTGCTTCAGCCCCTTACCTTTACTCTGTGTGTGTGTCTCTGCTTCAGATGTCTTTCTTGTAAACAACATATTATAAGACTCTGGTTTTTATCCATTCTGCCATTCACTATCATTTTATGGGTGAGTTCATTGCATTCCCATTAACAGCTATGAATATGTCCATCCTATTTTCCTCCTATTTACACTCTTCTCTCTCTCTCCTTTCACCCTTTCCCTTCTCACCAGTGTTTTGCTTCTGATTACTGGCTCCCTCACTCTACCCTCCTTTATATCAGCCCCTCCTTTTTCTTTCTTACTTTCCCTCCTATTTCCCTATAGGGTAAGATAGATCTCTATACCCAACTGAGTGTGTGTGTGTGTGTGTTTGTGTGCGTGCATGTGTGTTATTCTCTCGTTGAGCCAAACCTGGTGAGAGTAAAGTTCAAATAATGCTTACCCCTCTTCCTTCTTTTTCTCTACTATAACCAGTCTTTCATGCCTCTTCATATGATATAACATATCCCAATCTGCATCTCCCTAATTTCTTGAACTGTGATCATGGCTTTCAGGTAGTCTAATAATTTTTAAGGTATCTCTCCTGGATCTATTTTCCAAGTCATTTTTTCCCCCAATGAGATATTTCACATTGTTTTCCATTTTTTCATTATTTTGATTTTGTTTTATTGTTTCTTGATTTCTCATAAAGTCATTAGCTTCCATTTGCTCCATTCTAATTTTTAAGGAATTATTTTCTTAATAATTTTGGACATCCTTTTCCGTTTAGCCAATTCTGCTTTTTAAGGCATTTGTTTCCTCATTGGCTTTTTGAACCTCTTTTACCATTTAGCCTATTCTGTTTTTTAACATGTTATTTGCTTCAGTATTTGTGTGTGTGTCTGTGTCTGTGTGTGTGTTTCCTTTACCAAGCTGTTGACTCATTTTTTGTGATTTTCTTACATCACTCTCATTTCTCTTTCCAATATTTCCTCTACCTCTGTTACTTGATTTTCAAAATCCTTTTTGAGCTCTTCCGTGGCCTGAGACAATTCATATTTTTCTTGGAGGCTTTACATGTAGGAGCTTTGACTTTGTTGTCTTCTGATTGTGTGTTTTGATCTTCCTTGTCATCATAGTAACTTTTTATAGTCAGAGGTTTGGTTTTTTTTTTTCCATTGTTTGGTCATTTCCCCAGCCTATCACTTGACTTTTAACTCTTTGTTAAAGTAGAGTTCTGCTTCCAGGATGGAGGTTGCACTGTCCCAAGCTTCAAGGGTTGCATTGCAGCTGTTTTTGGAAATACTTCTAGGGACCTGAAAGTTTTTAGTTCTTCCATACCACCATACCAAGGTGGTATGATCTAAAGAGAGGTGTTTACTACTCTCCTGGCCTGTGCTCTGGTATGTGAGCGACCACTAGCGCTCTTTTCTGCCCTGGAACTGTGAAAAGGGTCCCCCCTCCACTGTGGCTACAAGCTCTGCAATGCTAGTGCTCCTCTTTGCCCTGGTACTGCCACTCAGGACTGATACCTAGATCTAAATATGGGCAAATCAACAGAGTCCTGCCTCAGTGCTAGCAAAAGGACCCCTGTAATCTCCTTCTGACCAGTTGTTTGACCCTCTTAGCAGTTGTGGGCTGAGAGCTTCGGAAATAGTTGCTGCTGCCACTGCTAATTCAATTACACCCAAGGCCTGCTCCTGGTTTTCTGGGGTCAAGGCTGTGTTCGCACAGCCTGCACTGAATTGCAGGCCACTCTCAACCAGGTGCAACAGACCTTTCTTCCTTCCCTTCTAAGTTGTCCTTGATGTCTGTGGGCTGAGAGGTCTGGAAACCACCACTGCTTCCATTGATTCAGTTTCCCTGAGGCCCACTCCAGGCATGCTGGGGCCCAGTCTGCATTGGCACAATCTGTGCTGGACTATGCTCCTCTCCCATTCTGGTGCAACACACCTTTCCTTCTCTTGTACTGGAAATTTGTTTCACTTCATCTTTTTGTGGGTTCTGCTGCTCTAAAATCTGTTTAGAGTAATTTTTTAAAGGTATTTGGAAAGGTTTGGTGGAGAGCTCATGTAATACCCTTCATTAGTCTGCCATTTTGGCTCCTAGGCATGGGTTTTAGGAGATGTTTTCTTCAGTGGGTTTTTGTATATCCTTTTGCATTTGGCCAATTATACTTCTTAAGGAGGTTGCTGTTTTTTCTTTTTTTCCCCAAAGCTGTTGACTTTTTTCATAATTCTCATTTCTTCTCCAAAATTTTCTTCTATATCTCTTATTTCATTTTTCCTCTTTTGAGTTCCAAGAGGATCTTTTGGGCTTGAGACCAATTTATATTACTTTTTCAGGCTTTCCTGTCCTCTTCTGAGTTTGTGTTTTGATCTTCCCTGTCACCTTAGTAGCTTTTAAGGGTCAGGGCTTTTTTTCACCTTTTTTGCTCATTTTCTAGACTATTTAGTGACTTTTAAAGTTAAGCTCTTCTCCTGGGGTACAGGGGGCAGTGTCCCAAGTTTCTTGGGCTGAGGGTTATGAGCCTAGTCACTAGCTTTATAGGTCTGGGCCTCCAGGGCTGGTGACTTGCCCACTGTGCTGGAGTGGACCACCCTATTCATGTCTTTTGTGCCAAGGGTTTGGGTGCTGACATGTTCCACTGGAATTTGAGGCCTCACAACTGGCCTCATGAGCCAGGACCACAGGGCCTCAGTTTCTGATCTCTACTATGGCTAGAAGCCTCCCATAGGCTTGCCTGCACACCACCTGCACTGGGCTGTGCTTGCCTTTTACCCAAGTGAGAAAGAACTTCCTTGCAGTCCTTCTAAATTATTTTGGGCTGGAAAATTTGTTTCACTTCATCTTTTTGTAGGTTCTGTCTCTCCAGAAGCTTGATTTAAAGTTTATGTGAACCTGGAAAGACTTACATGAACTGATGCAGAGTTAAATGAGTAGAACCAGGAGAACACTGTACACAGTAACAACCACATTGTGCAATGACAGACTTGGCTTTTCACAGCAATGCAAGAATCTAAGACAACTCCAAAATACTCATGATGGAAATTGCTATCCACAGCCAGAAAAAGAGCTGTAGAGTCTGAATGCAGATAGAATCATACTATTTGTTCTCCTTTTCCTTTGTTGTTTTGTTTTATTGCTTCATTCTCATGGTTCCTCCCATTAGTTCTTTACATCATGACTAATGGAAAAATATGCTTAATATGAATGTGTAAGTACAGTCTATATCAGATCGCACACTGTTTTGAGGAGGGGGTGAGGGAGAAAAATTAAAATTCAAAATCTTATGGAAATGAATGTTGAAAACTAAAAATAAATAAATTGTCAAGAGAAAAATAAAAATAAGAAAAATAAGGTTGATTTGAGGGAAACTGGGAAGGGTTCAGGCAACTTCTGTATTTTCTCTGCTATTCTGGCTCTTACTCTTCTTCATCTGAATAAACTGCCTTTGTGTTGCTTACCATTGTATTCTTGACAGTAACCTAGCCCTCTTGATCCAACTTTCTCTTTAGTGTCTAAGATCATATGACCCAGCATACTCTTCATCTGAGTCTTATGAAATCTGTTCCCCAATAACTGGTGCTCACAAGATTAACCCAGAATTCGCCTTCTATATCACAAAATCTTAATTTTAATAGTCACTTCTTACTGAGGTTTTCATCATTTTTTCTTCAATCTCTACTGCATTTTTATTAGTAAAATTAAGTTCACCATATTAGTTCTCAATTAGTTTCTCCACATTTGAATAATAGAATTATAATTCAGTAGTCAAGAATTTATTATATACTTTTTTATTTTTTGAAAACATTTTTAAAAATTTTATTTTCAGGTCCTCCTTTTCTCTTTCCCTCTTCTCCCTCTTCCATCCCCACATTAAGAAGGTGAGAAAAACAAAACCATTTACAAACATGCATAGTAAAAAAAAATAAAAAATAAACAAAAATAACTTTCATTGGCCACATACAAAAAACCCAAAGATCTTCATCTGCACTCTGAGTCATGTATAAGAGTATGGGTAACATATTTCATTATGAGTTCTCTGAAATTGTGGTTGGTCATTGCATTGATTAGAGTTTCTAAATCTTTCTAAGTTGTTTGTCTTTACAATGTTGTAAAATAGTATTATTATTTTTTGTCTGTTAATTTATCTTTTTATTTTATAACATTCATGTCCACAAGATTTTGAGTTCCAAATTTTCTCCCCATCTTGTCCCACTCCCAACTCCAAGACAGAGTGCTTTCTGAATACCCTTTCCCCTATTCTGCCATCCCTTCTATCTCCCCCTCTCCCTTCTCTTAATCTCTTCCTCATCTATTTTCCTATAGGGCAAGATAGATTTCTATAGCCCATGGCCTTCATATTTAATTTCTGACTTGCCTGTGAAAACAGTTTTTTATCAATTGTTTTTAAAACATTGGTATCCAAATTTCCTACCTTCCTCCCTCCACACCCACCCTCATTGAGAAGGAAAGCAACTCAAAACAGGTTATACTTGTGTAGTCATGCAAAACACAACCATAGTAGTCATGCTGTGAAAACTAACTATATTTCCCTTCATCATACCCCCCTCCCTGTTTATTCTATTATCTCCTTTGATCCTGTTCCTCCTCAAAAGTGCTTGCTTCTGATTACCTCCTCTCTCAATCGGCCCTCCCCTTTATCATCCCCCTACTCTCTTATCCTCTTCAGCCCTATTTTCCTATAGGGTAAGATAGCTTTCCATACTCAATTGAGTGTATATATTATTCCCTCCTTAAGCCAAATCCAGTGAGAATAAGATTCACTCATTCCCTCTCACCTTCCCCCACTTCTCCTCCACTGTAAAAGCTTTTTTTGTCTCTTTTATGAGATAATTTATCACATTCTACCTCTCCCTTTCTCCTTCTCCCAATATAATCCTCTCTCATCCCTTAATTTTATTCTCCAGATATCACCCATTCATCTTCAACTCACCCTGTGCCCTCTATCTATCAATCTATTTATAAATATATTTTCCCCTCCAACTACCCTAATGCTAACAAAGGTCTCATGAGTTACAAATATCTTTCCATATACGAATGTAAACAGTTCAACCTTAATAAGTCCCTTATGATTTCTCTTTCCTGTTTACATCTTCATGTTTCTCTTGAGTCTTGTATTTGAAAGTCAAATTTTCTATTCAGCTCTGGTATTTTCATCAAGAATGCTTGAAAGTATTGGGGCAGAGCCAAGATGACTGAGTAAAAGCAGTGACTTATTTGAGCTCTCTCCCAAATCCTTTGAAATACCTGTAAAAATGGCTCTAAACAAATTCTAAAGCAGCAGAACCCACAAAAAGACAGAGTGAAACACATTTCCAGCACAAGACAACTTGGATGGTTGATCAGAAAGGTGTATCATGCTGGGCTGGGAGAGGAATGCAGTTTGGTGTCCTCAGCGAACCTGGAGCAGGCCTCAGAGGACTGAATCATGGGCAGATATGGTGGTTTCCAAACTTCTCATCCCATGAACACCAAGACAACTTAGAAGGTCAGTAGAAAAAGTCTGTGTCTGTGGTGAGAGAGAAGGATAGGGTCCCAGCCCCAGCCCCCAAGCATGGCCCCAGGGTGGCGGTTGCCTCCTGAGCTTCCAGCCCAGAGACTGAGGGGGAATCAAGTGGCTGATCAGAGGGGGATTGCAAGGGATCTCTTTGCTGGTGCAGGATTCTCTTGCTTTGCCCATGTGACATCTGGGTCACAGTCCTCGGTGATCCTGGGGTGAGGAGCAATGCTGGTATGGTGGAGCTTGTAGTGGCTTTGGAGAGAGAATCCACACATTTCCAGTATAGAAAAGAGTGCTTGTGGTCATTCATAGATGAGAGCACAGGCCAGGAAAGGAGTGAACACCTCACCCTTGATCATACCATCTTGGAGGAACTGAAAATGTACAGGTCCCTAGAAGTATCTCTGAAAACAGCTGCACAACCTCCCTGAAGCTTGAGACAGTAACTTCTTCACACTGGAAGCAGACCCCTACCTTAACAATGAGTTTATAACACATGTAATTGGCTGGCATCATGAGCAAGCAGCATAAAAAGAGTCAGACCATAGAATCTTCCTTTGGTGACAAAGAAGATAAAAACATACAACCAGAAGAAGACAACAAAGTCAAAGCTTCTACATCCAAAGCCTCCAAGAAAAATATGAATCAGTCCCAGAAAATGGAAGAGCTCAAAAAAGATTTTGAGAAGCAAGTAAGAGAAGTAGAGAAAAAACTGAGAGTGATGCAAGAAAATCACGAAAAACAAGTCAACAGCTTGAGACCAATGAGACAAAAAAAAAATACCGAAGAAAATAACACCTTAAAAACAGCCTAACCCAAATGGCAAAAGAGGTCCAAAAAGCCAATGAGGAAAAAAGCAAAATTGGCCAAATGGAAAAGGAAGTCCAAAAGCTTACTGAAGAAAATACTTCTTTAAAAATTAGAATGGAGCAATTGGAAGCTAGTGACTTTATGAGAAATCAAGACACTGTAAAACAAACACAAAAGAATGAAATAATAGAAAACAATGTGAAATATCTCATTGGAATAACAACTGACCTGGAAAATAGATCCATGAGAGAGAATTTAAAAATTATTGGACTATCTGAAAGCCATGCTAAAAAAACAAGAGCTTAGACATCATCTTTCAAGAAATTATCAAGGAAAACTGTCCTGATATTTTAGAACCAGAAGGAAATATAGAAATGGAAAGAATCCACCAATCACCTCCTGAAAGTGATCCCCAAAGGAAAACTCCTGGAATATTGTAGCCAAATTCCAGAGTCTCCAGGTCAAGGAGAAGATAATGCAAGCAGACAAGAAGAAACAATTCAAGTATCGTGGAGGGAGGTGGAGCCAAGATGGCAGGGGAAAGCAGTGACTGTTTTGAGCTCTCTCCCAAAGCCCTCCAAATACCTAAAAAAATGGCTCTAAACAAATTCTAAAGCAGCAAAACCCACAAAAAGGCAGAGTGAAACAAATTTCCAGCCAAAGACATCCTGGATGGTTGAACGGAAAGGTATATCGTGCAGGCAGGGAGAGGAGCACAGTTCAGCGGGGGGTGTGCAGGCCACAGCAGCAACCCTGGAGCAGGCCTTAGAGGACTGAATCACAGGTAGCTGTGGTGGTTTCCAGACTTCTCAACCCCTGAATGCCAAAGACAACTTAGAAGGTCAGTGGGAGAAGTCTGTGACTGTGGTGAGAGAAGGAGCTAGGTCTCAGTCGCAAGTCTCGAGCATGGCCCAGGGCCATGGCTTTTTCCTGAGCTTCCAGCCTACAGACTGAGGGGGAATTGAGTGGCTGATCAGAGGGGGATTGCAGGTATCTCCTTACCAGTGCTAAGGCAGGAATCTCTTGCTTTACTAGTACTTGGATCTGGGTTCTGAGGGGCGGTCCTGGGGTGAGGAGGAGGGCTGGTGTGGTGGAGCTTGTTGTGGTGGTAGAGAGGAAACACCTCGCCCCTTATCATACCACCTTGGAAGAACTGAAAATTTACAGGTCCCTAGAAGTACCTCTGAAAACAGCTGTACAAACCCCCGAAGCTTGGGACAGTACATTCTCCACATTGGAAGCAGACTTTAACCTTAACAAAGAGTTTAAAACTCAAGTAATTGGCTGGGATCATGAGTAAGCAGCACAAAAAGAGTCAGACTATATTATCTTACTTTGGTGACAAAGAAGATCAAAACATACAACCAGAAGAAGACAACAAAGCCAAAGCTCCTATATCCAAACCCTCCAAGAAAAATATGAATCAGTCCCAGGCCTTGGAAGAGCTCAAAAGGGATTTTGAGAAGCAAGTAAGAGAAGTAAAGGAAAAACTGAGAGTGATGCAAGAAAATCATGAAAAACAAGTCAACAGCTTGAGACCAATGAGACAAAAAAAATACTGAAGAAAATAACACCTTAAAAAATAGCCTAACCAAAATGGCAAAAGAGGTCCAAAAAGCCAATGAGGAGAAGAATGCCCTAAAAAGCAAAATTGGACAAATGGAAAAGGAAGTCCAAAAGCTTACTGAAGAAAATACTTCTTTAAAAATTAGAATAGAGCAATTGGAAGCTAGTGACTTTATGAGAAATCAAGACACTGTAAAACAAATTCAAAAGAATGAAAAATTAGAAAACAATGTGAAATATCTCATTGGAAAAACAACTGACCTGGAAAATAGATCCATGAGAGAGAATTTACAAATTATTAGACTATCTGAAAGCCATGATCAAAAAAAGAGTCTAGACATCATCTTTCAAGAAATTATCAAGGAAAACTGTCCTGATATTTTACGTCCAGAGAGCAAAATAGAAATTGAAAGAATCCACTGATCTCCTCCTGAAAGAGATCCCCAAAGGAAAACTCCTAGGTATATTGTAGCCAAATTCCAGAGTTCTCAGGTCAAGGAGAAAATATTACAAGCAGCCAGAAAGAAACAATTCAAGTATTGTGGAAACACAATCAGGATAACACAAGATTTAGTTGCTTCTACATTAAGGGACCACAGGGCATGGAATATAATATTCCAGAGAGCAAAGGAGATAGGATTACAATGAAGAATCACCTACCCAGCAAAACTGAGTATAATCCTGCAGGGGAAAAATGGTCATTCAGTGAAATAGAGGTCTTTCAAGCATTCTTGATGAAAAGACCAGAGTTGAATAGAAAATATGATTTTCAAACACAAGACTCGAGTGGAACATGAAGATGTAAACAGGAAAAAGAAAATCATAAGAGACTTATTATGGTTAGACTGTTTACATTCCTGCATGGAAAGATGATATTTGTAACTCATGAGACCTTTGTCAGTATTAGAGTAGTTGGAGGGGAAAAAATTATATGTACATATATATAGATTTAGATAGATAGAGGGCACAGGGTTGAGTTGAAAATGAAGGGGTCATACCTGGAGAATAAAATTAAGGGGTGAGAGAGGAATATACTAGGAGAAGAAGAAAGGGAGAGGTAGAACAGGGTAAATTATCCCACACACACAAACAAAAAAAAAAAACAGAAAAGAAAAGGCTCTTACAGTGGAGGGGAAACAAGGGAAGGTGAGATGGAATGAGTGAATCTTATTCTCATAGAATTTGACTTAAGGAAGGAATACCATACACACTCAATTGGGTGTGGAAATCTGTCTTACCCTATAGGAAAATAGGGTGGGAAGGGGACAAGACAGTAGGGGAATGATAGAAAGGAGGGCAGATTGGGAAAGGGAGTAATCAGAAGCAAATACTTCTGAGGAGGGTCAGGGTCAAAAAAAAGAAGAGAATAAATGGGTGGGCAGGATAGGATTAAAGGAAATAGAGTTAGTTTTTCACCCCATGTCTACCATGGAAGTGCTTTGCATAACTGCACATATATAACCTATATTTAGTTGCTTGCCTTATCAATGAGGGTGGGTGGGGAGGGAGGAAGGGAGAAAATTTGAAATCCAAAATTTTAAAAACAAAATATAAAAACAAAAATGTTTTCACATGCAACTGGGAAATAAGATATGCAGGAAGGAAAAAAAAAGAAAGTAAAGGAAGACAAAGAGAAAAGAAGGGGGAGAGGAAGGATAGAGGAAAGGAGAAGGGGAAAGGAAAGAAACCCTTATAACAAGCATATTCAAACAGGAGAAATTCCAATAGTGGTCATGTTTAAAAATGTGTTCATAATTCTGCATATTAGGCCATCACTTCTATGTCCGGAGTTTGATGTAATTCATTATCTTTGGTCCTATATAATTGTGTTGAATCATTATGTTGATCATACTTCTTAAACCTTTCAGAATTATTCATCTTTACAATGTTCATATTCTGCTATATATTGTTTTCTTGGTTTTGCTCAAAATGGAAATAAATTTAAGAAGAGAGAAAAAAGAATGTTTGAAAGTCCTCTATTTCATCAAATATCCATTTTTCCCTTTAAGGATTATACTCAATTTTACTGGGCAGGTGATTCTTGGTGGTAATCCTATCTCCTTTGACCTTCAGAATATCATATTCCTCTTGTCCCTTAACATAGAAGCGGCTAAATCTCATGTTATCCTGATTGTGTTTCCACAATCCTTGAATTGTTTCTCTCTGGCTGCTTGCAATATCTTCTCCTTGACCTGGGAACTCTGGAATTTGGCTACAATATTTGTAGGAGTTTTCCTTTGAAGATCTCTTTCAAGAAGTGATTGGTGGATTCTTTATATTTTTATTTTGCCCTCTGGTTCTAAAATATCAGGGCAGTTTTCCTTGATAATTTCTTGAAAGATGATGTCTAGGTTTTTTTTTTTTTGATCATGGCTTTCAGATAGTCCAATCATTTTTAAATTCTCTCTCCTGAATCCATTTTCCAGGTCAGTTGTTTTTCCAATGAGATATTTCACATTATCTTCTATTTTTTCATTCTTTCATTTTGTTTTACAATGTCTTGATTTCTCATAAAGTCACTAGCTTCCAATTACTCCATTCTAATTTTTAAGGAAATATTTTCTTCAGTAAGCTTTTGTACTTCCTTTTCCATTTGGCCAATTTTATTTTTGAAGGCATTCTTCTCCTCATTGGCTTTTGGGATCTCTTTTGCCATTTGGGTTAGGCTATTTTTTAAGGTGTTATTTTCTTCAGTACTTTTTGGGCTCTCCTTTAGCAACCTGTTGACTAGTTTTTCATGATTTTCTTACATCACTCACTTTTATCTTCCCAGTTTTCCCTCTACTTCCCTTACTTGATTCTCAAAATCCTTTTTGAGCTATTCCATGGCCTGGGACTGATTCATACTTTTCTTGGAGTCTTTGGATGTAGGAGCTTTGACTTTGTTGTCTTCTTCTGGTTGTATGTTTTGATCTTCTTTGTCACCAAAGAAAGATTCTATAGTCTGACTTTTTTTGCACAGTTTACTCATGATCCCAGCTAATTACTTGAGTTTTAAACTCTTTATTAAGGTAGGGGTCTGCTTCCATTGTGGAGAATGTACTGTCCCAAGTTTAAGCTGTTTTCAGAGATACTTCTAGAGACCTGCAAGTTTTCAGTTCTTCCAAAGCAGTATGATCAAGGGTGAAGTGTTTACTCCTTTCCTGGCCTGTGCTTTGGTCTATGAGTGATTACAAACACTCTTTTCTGTTTTAGAACTGTGAGGAAGATTTCCTCTCCACTGTCACCACAAGCTCTGCCTCAGCAGTACTCTTCCTTGCCCCAGGATTGTCACCCAGAACTATGATCCTAATCCAAGCAGAGGCAAAGCAAGAGAATCCTGCCTCATCACCAGCAAAGAGATTCCTGCAATCTCCATCTGATCATCCACTTGATTCCCCCTCTGTCTATGGGCCATAAGCTCCAGAAGCAGCCACCACCTTGGGGCTGTGACAGGACTGGGGCTGGGACCAAGCTTCTCTTCCACCACAGTCACAGACTTCTCCTACTGACCGTTTAAGTTGTCTTTGGCATTTGTGGGTTGAGAAGTTTGGAAACTGCCACAGCTGCCCATGACTCAGTCCCCTGAGGCCTGCTTTAGGTTCACTGAAGCCTGTTTTGCCTGTGTGCCCATGCTGAACTATGTTTCTCTCTCAGCCCAGCATGATAGACCTTTCCAATCAACCATCCAGGTTATCTTCAGCTGGAAATTTGTTTCACTCTGTCTTTTTGTGGGTTCTGCTGCTCTAGAATTTTTTAGAGCCATTTTTTACAGGTATTTGGAGGGGTTTGGAGGAGAACTCAAGCAAATCACTGCTTTTACTCCACCATCTTAGCTCTGCCTTGTATTATATACTTTTTTTAAGCTGAATGAAAACTCCAACAAATGCCCAAATTGTTGAAGTACACCATTAGTGCTCTATAATACTTCTTTGTAGGTTTGTGATCTGTTTCTTTCATCTGTCATCTATGGCCTTCTTGTGTGTTCATCATCATGCTTCCACAGTAATTAGAATCTCTTTTTCTCATGATTAATTCTCATTTTTAGCATCTTTGTGGCTTATATGTAATTTTTTCCGCTCCTCTGCTGTGGCATTTCACCCAATGCAACAGTGAACCCAGTGACAAATCTGTGCCAAAAAAAAAAAAAAAATAAGGTTCCTGATTTCCCAGCTAGTGCTCTAACTATAATAGAATGCATTTTTTAAAATTTCACTATCTTTGTGTTCTTCTAATGGAGAATCATGATTTCAATTAATAAAATTGGTTTGGGGACCAAAATTGGAAATGTGATGATTGCAGCATATTTGAATATAAAAGCTTCAGAAAGGATGCTTGGATTTCATCCAGCCATATATCCCTTATCTGGAGAAACAAACAATGATACCCATTATCTCTCTTATGCTCTCAATTGTAATAGAACCATTGTTCATCACTGTCTGAAGAAAACACATCATTAAAGAAATTTAAAAAATATAAATGAGAGGAAAAATGTAAAATATTATGATATTATGTGTCATCATTATTTAGATGTTCTAATTTAAATATACTAAAACTATTAGTACTTATGGGATTTGGCATCTTAATAGGCATGGCATTAATTGATTTAAACCATAGAAATTTTCTTTTATAAATGTATCCTATTTTGTACATTTTATGTACTTCCGTGAAAATTAAAGAAATTCAGAGAAATTTGAAATGAGTAGGCACGACAATAGAGGAAAGTAAATCAATATTATTAGCATATGTAAGAAAAGAAGATCAATTTGCTTCTAAATAAATTGAATCTATCTATATATTATATTGTGTATTATATATTATATATATACATTCCACTAAATTTATCTTTTTTTCCTAAATGATTCTTGTTGTCCACTTTATGCTACTATTTTTCCCACAGAAAGTATCACAGGGATGAATAAATAGTAGATATCATTCAAAATTTGTTAAAATGACTCAATGCAATTTCTGTAAAGATGGGTAACTAACAATGTTTTGCCAGTTTGTTTTAAATATTTAATTATGATGAATAAAAAATCTGACAGACATAATTTTTGGACAATCAATAATTGATTTATTAATTGCTGTTTGAAAATAATCAACAAAATAAAGTCAGTGACCCTCTCAGAAGCCAAAGTTGAACCTTAAGGGCTACTGAACATTTAAGTAACCTTGAAAGAGTTGATATTCCCAACTGATGGAATTCAACTCTGACTGGTTAACAATTAATGAGAAAATTAATATTATAATGAAAGGTGGGCTTATTATAAATGAGAGGCTGTTGGACATGACTTTGATCATGTCGCTCTTGGACAGAGATTCATCTTCACACCAAGATCATTCTGCCTCCAGCAATCTATACAAAAGGATCTATGCTCCACTCAGACCACTTAAAGTAGTTTAACAATGTACTAGAATTCACCTAGGTTAGATCCTCTTTACCTTTTAATCAGAAGTAAGCTTTCATAGTTGGATGGGGTCTCACTCAAGATTGAAGAGAATGGTACCCAATCCCATCATCAGCCCTGTCCTTCAGAAGCTATTTTCATTTAGTCTTTAAATGATGAAATAGAAAGAAAAAATAAACAAACAAACCTGGATCTCCAGCTATTTATTAGCTATTAATAATCATTTCTCTCATTGTGCAAGGTCAATTCATTACTAATAATTTTTCTAAAACATCCCTTGCCTAACATACTCTAAGAAATAAAGAAGTCATTTGTAATTAACAGGGATACATAGCGTATTTTGTTACACAGGATAGTTTGGATGAGGAATATTTTCAGCCTTCACTCTTCTGGGTGAGTGAGCCAATTTGATTATCTTATGACCATGCCAGCCTTTATTCATGGAATGACTTTCTCTTAAAGACCTTACTTTTCTCCCATATTTTGCCTTTGAAGAGGGAAAATCCAGAATGATCTGGTGCAGATGAACCTATAGATATAAAAATTATGAGATTAGTTTCCTAGAGTTTCAGTTTTTGGCAAAATTTCCAGTTCCTGATTTTATATTAGGGCATAAAAACCTCACAAACAAATGAAGAAATTTAGAAATAATAAAAACACCTTTTACCAAGCACAGTACAACAAAACTTGCAGATTTAAGAACTTAATGCTAAAATATTTGGTTTGTTAATGAACAAACCATAGAAAATAATTTAATTATAAATAATTACAATAATTAGACAACATGCACAATTTTGGAGTATGCAACCAAATCAGTACTTAGGGGAAAAATTATATAACTAAATATGTTTCATTAAAAAAAAGAAAGAAATGATTAATCAAATGAACATACAACTAAAACCTGAAAACCAACAAATTTTAAAAGCCTAAATTAAAACCAAAATAGACATTCTGAAAATCAAAGGAAATGTTTTAAAAAGGTAAACAAAATAATAATTTGTTTAATTAATAAAGCTGAGTTGTTTTAATAAAAGATAAATAATTATCTAATTTTATTTTAAAAAGAAAGAGGAAAATCAAATCACCAGTATGAAAAATTAGGAGAGTGAATTTGCAACAATTAACAGAACAAGAAATACAGAATATAAATAACTTAATTTCAGAATAAAACAAAAACAAAAAGAAACTATAAATGAAATCCCAAGAAAAATCCTGCAGGCAGATAGATTACAAACAAATTCTATAAATCATTCAAAGAAATCCTAACAAATCTTTCTAAGACATAGGTCACTAGACCACTGCTGAAGCTGTTCTATTTTTCAGTGAATCAAAGGTTCTTCAACTTTTGTTCTAAAATGATCTCTAAGCTTAAAGTATACTGAACTATGTGAGGATGCAGGAATTTCAGACCTGGAGTCAGGAAGAAGACTCAGACACTAGCTGTGTGATTTTGGGCAAATCACATAATCTCCATTTGACTCAGTTTCCTCAATTGTAAAATGAGGATAATAATAGTACTTAACTTCCAGAGTTGTTGTGAAAATCAAATGAGAAAATATTTGTAAAGCACTTAGCACATAGTAGGCAATATACTAGCTATTATTATTTTTAATTATCATTTATTATTAATACAGTACATGGTTTTCAATGTTAAAACTATAACACTTAAGTTCCACAAAAAATAGGAGGGAAGAAGACAATATTCTTACCAGGTAATCTCTTGAGATCTCTTCTAGTAATGTGATCTATGATATTATGATTCTTTCCATTGATCTTGACAAAATTAATATTGAACCTACATAATTGATTATTCAAAAACCCTTCAAACTGCCACTTTTAATAATCTTTTCCCATAAACCTTACTTAAATATCTGTAGAAAAAAGAGTATAGTGTAGCCAGGGAAGTCCTGGACTTGAAATCTTCCAATCTGGATTTTGTTCTTGGTCTTGCCTTTTAACAGTTGTGTGACCCTAGGCAATCCATTTAACTTCTCATATAAAATGGGAGACATGATACTTTGCAATTTACTGGGTCGTTATGTGGAAAACACACATTTGATCCATCATTTTTCTTGGAGACTAGATCAATGGCAGGACATGTAACTGGAAATGGTTCTGCTACCTTCTCCCTCTGCCCCTCAGCTTCCTACTTATACTGGTGAGTTGCTCCCAGAACTTCCATTTTGCGGAATAGCCAAGAGTAAGCATGCTTCATTTTTTAGACTTTGCCACCATGTCCCAATGTCAGTGCATCAGCCCTCCCAACTCTATTTTTTAGCTCCCTTTTATATATTGTCTTCCTCCATTATAATGTAAACTCTTTGAGGGCCTCTCTTTTCGCATGTATTCCTATCATCCATAGTATGTCTGAAACATTTGTTGTTCAGTCATTTTCAGTCATGACCAATTCTTTGTGACCCCATTTGGGGTTTTCTTGGCAAAGTTATTGGAGTGGTTTGTCTTTTCCTTCTCCAACTGATGATGGAATGAGGAAACTGAATTGAACAAGGTTAAGTGACTTGCCAAGGGTCACACTGCTAGTAAGCATTTGTTTGAACTCAGGAAGTGGCATCTTCCTGATGCCAGGCCAGACACTCTATCCACTGTGCCACCTAGCAGGTTAGAAATGATGGTACTCTTTTCTTTTGTTTATTTTTGTCATAATAGTTCATGCAACATCCCTTGCCATTGCTGCAGGATTGCTAGAAGCTGTCACCATCTCCCTCCTGGGTTCCTAATGACATTTCTAGGTTTCTTTAGGTCTCAATGACTCAATGGCACAAGACTTGGGGAGAGTCATCTGGTTGGTGGAGGAGTGGAAATTAGGAAAGCAAACTGAAATGAGTATGAGGGTTTGTTTGTTTTTTCCTACCCTTAAAAAGACTGTGGAGTATGGCCACATGTGTGGAATGAAGGGGTGGAGAGAGGGAAAGGAGAAGAGAATACTGCCTAGACAGTGAGGCAGGGAAAAAGTAAATTAAATAATTCAATCATCATAATGTAAATAGAAGGACTGACAGGGCTGGGAGCCTTCCACTGAGAAGACAAATCTGTAGAATATTTTCACAGTTGCCTGAGGCTATTTTAGTTTGATGAGGTATAGTTATCAGTGGTGTTCTGGTAAATATTTAATTGGGTCTCCAAATTAAGAAAAAAAAGGATGCATGTAGTTTGCCAATTTCCAAAGTGTAACTAGCACACCCCTTGACACCCCTAGGTGTATTACTGTAGACCTGGAAATGTGTTGACCAACTCTACTGCATAATTTTGAAATTCAACTTAAGAACAGTAGGCTCAGAATCTCAATAGAAATAATTTTAATAGGATGTGAATGAAAGAAGCTTTCCAATACTAAATCTCAGATTATACTACAAGTAATCATCAAAAATATATTACTGCTTAAAAAAATATAAAAGTTAATGAATTGAACAATGTAGACACACAAGATTGAGAAAACAATAAAACATAGTAGTATAACATATACAAAATACAAGAATACAAACTAAAAGTATAGAAACTCACTAGTCAACAAAAACTGTTAGCAAAAATGAGAAAACAATCTGGGAGAAATTAAGTTTAGAGCAACCATTCATATTATACATAACAATAAGCTCCAGATAGAGGCAAGGCTTAGGTATAAAGGGCAAAATATAAACAAATTAGCAGAGTAGGGAAGGAGATTTTCTGTGCAACTATGCACAGGAAAATTATTCTGAATTAAATAAGGGCTAGAAAACCCTATTGAAGATAAAGTGAAAAATTTTAATTGAATAAATATATATTTCATGCAAAAAAACCCAAAGCAAAATCAAGACAGAATTTGAAGGAAACTTGCTAACTGCAGAAAATATTGGTAGAACAGTTAATTAAATGAGATATCCAATATATATTAAGAATTTATTCAGATATAGAGGAATGAGTCATTCCTTAATAGATAAATTGTCAAAGGACATGAATAGATAGTTCTTAAAAGAAAAAAGACAAACTATCAAAAATACTTAAAGTGCTCCAAATGAGTCATAATAAGAGAAATACAAATTACTTGAATATAAAATAAACTCAGAGAAATAGCTAATCTTTTTGCATATTATTAACAAAATTTATCAGGAAGTAATTTAAAGAGAAATTCCATTAAAAAGAGCTAGACATTGTATACAATAGTTGTAATTAGAGATTCTACCTCACACATCAGACTTGCAAAAAAAAGACAAAAATAAAAATGAGTTTTGAAGGATTTGTGAGAACCACTATTGGTGGAGCTGTAAATTCATGTAAAAATTATGTAAAGCAATTTGTAAATGTAACCAAAATCACTAAACTATGTATATCCTTTTAACCAATATTGCTACTACTAGGCTTCTGCCCCAAAATACATCAAAGAAAGTAAGAAAGGTTTCATACACATAAAAATGTTTGAACAGCAACTTTTATAGGAGTGAAGAACTGAAACTAAAGAGAATAATCATGGAATTGCTGAATAAATTATGGTGTATGGATGTAACAAGGAAAATGGGGGAAGGGAATAAGCATTTATATAATGTCTACTCTATGATGGGCACTGTGTTAACCAGCTTACAAACATTATCTTACTTGATCCTCAGAATAACCCCTGAGGTAGTTGTTATTATTATCTTCATTTTATAGTTGAAGAAACTGAGGCAGAGATTAAATGACTTCCCCAGAATCATATAGCTAGTAAGTATCTGAGGCTATATTCAAACTCAAGGCTTCCTAACTCTTGGCCAAGCATTCTATCCATACTACACCACCTAGCTGCTTCATGGAATAATAGAATAATAGCATTCATGAAAGGGACCTGGGATGACCTTTATGATATGCAGATAAATCAGAGGAGAACCAGGAGAACAATTTATGTAACCACTACATTAGTATAAAGAAAAACAATGATAAACTTAAGAATTATGAAAGGTCAAATGGCTATTTACTACTACAAATGACCAATGATGAATATTGATTTTTGCCTCTTAGCCAAGAGGGCAAAAACTAGTGGTGTACAATGATACCTTTTCAGACATAACTAGTATGTGATTACTTTGCATGAATGTGCTTATGTTCTACTGAAGCACTTTTATGTTTCTTTGGGGAGGAATTTTTTGAGGGGTAAGGTTAGTTACTATTCTTTAAAGGACAAAATGAAATAAAAGAATGTCAGTAAATCATTACAAAATAAACAAAAGAGAGAAGACAATTCAGAAGAGATCACATAAGGAAGAGAATGTTGTGACAGCTAGGCTAAATTTGAAGTACATATCTATAGCTAATCTATGTCTCTATATTTATAACTGTATGTATAACGTCTCTGTCTATCTAACTATCTATTTGTGTGTATATGTATATAAGTACACATATAATCTATATTATGTGGTTGACAAAATGAAACTATATAGTAGAAGTTCATAGTTGTAGAATTTCATATATGGTCCATTTTTGGTTTTGGGTTATATTTTGATATGATTATTTTTATATTTATTGAATTTACAATGAAAGTAGTTAATTGTAAAAGAAAAAAAACCCAACTCTGGCATTCTATTTCAGCTCATGAATTGTGAAATTGGGGGCTCATAATCAACAATGAACGTAATAGGTATTTAGGGTGTAGCATATTCAAGGCTTTGTACTGGACACTATACAAAACCCTGTTGCTTCATAGAGTTTAGTACAGAGCCCAAATGCCCTGATGCTTCGAAGAGTTTATAATCTGTGAAAGGATTAAGGATGGGAAATTCTCCTGTGATTTTGTTTGTACGGGGTACTCCAGGTTGAAGAAAATCCCTTTACCAATACAGGTGGGTTCCTACTAGGCAACTTATATAGTTTTAGAGAATTTCTTAGAGCTCTGAGAGGTTGTGATGTGCTCAAGGTCAACCAAGCAATATGAAGAGGGGAATGAGGGAACACAGAGGAACTAAGCATTAATATAATACCTATTAAATGCCAGGCACTATTATCTCATTTGATCCTTGCCATAACCTTGCAAATCAGGTGCTATTATAATCTAAAATTTATAGCTGAGAAAATCAAGGGAAACAGTTTAAGTGAATTGGCCAGGATCACACAAATAGTGTCTGAGATAGAATTTGAAATCAAGTCTTCCTGATTTCAGGCCCAGAACTCTATCCTTTGAATAACCCAGTTTTCTTTAAGGCGACACTAGAATTTTGGTCCTCCTAACTTTAAGACCAGTATGCCATACTGCCTATAAAATCAATTTAACAATCAATTTTTTAAACCAATAAATTTATCAAGAATGTTATTCACATTTATAGAAGAGAAGAGATAATAGTTATCCACAAATTGCGAGCAAAATTGAGTATTCACTAAAAATCTACCGACAGCTACATTTTGCCCACCTTTCCTTTGCTATGGAGATGACCAGAGATTCATTTCAATGACTTGCTAAGAAATATCTAAAGTTTTAACTAGGCCCACCCCAAAAGTAAGAAGAGAGACTCCAAGTAAAATTTGCTTTTGATTGTTTTTGAAGGGCATATATATTATCACATTCTGTAATCTCTGTGCTTTCATAATTTCAAAAGTGCACATCCATCATATTGAGGGTTTTATAGGCAGTGTTGGCATTATCTCTGGAATCTAGATTTTTCATATGAACAGGAGTACAAAGAAAGTTAAGATTTTTTTTTTTTACTTTCTATCGGCTTCAAAGCTATATCTCATGTTGATTAATAACTTCTCCCTGCCTCCAACTCAGTCATCTTCTGTACACTTAGAGTTCTGATCTTTCTCAGATCTTTGTCCCAAATGAATGTGAAATATATTGGGATTCTGGTTGTTTGATTTCATAAAAAGATGAATATTCTGAATACTTTATGCTTTGTCATTTTCTTAGAAAATATTCTGTGCATGTTTGTATTGGTTTTTGAAGCACGGCTCTCCTGAACATTTTAGTCATTCCCTCTGAAGCAGGTATCAGCACCAAGCTTTTTTTAAATGTGATCCAGCCAAGATCTATATACAATTCCAAGAAATCAGTCAATTGATTCTTGCTAAATTAATCTTTTCATGGAGGCACTGCTTTCTCAATAGAACTAAATAAACTTATTAAGTCAAACTTTTTAAATTCAGAATTTATGTTCTAGATTAATTTTACTTTAGCATTAAAAAAGAAAGAGCTAGTTCAAAAATTTAATTATTCAAACAATATTTGGGGGAAGAGAAGATATTTGAAAAATGAGTATGAATACAAATTATCAGCAAATGTTAAATGTTAAGTAAAAAGTACACCTGGCCACAGCCACTCATTAAGATACTAGACTAAAATGCTGAGGGATAGAAATTTCCATCAGTAGAAGGATCCTTTGAAGTATTGATAAAGTATGAATAATAAACTTTTTTTGTGAGTTTTCATACATTCATTGAAATTTTGAAATTTGATGTTGTAATAATTATTCTGGCAAGGTTTGTACTGACTTTCTTAAAAGGAGGTCTAAGTCACTGAAATCACAGCATGTTGCACTTCTTGTCATTTTGGGGATAAACAAAGCTATTAAGGGATCAGAACTGGAGGATTGAGTTTTCTACTATAGCAGTAGGTTTTTTAAAAAAAATTTGCTTCTGTTTTATTTTTTAAGAGTGAGGGAAGGAGTAGCAGTAGCAGATAACATAATGCTTTCCAAAAGACTAATGTTGTCTTGCAGGATCTGGAGGCTTTTCTTTTACCTGGCTTAACAATAAGTGACTGAAATATGTCTATGGAATAATGAAAAATTTACTCCATTGTCAGTTTTTCCTTTCTGTTTTAATGTCACTTTCAATAGGCAACATGTTCTATTTTTGATAGCATTTTATTTTTCCAATTACATGTAAAGACAATTTTAACACTACTTTAAAAAAATTGTGTTCCAAATTTTTTTCCTTCCCCACCCTCCCTAAAATGGTAAGCAATTTTATATAGGTTATGTATGCGCAATCATGCAGAACATATTTCAATATTAGTCATGTGAAAAAAAAGATGAAAAGAAAAAAAAGGAAAAAATGAATATAGTATGCTTTCATCTGCATTCAGACTCCATCATTTCTTTCTCTGGATGTGGATAGCATTTCCCATCATGGGTCCTTTGGAGTTGTCTTGGATCATTGCATTGCTGAGAAGAACTAAGTTATTAATAGTTGACAATCATACAATGTTGCTGTTATTTGCTCTGCTCACTTCACTTTCCATCAGTTCATGTAAGTCTTTTCAGGTTTTTTTTCCAAGTTTTCTAAGAGCATCCTGCTTATCATTTCTTATGACACAACAATTTTCCATCACAATAATATATAACAACTTGTTAAGGCATTCCCCAATTGATAACCACCTTCTCAATTTCAAATTCTTTGCTACCATGTAGTTACTATTATTTTTTGAATATATAGCTCCCTTTATTTTTATTTTTCATCTCTTTTGGATACAGAACTAGTGGTAAAACAAAAAAACAAAGAATCTGACAGAAAGTTAATATGGTGACAAGGAAGATCAAAAACCAAACCCCGAAAAGGACAATAATGTCAAAATTGCTACATGTGAATACCTAAAAAAGAATTGAATTGGTGTCAAACCCAATAAAGAGCTCCTGGAAGAGGATTAAAAAAAACAAAACAAATAAGAAAGACAGAAAGAAAATTGGGGAAAGAAATAAGAGAGATGAAAGAGAATCATGAAAAATGAATCAACTACTTGTTAAAAAAAATACAAAATGGAAAAAAAGATATACAAAAGTTAACTGAAGAAAAAAAAACTCCCTAAAAATTAGAATTGACCAAATGGAAAAGAAAGTAGAAAATTCACTGAGAAAAATTATTTCTTAAAAATTAGAGTTGGACAAGTAGAAGTTCATGATTCTATAAGACATCAAGAAACAATCCAACAAAATCAAAAGAATGGAAAAATAGAAGAAAATATATATCTCATTGGAAAACCAACTGACCTGGAAAATAGATCCAAGAGAGGTAATTTAAGAATTATTGAACTACCTTAAAGCCATGATCCCCCCCCCAAAAAAAGAGCGCAAACATCTTCCAAGAAATTATCAAGAAAACTGCCCTGGTATCCTACAACCAGAAGATAAAATAGAAATGGAAAGAATCTATCATTCTGACTTCTGAAAGAGATCCCAAAATAAAATCACAGGAATATTATAGCCAAATTCCAGAGCTCCTATATAGCCAGAGGAAAAAAAAAAATACTTCCAGTGGCTGGGGGGGGGGTGGATGGAGGAACAGTTCAAATATTATGGAGACTCAGTCAGGATAACAAAAGATTTAGCTCCTTCTACATTAAAGAATCTGAGGGCTTGGAATATGGTATTCAGGGAGGCAAAGGAGCTAATATTAAAAGTAAGAATCCAAGCTAAATTAGAAGCCTTTCCAATAAGTTCAGGGGTAAAGCAAGGATGTCCATTATCACCACTATTATTCAATATTGTACTAGAAAAGCTAGTTATAACAATAAGAGAAAACATAAATTGAAAGAATTAGAAAAGGCAATGAGAAAAAAAAGCTATCATTCATCGAAGATGATATATGGTGGTGTACTTAAAGAATCCTAGAGAATCAACTAAAAATGACTTGAAATAGTTAATGTTAGCAAAGTTGCAGGATATAAAATAAACCCACATAAGACATCCACATTCCTTTTTATTACCAACAAAGCCCAGCAGCAAAAGATAGGAAGATAAATTCCATTTAAAATAACTATAGACAACATGATGATTGTCCTTAAAAATGACTGTTGAGCCAATACTTATGAGATAATTTAAGTAAACAAATGTCTCCCATTCATAACAAGACTGAGTTTCGTGAATGGAAGGGTTTTTTTTTTGTTTTTTGTTTTTTCACTGAAAAGTCTATATGCACCAAAAATAGTACTTGTGACTTTAGGAAGCATATTTTAATCTATTTTTAATAATTACCATCCAGCAAAAATGCAATGATCAAATACCTTCAGGGCTGGACACAATTTGTCTTGTATCATTACTTTTACAATTTTTTGACATTTATTTCAAAAAAAAAAATCTGTGATTCCTTCCCCATCTTCTTAAATCATATAAGCCATCCCTCATATAATCTCAAACCAAAAATTGGGGTTAAAATGGGCAAGATTCAATCTTTAGGTCTTCTAAAACAATTTTTTTTTACTCCTTGCCTCTAGGAATGTAAGAATGTGGATCAATTTGCCTGTACATTGAAATTCCTCTGGAAACATTAGAATTGGTCATGTTTCTAGTACTGTACCTCTTGCTAAGAAAGGAAGGAAAGAAGGAAGGAAGAAATGGAGGGAGGGAAGAAAAGAGGAAGAGAGAGGGATGCAGAAAGAGAGAGAGGGAGAGAGAGAGAGGGAGAGGAAAAAGGAAAGGAAGGAAGAAAGGGAAAGGAAGGAAGGAAGAAAGGAAGGAAGACATGAAGGAAGGAACAAAGGAATGAAGGGAAAAAGAAGGGAAGAAGGAAAAAAGGAGGGAAGGAAGAGAAAGAACAAAGGAAGGAAAATAAAATGCCTATGGAACAAATATGTATAGCGAAGCAAAACAAATTTCCATATTGACCATGTCCCCTGCAGTCTATATTTCCAGACTTGTACATTGTTTCCCTTCACAATTCAACCTTGCAGTCAGACTAGTTATGTGTTATTCTTTCAACTTAGCATTCTGCCTCACATCTGTTGGTTTGAATAGTCTGCCTCTCATATTCACTCCAAATTCACTACATCCTTACCTCTGCCTTTTAGAAAGTGCTATCTCTGAGGCCAAGTGCCCAACATACAGTATACACTAAATAAATAAATGATTGATTAGGATTCTTAGCACTGTGTACATGCCAGCTCAGGACTTTTCTTTCTACAGGAGTTCTTTCCAAATTTCTTTATTTTCCCTAAATTACCTTTTATTTGCACTTGTATTTAGATGTTATATTTCCACAGTAGATTGTAAGCTACTTGAGGACAGGGGTTGTTTTTAGTGTTCATCATTGTATTCTTCGCAGCTACCAGAGTGACATGAATATTCTTATTGGTGCTTGATAATTTGTTGAACTATTGAACTAAATTGAATTCTGTAACTTCCACACACTTTTTTCCTCTTTCCTTCCTCTGGAGACAAGTTAAATGTAAATGTCCCTTTCCTATTATATTCTTTTAAATACCTTCATACAGCTGCCATGCCCACCCTCAACCACCATCTCTTTTTGTCAAGTTTAAGCATCCCTATTTCTTACAACTAGTTGTCCTATAACATGGCTTAGTCTTCTCTCTATTCTGCCCTTTATCTCTGAAAAACTCTAGATTTTCCAGAGACTTTTTCAAAAGTAGCATATGAAACTGTTCATAAATATGCAAGGTTTTATCTGACCAGGGCAAAGGACATCAGGATAATCAACTGTCTCAATCTAGACATCATGTACTAAAAACAGTGGGGCCTAAGACTACATTAGTTTTCACAGCTATCATCTGTCATTGGTATTTAATGTTGAACAAACTGTCTATTAACACTTCCAGATCATTTCCACGAAAATTTCTATCTAGTCACACCTCTTCTATTATGTAATATTGCATTTTTTTAAAATCTAAGGATAGGACAGAATATATATTCCACTGAACTTAATAAATTTGACTAATAATTCTCATCTGTCAAGTCTTTTATGGATTTCAAAATGTTATTAACCTTCCCAAACCAACATACAAATCATTCAAAAACCCTTTCAATATGACTTCTAGCTCCATATTCTCTCAAAAATACCTTCTTAAAGATAGTCAGTTAACTCCTAAGAACCAATTGCAATGACCTTTTTTTGTCTTCATCTTATCTTTCATTAGTAAGTGACATTCAGAAACTCACTTGTCTTCTCTGTACTGCCTCTTCTTCTGTGACATTTTACTTTGCTAGTTCTCTTTCCAGCAATCTGAAAGTTCATTGCATTTTTCCTCTTTGTCTTTTGATGCACTAAGAATAAGTACAGAGCCCTCTTATCTCCCTTCTACAATATTTTCTCCATTTGGTAAACTCCTACAGGCCCATGACTTCGACTATTTAATCCATATTGATGATTCCCATATATTTATCTTCATTCATGTACTCTGTTAAACTCTAGATCCCTATTTCCAACTTTCCTAATCTTATATAACTTAACACATTCCTATTTTGCAATGATATTTTATACTTAAGTGTAGAGATGAATATTTATTTGAGGAGAATCTTTCCAAATAGCATTTCAATGTACTAAGTCAGCAGCCAGACAATCTGTCAATAAGCACTTATTAATTGCCTACTATGTGCCAGATTCTGTGCTGAGTGCTGATACCAAAAAGACACAAAAGATAGTCCTTAACCTCAAAGAAGTCATAATCTGATAGAGGAGGTGACAAATAAACACAAATGTATAAACAAACCATAAAATAGATAAATAAATAATGAGAGAAGGCACTAGAATTAAGAGAGAATGGGAAAGACTTCCTGTAGAATACGGGATTTTAGTTGAGACTTGAAGGAATTCAGGGAATTCAAAAGGCAGAGATAAGGAAGAAGAACATTTCAGTCATGGAGGACAGGTTGAGAGTCATGAGTAAAGAGATGGAGTGTCTTGTTTGTGGAACAGCAAGAAGGCCAATGTCACTAGGGAGTGAGGTATAAGAAGACTGGAAAGTTGTATGTGGGAGTGCTTGGCTGAGGATAACTTTGAACACCAAAAAGAGAACTGTTTTTGATCCTTCAGGTGATAAGGAATCACTGGGGTTTACTAAGTAGGGAGGTGATGTAATTAGATATGCATTTTAGGAAAAATCACTTTAATGGATGAATGGAATTGTGTAGGAGTGGAGAGAGACTTGAGGTAGCACAACTATCAGTAGGCTTTTGCAGTAGTCCAAACAACAGGTGAAGAGGGCAGGGTGGTGTCAGTTTCAGGAGAGAGAACGTGATGTATCTGAGAGATATTATGAAGGTAAAATTGACAGGCTTTGACCATAGATTGCATATGTGATTAGACAGACAGGAAGAAGTCAAGTGTGACAACCAACTTGCAAGTTACAAATAAAAGAAAATAGTCGCTGCCATAGCAATGGAGAATCAATAAAGATTAGGTCAAGAGAATTAGATTAGCTAAATCATTAACGGGCAATAATACCAGAACTGAGGATGGTAGTGCCCGACAATACTGGGGAAATTTGGAGATCAGGAGGGTCTAGGGGAAAAGATAATAAGCTCAATTTTAGACAAATTGAGTTTAAGATGTCTACTGGACATCTAGTTCAATATGTATGAAAAGCAGATGGAGATGGGAGACTTTGGGTCAATAGAGAGGGTAGGGCACAATTGGTAGATGCTGGAATAATTACCAGAGAGATGGTAAATAAATTCATGGGAGCTGATGAGATCACCAAATGAAAAAGTATAGAAGGAGAAAAGAAAAGGACCCAGGACAGAGCACTATGGTACATCTCCAGTAAGAGGACATATGTTGGTTAAGGAATCATCAAAAGAGACTGAGAAGAAAGGGTCAGATAGGTAAGAAGAGAAAGAGGAAACAGTGGTTTCACAAAAATCTAGAGGGAAGAAAGTATCAAGATTATAAAACTGTGCATACCCTATGACCTAGTAATACCATTACTAGATCTGTATCCCAAAGAGATCAAAGAAAAGGGTAAAGGATATATATTTACAAAAGTATTTACAGCAGTTCTTTTTGTGGTGGCAAATTGAAAATTGAGGGAATGTTCATCAATTGGGAAATGGCTGGACAAGTTGTGCTATATGATAATGATGGAATACTACTGTGTTATAAAATGATGAAAAAATTTTGAAGATTTATATGAATAGATTAAAAGTGAATTGAGCAGAACCAAGAAAATTTTGTACACAATAATATCAATATCATAACAATGGTCAACTGTGAAAGACTTAGATACTCTGATCAATACAATGATCCAAGACAGTGTTAAAGTTTTCAGTGGGGTCCAGAAGAATTAAGCTTGAGAAAATGTCACTGAATTTGGCAATTTAGAGATCTTTGGCAATTTTGGAAAGAAAAGTTTTAATTAAATGATGACGTCAGAAGCCAGACCATAAGGGGTGAAGAAGACAGTAAGAAAAGAGAAGGGGCAGCTAGTTGGTGCAGTGGTTAGAGAGCTGGGCTGAGAATCAGGAAGAACTGATTTCAAATCTGGCCTCAAACACTGACTAGCTGTGGGACCCTGTGGAAGTAAGTCACTTAACTTCTATTTGCCTCAGGTCTTCATCTGTAAAATGGGGACACACCAAAGAAGGAAATGTCAAACCACTCCAATATCTTTGCCAAGAAAATTCAAAATGTGGTGATGAAAAGTTGGACATGATTTCAACAACAATAATATAGATATAGATGGTTGCATTTTTTTTGATAAGCATATAAGGAGAATCAGAATTGATAGTAAAAATGGAAATATTGTTTCTTCTAGCTGTCAGATTAGAACTGCCAAACAATAACAGGAAGTAGCAATAGGCACTAGAAGCCTCAACTCTATTTACCAAAAAAAAAAAAATGTGGTTAGTGCTTATTGAGTAATAATCTAGGCTCTAATAATACAACTAAAATAAAATAGTCTCTGCATAAGAATGCAACATCAATGAAGATTAGATCAAGGGAATCAGATTAACTGAATCATTAATGGACAACAATTCTGGAAGTCACTAGAATATTGGAAAACTTGCCTCACTGGAACTTACATTGAACTTGTGCAAGGTTATACAAATGTAAGCAAATAACACCAGAGGCTGGTATATCCAAGACTGTTGTTTAAGCAAGATTTGGAGAGATCCAGGAGGAAAAGTAATGCTTACAGAGAAAAGAGTGGGATGTGCTTCATTGAATTTGATATCTTCTGTATGCAGAGAAGTTAGATTGGGCCTAAGAATGACTAATAAATCATTTATCCATAACTTAGAAGTAAGCAGGCTCCATGAATATTTAGATAATTCCAGAAAAAGGCAGATGTCTTTTTCATTTATTTATTTTTAACATTTATCTTTCAAAATTCTCTAAATTCTCTTCCTTCCTCCTACTCTTTCACCCTTCCTTAAAAAAGGTGATCAAAATGATACGCACTATAGATGTAAAGTCATGTAAAACATATTTCCATATTGTTTATGTCACAAAATATAAAAAAAAGAAAAAAGAAAGTGGGCAAATATGCTTCAATTTGCTTTCAGAGTTCATCAGTTATCTCTCTGGAGGTGAATAGAATTTTTCATCATGAGGCCATGTCTTGGATCATTGTATTGATCAGAGTATCTAAGTCTTTCACAGTTGACCATTGTTATGATATTGATATTATTGTGTACAAAATTTTCTTGGTTCTGCTCAATTCACTTTTAATCTATTCATATAAATCTTCAAAATTTTTTCATCATTTTATAACACAGTAGTATTCCATCATTATCATATAGCACAACTTGTCCAGCCATTTCCCAATTGATGAACATTCCCTCAATTTTCAATTTGCCACCACAAAAAGAACTGCTGTAAATACTTTTGTAAATATATATCCTTTACCCTTTTCTTTGATCTCTTTGGGATACAGATCTAGTAATGGTATTACTAGGTCATAGGGTATGCACAGTTTTATTATCTTTTGGGCATAGTTCCAAACTGTTCTTCAGAATGGTTCAACTGATCCATGACTCCACCAACAGTGCATTAATGTACCCATTTTTCTATATCTCCTCCAGTACTTATTGTTGTTATTGTTGTTGTTTTTGTCATGTTAGCCAATGTGAAAGGTATGAGGAGTTATGTCAGAGTTGCTTTAATGTACGTTTTTCTAATTGATAGTGATTCAGGATATTTTTTTTCCCGTGATTATAGATAGCTTTGATTTCTTCTTATGGAAACTGCCTGCTCATATCCTTTTATCATTTATCAATTGGGAAATGGCTCTTACTTTTATAAATGTGACTCAGTTCCATATATATTTGAGAAATATGGGCATTATCAGAGAAACTCCCTCAGTTTCCAGCATTCCTTCTCATTTTGGCTGCATTGGTTTTGTTTGAGCAAACCCTTTTTAATTTCATGTGATCAAATCATCCATTTTATCTCCTATGATCTTTTCTATTTCTTGTTTGGTCACAAACTTTTCCATTATCAATAGATATGGCAGGAAAAAAATTCTCTACTTTCCTAATTTGCTTATATCACCTTTTATATCTAAATCATGTACCAATTTTGACCTAATATTGATATACGGTATGAAATATTTTTCTATGCCTGATTTCCATCAGACTGCTTTCCAGTTTTCTCATCAGTTTTTGTCAAATAGCGAATTCTTGTGGCAAAAGGTGGATTTTTTGTCTTATCAAATACTAGATTACAATGATCACTCACTATTGTATATTGTGCATCTAAACAATTCCACCAATAAACCACTCTATTCCTTACCCAATAACAGATTATTTTGACAATTACTGCTTTGTAATATTGTTTGAAATCTAATATTGCTAGACACCCTTCCTTCACATTTTTATCAAGTGCCTTGAAATTCTTAAATTTTGTTCTTCCATATGAATTGTGTTATTATTTTTTTTAGTTCTATAAAATAACTCTTTGGTAGTTTGATTGGTTTGACATGGAATAAATAATTTAATTTAGGTAGAATAGCCACTTTTTCATATTGGCTTGATTTACCCAAGAGCAATTTGTATTTCTCCAATTGCTTAGATTTGTCTTTATTTTTGTCAAAAGTGTTTTGTAATACTACTTATATAATTTTTGAGTTTATCTTGGTAGGTATAATCACAAGTATTTTATGTTGTCTGGTGATATTTTAGATGGAATTTCTCTTTCTATATCTTCCTGCTGTCTTGTTGGTAATATGTAGAAATGCTCATAATTTATGAGCATTTATTTTATATCCTGTAAGTTTCCTAAAGTTGTTAATTGTTTCATCCAGTTTTTTAGTTTATTCTCTACCTTTTCTAAATACATCAGCATATCATATGCAAAGAGTGAGAGTTTTGTTTTCTCATTGCCAATTCTTATTCTTTCATTTTTTCCTGTTTTATTGCTATAGTTAACATTTCTTTTATAATATTGAATGATAGTGATAATAGACATCTTTGCTTCACTCCTGACCTTATTGGGAAGGCTTCTAGTTAATTCTCACTACAGAGAGTGCTCCCTCTTGGTTTTAGATAGATACTGATCATTTTAAGAAAAGTTCCATTTATTCCTGTGCTTTCACATGTTTTTGATGGTGTTGAATTGGTCAAAAACATTTTCTGCACATATTGAATTAAACATGTGGTTCTGTTATTTTTGTAATTGATATGATCAATTATGCTGATAATTTTCCTAAAACTGAACCAGTCTTCATTTCTGGTATAAAACCCAACTGGTCTTATTGTATAACCTCACTAATATATTGCTTTAGTCTCCTTGCTAATATTTTTCATAAATTTTTGCATCAATATTCATTAGGGAAATTGCCTTATTATTTTCTTTTTCTTTTTTTGAGTTCTCTGTTTTAGGAATAAAAACAATATTTGAATCATAGAAGTAATTTGGTAGGACTCCTTTACCTATTCAAATAGTATTAATTATCTATTATTAGAATTAATTATTTTTAATTTTTTGGATTGTTTATATATCATTTCCCTCCAATTAAATATAAAATAATTTTTAACATTTGTTTATTAAAACTTTGAGCTGCAAATTTTCTTCCTACTTCTCTCCCCTCTCCACTCATTGAGAAAGCAAGCAATTTGATATAGGATATACATGTGCAGTCATGTAAACTATTTTTTATTTTAGTTATGCTGTTGAAGAAATCACAGATAAAAAAAGAAAAAGAAAGTTTAAACAAGTATGCTTCAATCTGCATTCAGACTCCCTTAGTTATTTCTCTGGAGATGGATAGTATTTTTTCATTATAAGATCTTAGGAATTGTCTTAGATCATTGTATTGCTGATAATAGCTAAGTCACTCAAAGATGATCATTGAACAATATTGCTGTTACTGTATAAACTATTGTCCTGGTTCTACTCACTTCACTTTGCATCAGTTTATGTAAGTCTTTTCAGGTTTTTTTTTTTAAGATAAACTTCTCATCATTTCTTATAGCACAATAATTTTCCATCAAAATGATATACTATGACTTGGTCAGCCATTCCCCATTGATGGTCATGCCTGCAATTTCCAATTCTTTGCCACCACTAAAAGAGCTTCCATAAATATTTTGTACTTATAGGTCCTTTTCCATCTCTCTCTCTCTCTCTCTCTCTCTCTCTCTCTCTCTCTATATATATATATATATATGTGTGTGTGTGTGTGTGTGTGTGTATACATATATATATATATGTATATGTATATGTATATATATTTAGGATACATACCAAGTAGTAGTAGTAGTAGTAGTAGTAGTAGTAGTAGTAGCAGTAGTTCTTGTTATTGTTGTTGTTTGTCCTTCATTCTTGAAGAGGACCATGACATCAGGGAGCCAATGCTATGACATGCAAGAGAATTGGATTTTAAATGAAGGAGGGATGTACCAAGTTACCAGCCTTATTTTATCCTCCAGAGCCATCTGGGTCCAGTGGCCAGGTATAGATCAGGAAAACTGGAAATGGCTCAGGATGCAGTGGGGAACCTTGGCCTTTTCAAGCTAAGGTCTTTAACAGGTTTCAGTTTTCCTGAGGCAACACCCACTCAATGATTAAGACTTAATAAGAATTGAGGCAGAGAATGGCCTTTTTACCTAGTCAAAAATTAAAAAAAATAAACAATTTTTAAAAAATCAATATGAGAGAGGAAGACCCCAGAGTTTCTGGCCAAAATAGAAACATTCCAAGCCAATCAGGGCCCAAACAATGACCAAGTAGGGCATGGCCTATGACTTATTATTGGTCAATTAATGATAGCAAGAGTGATTTGGGGTTAAGGATGGTCTTTAAGAAAAAAAAAAGTTTCAGAGATTAAAATGTACATTCCCTTTGGGCAGAGGACTCTCAGATCAGGGTGTGATACTCTATATGGACAGAAGGAAGGGGAGGGGAGATGAAAGGATGGAGGGGAAAGGAAGGGAAGGTCACCCAAATAACAAGAAAATTCTTAGGAGTTACAATTATCATCTTTCCATGGAGGAATATAAATAGTTTAATCTTATTGAATTCCTTATGGTTTCTTTTTCCTGTTTATCTTTTTATGATTCTCTTGAGTTTTGTATTTGAAAGTCAAATTTTCAGTTCAGCTCTGGTCTTTTCATCAGAAGTGCTTGAAAATCCACTGTTTCATTGAGTGTCCTTTTTCCCCCTAATGGATTATACTCAGTTATGCTGGGTAGCTAATTCTTGGTTGTAATCCTAGCTCCCTTGATCTCTGGAATATCATATTCCAAGCTCTCAGATCCTTTAATGTTGAAACTGCTAAATCTTGTCTTATCTTGACTGTGGCTCTATGATACTTGAATTGTTTATTTCTGGCCATTTGCAATATTTTCTCTTTGACTAGAAAGCTCTGAAATTTGTCGACAATATTCCTGGGAGTTTTCATTTTAGGATCTCTTTCATAAGGTGATTGGTGGATTCTTTCAATGTCCAGAATGTGAGGTCAGTTTTTTGGATAATTTCTTGAAAAATTATGTGTAGGTTCTTTTTTGATCATGGCTATCAGATTGTCCAATAATTTTTAAATTGTCTCTCCTAGATCTATTTTCCAGCAAGTTGCTTTTCCAATTAAACGTTTCACATTTTTCTATTTTTTTCATTCTTTTTATTTTGTTTTATTGCTTCTTGATGTCTCACATAGAGTCATTAGCTTCCATTCACCGAATCCCAAATTTTAAGGAATTATTTTCTTCATTGAGTATCCCCTTTTCCATTTGGCCAATTCTACTTTTTTTATTCTTTTTTTTTGGCAATTGTTAATTTATTTTTGTTTTCAACATTCACTTCCACAAGACTTTGAGTTCCTAATTTTCTCCCCATCTCATCCCTCCCCTGACCCCAAGATGGCATGCATTCTGAATACCTCTTCCCCTAATATGCCCTCCCTTCTATCTCTCCCCTCTTTTCTTATCCCCTTCCCCTTCAATTTTCCTGTAGGGCAGGATAGATTTCTATACCCCATTTCCTATATGTCTTATTTCCCAGTTGCATGTGAAAACAATTTTTTAGCATTTATTTTTAAAACTTTGGGTTCCAAATTTTCTCCCTTCCTCCTTCCCCACCCACCTTCATTGAGAAGGCAAGCAATTTGATACAGGTTATACATGTGCAGTCATGCAAAACACTTCCATAATAGTCATGTTGTGAAAAATTAAGTATATTTCCCTTAATCTCATCCTGCCCCCCATTTACTCTATTCTCTCTTTTCACCCAGTCCCTCCTTAGAAGTGTTTGCTTCTGATTACTCCCTCCCCTAATCTGCCCTCCCCTCTATCATCTCCCTGCTTTCTTGTCCTCTTCCCCCCCCCCATTTTCCTGTAGGGTAAGATAGATTTCCATACCCAATTGAGTGTGTATGTTATTCCCTCCTTAAGCCAAATCAAATAAGAATAGGGTAAATTATTCATTCCCTCATTCCCTCCCACCTTTTCTCATTTCTTCTCCACTGTAAAAGCTTTTTTCTGTCTGTTTTATGTGAGATAATTTACCCTATTCTACCTCTCCTTTTCTCCTCCTCCCAGTATAATCCTCTCTCACCCTTTAATTTTATTCTCCAGATATCACTGCTTCATCTTCTACTCACCCTGTGCCATCTATCTATCTATCTATCTATAAATATATACACATATAATTTTTTCCCTCCAACTACTCTAATACTAACAAAGGTCTCATGAGTTACAAATATCATCTTTCCATGTAGGAATGTACACAGTTCAACCTTAATAAGCCCCTTATGATTTTTCTTTCCTGTTTACAACTTCATGTTTCTCTTGAGTCTTGTATTTGAAAGTAAAATTTACTATTCAGCTCCGGTCTTTTCATCAAGAATGCTTGAAAGTCCTTTATTTCACTGAATGTCCATTTTTCCTCTGAAGGATTTTGCTCAGTTTTGCTGGGTAGGTGATTCTTGGTTGTAATCCTATCTCCTTTGACCTCTGGAATATCATATTCCAAGCCCTCTTGTCCCTCAATGTAGAAGCTGCTAAATCTTTTGCTATTCTGATTGTGTTTCCACAATACTTGAATTGTTTCTCTCTGACTGCTTACAATATTTTCTCCTTGACCTGGGAACTCTGGAATTTGGCTACAGTATTCCTAGGAGTTTTTCTTTGGGGATCTCTTTCAGGAAGTGATTAGTGGATTCTTTCAATTTCTACTTTGCCCTCTGGTTCTAAAATACCAGGGCAGTTTTCCTTAATAATTTCTCGAAAGATGATGTCTAGACTCCTTTTTTGATCATGGCTTTCAGATAATCTAATAATTTTTAAATTCTCTCTCCTGCATCTATTTTCCAGCTCAGCTGTTTTTCCAACGAGATATTTCACATTGTTTTCTATTTTTTTTCATTCTTTTGGGTTCGTTTTACAGTGTCTTGATTTCTCATAAAGTCACTAGCTTCCAATTGCTCCATGCTAATTTGTAGAGAAGTATTTTCTCCAGTAAGCTTTTAAACTTGCTTTTCCATTTGGCCAATTTTGCTTTTGAGGGCATTCTTCTCCTCATTGGCTTTTTGGACCTCTTTTACCATTTGGGTTAGGCTATTTTTTAAGGTGTTATTTTCTTCAGTATTTTTTTTTGTCTCCTTTAGCAAGCTGTTGACTTATTTTTCATGATTTTCTTACATCACTCATTTCTCTTCCCAGCTTTTCCTCTACTTCTCTTACTTGCTTCTCAAAATCCTTTTTGAGCTCTTCCATGGCCTGGGACTCATTCATATTTTTCTTGGAGGCTTTGGAGGTAGAAGCTTTGACTTTGTTGTCTTCTTCTGGTTGTATGTTTTGATCTTTGCCACCAAGGAAAGATTCTATGGTCTGACTTTTTTTGCACAGTTTGCTTATGATCCCAGCCAATTATATGAGTTATAAACTCATTGTTAAGGTAGGGCTCTGCTTCCAGTGTGGAGAATGTACTGTCCCAAACTTTGGGGTTTTTGTGTAGCTGTTTTCAGGGATACTTCTAGGGAACTGTAAATTTTCAGTTCTTCTGAGGTGGTATGATGAGGGGCAAGGTGTTAATTCCTTTCCTGGCCTGTATTCTGGTCTATGAGTAATGGTAAACACTCTTTTCTGTCTTAGAATTGTGAGGAGGATTCCCTCTCTACCGCCACTACAAGCTCTACCAAACCAACACTTCTCCTCGACATAGGACCGCCACCCAGAACTGTGACCCAGATCCAAGTACAGGCAAAGCAAGAGAATCCTGCCTCAGTACCAGGAAAGAGATCCCTGCAATCCCCCTCAGACTGTGAGTTCCAGAAGCAGTCGCTGCCCTGGGGCTGTGTGCCAGGACTGGGGCTGGGACTGAGCTTCTCTCTCACCGAGGTCACAGAATTTTCCTACAGACCTTCTGAGTTGTCTTTGGTGTTTGTGGGTTGAGAAGTCTGGAAACTGTCACAGCTGCATGTGATTCAGTACTCTGAGGCCTGCTCCAGGATGGCTGAACCTTGGTTTCCCTGGGCGCCCATACTGAACTGTGTTCCTCTCCACACCTGGCACAATATACCTTTCTGATCAACCATCCAGGTTGTCTTGGGCTGGAAATTTGTTTCACTCTGTCTTTGTGTGGGTTCTGCTGCTTTAGAATTTATTTAGAGCTATTTTTTACAGGTATTTGGAGCGGTTTGGGGGAGAACTCAAGCAAGTCACTGCTTTTATTCTGCCATATTGGCTCCACCCCTCTCCAATTCTTTTTAAAGACCTATTTTCACCTGTGAAATTTTGTACTTCTTTTACCCTTTTATGAATTCTGCTTTCCAAGAAATTCTTTTATTCAATTAGGTTTTGCACCTCTTTTGCCAACCTGTTAATTTGCTTTTCAAATTTTTTTTTTGCATTGCTCTCATTTATTTTCCCAATTTTCCTCTACCACTAATTTGATTTTTACAATCATTTTTGCTGTTTTCATATCTCTTTATTTATCTCTTTGAGGAATTAATATTGACCTTATGCCCTTTCTGAATTTTTTTCTCTTTGAGGCTTTGTTTGTAGATTTTTTTCACTGTTTTTCTTAGTTTCTCTTGAGTTTCTCTGTGACAATAATGGCTTTTTTATGGTCAGGTGTTTTTTTGTTTTTGTTTTTGTTTTTGTTTTTTGTTTTGTTTTTTTTTTCTTTGCTCATTTTTTCCAAACTATTTCTTGACTTTGAACTTTATTGTTATTGTTAGATTCTGTTCAACTAGGAAAGAATTTGGGTCAGTTTCTCAAGCATTAGGCCTTTTTGTCCTGCAGTTTACACAGTTAGTTTTGGGTTTTTTTTGTGCTTCCAAGGCAGTGTGATTCAGAGAGGTATGATTACTGCTCTATGCTTTGTTCCTTACCAATGTCTGTGTCCTGCTTTCTTTCGACTGAAATCACTAGTGATCTTTCTCTATGCTCTAGGATTGCAACCAGGGTCCCTATTCTTTTGTTACTGTAAATGTTCCTCTCCTCCCTGGAATTGCAACTTGCAACTGAGTAATGGGCACTGGAGTTGTCAAATAGTGCCCCATAATGTTCCCAGTGCTGACACAGGGCTCCCTTGTAATCTCTTTATGACCACTTATCCAATCCCTTTACCCTCTCCAGTTGGTTACAGCTCCAAAAACTGCTGCTAGTTTTTGCCTCCAAAGTCTGCCTTAGTCAGCACCCTGGTGCTGTCCACCCCAGTGTCACAGACCTCTCCTTTACCTCTTAAGTTCTCTTGGGGAGAAAAATGTCTTGTTCCTACCTTTTGCTGGCTCTGCCACTCCAGAATTTGATTTGACACAGTAAAGCTGTTATGGAAGTAATGTTGGGAGAGTTCTGTGGGAATGTTCCCTCTCCTCTGATATTTTGGCTCCACCCCCAAAGTCACTGTCAAAGTATATGTTGCTATTATTTGGAGGACTTTGACAAATTCTTCATATACATATGTGTGTGTGTTTTTTTTAATCTCCTTCACTGAATGTTGTGATATATATAATTATTTTGTTTCTTTGTTTATGTTTATCATCAACCTGCAAGGTAAAATAACAAAACTACTAACAATTTAAGATGTTTATATGATCAACAACTTATCTTCCTCCATCCACCACTTTTTTCTACCAGTATTGTTGGTAAAATGGAAGGGACCTTTGTGAGAGTAAAGATCATTCTGCATTTTGATTCACTTCATAAATTGCTATGGGCAAGACAATTCATCACCTGGTGACCGGTTTTCTCAAGATTTGTATTTTTGGCCTTAAGTAGGCTAGTCCTTGGACAGAACATGGAGTGTTTCACCAGTTGTATTTTCTAAGCTTCTCCAGATTTGTATAAACTATTAATGTTTGTATTCTCCCAGAACTGCTTTCAAGAATCTGCAGGTCACACCCCCACACAACTATGATGATGTGTAGTTGTAAAAAAAAAACTTTTTGGAGGGTGTTGAATGTAATTATCACCTAATAAAATATTTTGATTTATTTTATTATTAATACTTCATACTATATGCAATTTTACTGTACTGTGTTTTAAAGTACAGAGATTATATATGCATATATTGATTATAAAGATATATAGCTAATCCAAGTATGTAAGCTAGTGTCATTTCAAATGAAAATATCAAAGGTATTTTAGATTATGTAAATCTCAACCCCCTTATTTATCCAAATTTGTAATGAATAGTAAATCTATTTCCCTTATATTGCTGGTATAATTAGTACCAAAACCTATCTATCCTTGATGTATTTATTTTAGGATTGGACCTAGGTTGCACAGTGGATAGAGTGCTGGTCCAGGAATCAGGAAAAACTGACTTCAATCCAATTGCTGAACTTTACTAGCTCTGTGACTTTGGAAAAGTCATTTAACAGCTTGCTTCCATTTCCTCAACTGTAAAATGAAGATAACAGCATCTACCTTTGAAAGTTTGTTGTACCAAATGTTTGCAATATTTGTAAAGGTGCTTAGCAAAGTGGCTGCCACAAAATAGTTGCTATATAAGTGCTTATTCCCTTCATCTCCTCTTCACATTTCATTGTATCGAGAAAATGATGAGGAATACCTCCAAATCTAGATTCATCCATGCCCTGCAACTTAGAGAGTTTCCTAGGTGATCTGAGGGATTAAGTGATTTACCCAGGGTTAAATACCAAGAGTTTGTCAGCAGGACTTTGACCAGAGTCTTCCTGACTTTATGAATTAACTGTCCATTTACTATGCCACACTGGCTCTTTTCATCATATATTATCATTAAATTAATGTTACTTTTTAAAGCACTTTATACTTATTTAAATATTTTTACTTAACATTACTTAACATTGTCTCATTTTAACATGACCATATGCAGAACAGGCTCATAGGACCATACATTTAGAACTAAAAAGGACATTAAAGGTCCCCTACGTCCAATCCCTACATTTTACAGGAGATAAAATTGGGATGTAGGTGACTAACTTGCCCATTTCCATACATGTTGTAAGTAGTAGTACCAAATTTGAATCTAGGCCTTCTGATTTCAAATCCAGTCTGTTTTGTTACTGTCTTGAACTTAGAAATGAAGAAACTAAGGTTGGAGGTGATTAACTACTTTACACTGAGCTCATAGAGTTAATAACAGAGAAAGAATCAGAACACAGGTCTCCTGACTGTTCATTTAGTTTTCTTTCCACTCTATCATATTTTACCTTTACTCATAATTACATTTGCTGCTTGTTTCATATGGTAACCTTCTAATATCAGCACCTAAATACACCTCACAGAAAACAAATTCTTAAAGAGATTTCAAAATATTTTCCCACTCTATGTGCTTTATGTATTATTATGCAAATGATCATTATAATTGTTGGTGTTGTTCAGTCATATCTAACTCTCTGTGACCCCATTTGAAGTTTTCTTGTCAAAGATACTGGCACTCTATCCATTTTATCATGTACATGCCAATCTTTGTAATGCTCATAATACATAATATTTTTAACAGGTTAATCTAATTTTTTATTTTCTCCTTGTTTAAAAAAAGAGGTGATTTTCTTTCTCCTTATCTTTCTTTCTGAAAATTAATAGCTTAAACATCTCAGTACCATCAGGTAAGCAACAGATGTTATGAAATTTATTAATGATTTAACACAATCAAATTTGCCTCTTTGAGCCCAGCTTTCCTCTGTGGGCACCAATGAGGTGAGAATCATTGAAAACTATATGGCTGTGAAGCAGAGAAAAGTTAGACAATTCTTAAACACTCTCCCTTTGACGCTTATTTTTTCTTAGGTGGTCCACCCCCTCCCCAATGATGCATCAATGCCATATTTTCCAAACAATGGGAAGATTAATAAAGGACAGTACATATGATTTTGGTCATTGGTCATAAAGAACACAAATGCATGACATGGCTAATTTGGGAGGGAAGACAGAACACAGAATAGGCAAGATTTAACTGGAGACTTGCCACTTATGACACAGCATGAACTGAGTGATGACAAGGAGTGTGTATCTCTTTGACTTACAGGCTTAATAGCTAGGATTCATGACAAGCTTAGAATAATTCTTATCAATGCTTTACAGGGGCTGTGGAAATGGAAGTGGTACCATTAAAGAACCTTCTGTCTATTTTTCAGTATTGATCTTAATTGACAACTAATCAGATATATTTTGAGAGCCCTTTGCTTAGTCTTTTGAAAAATCCCAGTGAGATGCTTTCTGTCTGCTTCTCCAGAATACAATATTGAGATCATTAATAAGAATATTACCTATTATACATTACAAAGCTCTGACAACCTTGTGTCTGCTTGCCATTATTGAGATTATATTATATTATATACATGCATATATACACAGAGACATATGTATTTACACATATGCATGTGTGCATATATGTATATATGTGTGTGTATATATTGTATATGGATACACACATATATTCATATATATGTGTGTATGTATGTATATATATATGTGTGTGTGTGTGTGTGTGCATACACAGGTATATATCCATGTTCTTGCGAAGTCCTTATCACATTGTCCTTGGATGACAATAAAATTGTGTCTCTGTGTATGCTTTAAGGCATAAAGGAAGAAACCAAAGATGGAAATATCACCAAAAGGCAATTAAAACTCTAAGATGAGGGTTTATACAGTGTCAAATTGTACATTGCAATGTCAAATTGGGTTCTCATTTTATTCTCTTTCACATCTGATACTGTCTGTCTAGAATACTGCAAAATGAATACATTCCTTCCTAAACCTGTACTCTGTCATTAAGTTACTTAATGATAACGAATCAACACTGAGGTAACTCTGTTCTCTACTCATCTATATTAATAATATCTGGAAGCAATACAACATGAATCATTTCTCCAAAAGTAGTGCAGTTATGTTTGCACAAAATTTTTCTCATTGAAATTCACTTAAATTTCCCAAGAGACTTTTCCTTCTTTATATTTAGAGTAAATTTCAGAATGCTTTCTGGCCACAATTTGACAGAATATATCTATTATCACATTAGTTTTATTAATGCAAGTATGAAGCTTATTCCTACAGAGAAATGGATTTTGAATCGGAGGACCTGAGTTTCAACCCCATCTCTGCAAATAACTATGCGTTGTGACATTAAATATTTTGGTTAACTTCACTGGGCTTTAGTTTCCTCAGATGTAAAATCAAGGGGTTGTGCTAGATGATGCCTAATGTGCCTTCTAGCATTAAATCTTATAAGAGCACATACTTATTACCCATCTTTCTCAAACAAGGCATTTTCAAAAAGTGTTATAGAAATCGAAGCAATCATTTTATTGGTATACATAGTCAACCAATAAGATTGTTGATTCATTAGATTAGAAATGAGGGAATGGGAAAAAGGAAAACTTCAAAGTTATCTATATGCAGATGCAGTTTAACCTGTCTTTTTTAACAGTTTGAAGTCATTTGACTCTTCAGAAGTGACATCAGATAACTTTTAGAAGTAGGCCGGCTATGCATTCCAAAGAAATATAGATAAAGAAATGAAGAAGTGAAGAAATTATTGAATAAATAAACATAGATACATGAATGGATGGTTGAACTAATCAATTACTTAATTAACTTATTCTAATGCAGTTGATAGGAAGTATGGTGTGATGATAGATAAATGATTTTGGAATCAGAAACAACAAGTCTCAGGTCCTGCCTTTGATACTTACAGGCTGTGTAATACTAGTCAGTCACTTAACCTTTCAGTGTTCTTCATAACTCTTTAAAACTATAAATTTCATAGAAGGTGCTAACCTGCATTGGGAGAGGGAATTTCCTTATCCAAAAATTTCTTTTATCAATGAAATCATAGTTGTCATGTGTATTTTTGAATTCTAAGTAGTTATAGATATCCTTTCATTTTCTTTCAAATATCCATACTCCACATTCTGAAAATACCTAAGAAGCAGCTTTTTAGTTGTCTTTCCTGAATTAAATTATCCCAACTGCAATCTCCATTTTCTAAGTTTTTAATAATTTTTAAATTTTTTCAGACAATATAGAGTCCTACTTCTGTATAATAAAATTATTCTGGATATTCTAATAAAATATGCACTTTTTTTTCACAGAAGAGCCTCCATATATCATGGAAAAAGAGAGAAGAGAATGTACCCTCATGTGTCTCATATTTATATTTTTTCTTTAGATATAGGTAATCATTCCTAGGCAGAAACTTTAAGTTATGAGGAAACTATACAGGAAAGCCTTATTAAAGAACTCTATTTTGAAGGATAACAGTTTATGTGCTCAAGGAACCGGTAAAGAATCACATGCTTTCAGTGCTGGCACTGATTGGATGGAAGGTAGGCATAGGAAGAAAACACAACATTTTTAACCTTAGTCTTCACTGACTAGATATTCTCTTTATTTGTCTAGATTTACAGCACAGGATGATAATGACACTGAAGATGAACAAAGACTCAAAGAGGTTGATTTTTGAGATCAAAGATTGAGTAAAGGGACCAAAAGACCACCCCCCCTTCAAGGCCAGCATGCCCTTATTTTCTTTTGGGTAGGTACTCATTTTCTTCTTCAGGTTCAACTCAGTGTTGCTACTAAGCCAAACCTCTCCTGATAATCACTCAACTCTGGGGAATTATGTAGGAGCTTCCTTTCTTTAAAATTTTGCTCACACCCATGGAGAAGTCCTAACTTGCAACAAACCCTTTGTTGATATCTCCAGTTAGTAGTGCTTTCCCTTACTTTTTTTTTTATCTCTGATTTCATTCGTATAGGCAACTGCTGGTAAGAAAATGCCTTCAACTAAGGTAGATCTAAACCTATTCTACAATTTGGACTTTTAGATAGTTGCTTGTGGTACTCACAAGTTAAGAGACTAGCCCAGGTTCACAGAACCTTATATTTCAGAAATAGAACTTGTACTCAGTTCTCTCTGACTCTGAGCTTGGCACTTTATCCATTATATTTATTTATCCTTGAACTTAAAAAAATTAATCTATAAATATTCTACATTTACTTGTCATTTTTGTTGTTTAGTTCCTCAGTCCCTAGTGCACATATAATCTAGTTTGAGAAATAGTTGTTGAATGGTATTGAACTCACCATTTATTGGGTCAATTTTCTGCACTTTTTTTGCTTTTTTATTATCTATGAATGCATAAACTTCCTAGAATGCTTATTAAGATAGGACTACTATGCATTGCTAAAGTATAGAGATGTGCAAATTACTTGGGACAGGTAATAATTCTGATATAATTTATTTAGAGACAGCAATGTTATGCATGTGTTTCTATTGAAACTAGGCTGACTCAGAGCATTTGTCCTTGACCAGATGAAATGAGATTCTAACCTAATCCTAACCCTAATTGCTTCTCTGTTGGTTGAGTGATAGATTTTGGGCTATACACAAGTGTTTATCTGCTCTTTTTGTTGTTGTTTTTGAGTGTGTTATTCCATGTTTTTTTGAGAATGAATATTATTCTAAGCAGATGTGTGAATGCTATAGCTATTTTAAAAAAAAGCATATTTCAGTGACTGTCAGAAATACTGCAGAGGCTATCAGTATGAGAATTATTCAAGTTCATGATGAAAAGAGATGTTAGAAAATAGGGCAATATATAGATAAAAATTAAAAACAATATCAAGAATTGAAAACTATTGCTATGATATAGACTAATTATTTCTATGGAAATAAGGAAAGATATTTGGAGAGACCTGGAAATGAGGCGTGTAGCAGTAATTTAAGTCAAACTCATTGGTCTGTGCTTTGCAGACTTTACTTGGTTTCCTTTGCTCAAAACTAGGACAACATTTACCTAGCTCCAATGCTAGTACCTCTACCATTTTCTATTATAATTAAAATATCTCTGACAATGGTTTAGCAATCATATCTGCTACTTTTTTGAGCACTCAAACATATAGTTAACCTGGGGACATGTTAAAAATGTGATTTTTAACACATCAAAGACAATTAGATGCTTTCTAATTATATCCTTACTTGTCTTGTGTATCATCTCCCTGTTAGTGATTTTTTTTTTCTGTCACTTCCAGTATGAAAGTCATTCTCCTGGTCAGAGAAAATAAAAAAAAAACAAAACTTAGAGAATTGAGCAGCTGTCTACTCTCTATTGTAAGGGGGACTTTGTAAACTATAAAGTAACACATAATGAGGAATTTTTATTTTTCTTAATAAAAGCACCAGACATTAACCATTTTATAAGAATGTCTCATTTTTCTACTGTATAAACAAACAATTAGCCAATGAAAGACAGTGAATTAGTGACTTTCTCTAGACCTTTCTAACACTCTCACTTCACCTATCCTCTCCCTTCATTCACCTCCCAAACAGGAATTATTTTCCAAATGTAGAGAAATTATAGCTGAAATCTCAGAACATAGAAAGAGATAATGATAATATTATGAAATTCACATAATAGCCCTTGACATCTCTAATCCCTAAACTTTGGGATGTCTTAGAGACATCTGAAACTCAACGTGTCCAAAATAGAACTCATTATTTTTTCCCTTTAAAACCCTCTCTCCTTCCAAATTTCCCTATCACTGTTAAGGAAATCATCATTCTGCCAGTTACCCAGGTGTGTGTCTTCTGCATCATCCTAGATTCCTCCCTGTCAGTCATCACATATATCTAGTCTGTTGTCAAATCATGCCTTTTCAATCTTCATGGTATCTCTTTACTAAGTCCACTTCTCCTTACTCATTCAGCCACAATACTAAGTCATGTCTTTATCATATTTCTTTTTAACTGCTGCAATAGTCTGTTAAGTGGTCTCTCTGCCTCAAGTCTCTCCCCATTGCACTCCACCCCTATTCAGCTGCCAATATGATTTTTTTCTCAAGCATATACCTGACCATGTCATCCCTCTGATCAGTGAGCTCCAAAGGCTCCCTATTACTACCAACATTATAATATATATATATATATAATATATATACACACACACACTATATATACATGCACACATATATATGTATACACACACACACACACACACACACCTCTGTCACTTAAAGCTATTCATAGCCTGATCTCCTCTTACTTTTCCAACTTTTTTATACATTACTTCCTTCTATGCAATTTATATTCCAGCTTTACTGACTGACTTGCAACTCCTTGAACATAAACACTCCATGGAGCTAATTGGTGACAAAGTAGATATAGCACTGGGCTTGGAGTCAAGAAGACCAGAGAGTTCAAATTGAACTTCAGAGACTTAGTAACTGTGTAACCTCAAACAAGTCATTGAATCTCTACTTGCCTCAGTTTCTTCATCTCAAAGCTTGTCACATATGTCCTATAAAGTGATCATTTAGTTCTCAGCCCAGAGAAATCAGGTGCCTCTGCTTGGGGCTAGTTGGGTTGCACAGTGGATAGAGCACTGGACCTGGAGTCAGGAAGATCTGAGTTCAGATTTGGCTTCTGACAAAGCTGTGTGGCCATGGGCAAATCACTTAAGTGATGTCCACCTCAGTTTCCTTAATTGTAAAATTGGGGCAATATCATCTACTTCCAAGGGTCATTGTGAGGATTAAATGAGTTAACATTTGTAAAATACAGCACAGAGTAGGTTGCTTAATATATGCTTATTTCCTTCCTGACTAGAAGCATTGGAAAGGGGAGGTAGGAAAATCTTATCTCAGAGTGTCCCCAATTCTACATTGACTGACAGGTTTGATTACTTTCCCTTACCCTTTGGTTACAAGGGACTCAATACTAAAAAGCAATAAGGTGTAATGGACTGAGCACTACATATGGCATTAGAAGAGTTCCAACTCTAACATATCCTCTTTGAGTCTTATTTCATCATCTATAAAATGAAAGTGATGATAATTGTATGATCCGCCTCACAAAGTAGCTACTATGAAAGCATTGTGTAAATTGCTATAAAAATAGAAGCTATGGTCATTAAGGAAATGATACATCAATCAATCACCAAGTACTTATTAAGAATCCACTATGTCCTAGCACCATACTCACCTCAAAATAATTGTTAATTATCAGTTGGCTCACAGAGAGAGTAGGAAACTTGAGGTTTTCATATGCTTCTGTCAGTACTTTCAGCCACTGATAATTGTCTTGTTTGTCAGAAATAATCCATTGACTGGCACAATAAACATGCCTTAGATATGATCTATATTCCATATCTGAGAAAGTGAGAAATACAAGGTACTAAAAAAGCCTGCCAAGTCACAGGCAGCTTTTCAACTCTTCATAATTGAGAAACACATACATTTATTAAAAGTCATCCCTACATGGATGAGATACTGTTCTAGAGAGTATACAAACCAAACTGACAACCATCTATGACCTTATGACTTAAGCCAGCTAACATTTATGTGGCCAAACACAAAGGACATTCACAGAAATGTAACAGCACTGAAGACAGCCCTGAAGTAAGGGACACATAAATATTATCTACATACAAATAAGATAATATTTAGAAAGTGCTTAGCACAGTGCCTGACACATTATAAGCATTTAATGAATGCCTATTCCTTTCCTTTGTTCACCTATACAGAAGATTCTGAGCTCCCTCTGAGGAGGGAATGTTTCCAATGGATGAGTCCACAGAAAATGGCCACTCTTGTTGAGTTGTGCCCTTTAACCTCTCTGTGTGCTTGTTTTCTCAGATGCAATGTAGCAGACAAAAATAGTTCTGAACTGCTTTCTTAGTCAAGATGCTGTGGGGATGAATACAATAATAGAAAACACAGTTTCTTAGATTCTTCAGGCAGTAGAAGCCACATAATGGCAAGGAGTTGAGACACATCTGACATTTCTTTATTCCAGTCTTTTCAGAATGCATCTGTTTGCCATCACATATTTTAGGGGCATAAAGGTAGAGTGAAAGGATTTTCAAAAGCCCATTATTAATAACACAGCTATAACTAACTTGCAACTTCAAAGAGAGTCAAAATTTTATCTTTGGCTGCATTATAGGCAAAAAATACCTCTAAAAATCTAATATTTTAATTCCTCATTTATCATAAGATTTCATGTACTTCTATTTATACCTCAGAGAATATTTTTTTATTTCAACAAAATAAGAGATGCTTCATAATTGAATTATACATTGTTGTTCCTTAATGTTTTCTTCTCAGTAAATGTGCTATCGCGTGTTCACCCATACTCCTATTTTCCTCCTACCTCAAAGACAGTATAAAAAGAATGGAATCAGCTCTATAATTGGAAGTATGAGATCTGCAAATCATGTGCCCCGTCTTGCTGATGACTGCATTATCAGGGCACCCAGTTCTCAATCTTGCACATTACTTCCCACAGAAGTAGTTTAGTGATTTCATGGCTTGCCTGAAAGTGCTTCATTAGTGAATACAGGCACATTCAAGAGTCATGGTTCAGGAAAGGTTCAGATGAAAATTATAGTGTTAATGAAAACTTCCATAGAGTACAGCATTGTCCTCCACAATGGAAGGTGATGCTGTTGGCTGCATTGGTACCCATGCAGAAAAGACAGAGTACTGGTGCAGTTTGTTCTCTGTTTAGCAGCAGTGGATGCCAACTCTACAGCCCATTATTTCTCCCCCTACTCATATGCCTCCCTGACTAAGTGAAAGACACCAGACATTGCCTGGCTTCAATCTGTCAATAATACCTTCCAAGGCCTCCTCAAACTCCACCCCCCCAGTTGTCATTTCGCTTTGTTAAAGGAGTTAATAAAAAAAAAAACAAAAGAGTTGATGTTTGGCACTAACCACAAGACTATGGCTGTATCTTCCCTGTGCCTGTCCTTATTATTTAAAGGATAATAATAACAAAGATAGAGCACCTGTTTAAAACACCTGCCTAAGTGTCTTGCAGTGGTAAACCAGGTCACACCAGTATGCATACTAATAAGTTTCCCAAAGTGCTTGCTATTCACAGCTTCAGGATGAACAAGGAAACATTTCTCAGCATGTGATTACTGTAGAAACTTTCTTGCTTGTTGTGGTTTTTTTTTCTTCCTTCAATAGGCTTAAAATATGCAAATAATATTTTTAATTGTCCATGAGAACTCATTAAATTTCCCTTTTATGATAAGATTTCATTCTTTAATCAGATGTTGTTTGGCCCCTACTTGATAAAAATGTATCAGTATTAGCACAAAGATTTGGGCTCTTCATTATTTAACAGAAGGGAAATTTTAAACTGAAGTGATTAGAGAATTTAATTTAGAAAATGGTATTTTCTTTTTTGGGTCCAATTAGAATTTTTAAATGGTTTCTTGTACAAAAACTAAACTATATGAACCCTCTTTTTATAATATTCACCAAGAACTCAACTTCTGCTGAGTATTACACATGATTTTGAGAAATTTTACAGTCACTAATTTTCTTTTGGATCCCTTCTCTTCCTCTTCCTAGCAAGAACTGTGAAGTAGGGTTGTAGATGCTAAGAGCTCAATTCAGTAGATACAAGGGATAGAAAGAATAAGAGGATTTGTTAAAGTTTGATCAGCAGGCCCTGATGACTAGGTGTGGACCCTAACCCAAATGCTAGAGCAATGGAATTTTAGAGCTATCATGTATCATGATGATCATATTTTCCAATGTTTTCATTTCACAGTTGAGGAAACTGGGGCCAACCTGAACAGACTAATTAGTCAACTTCTTTATATAAAGAGAAATAAAAAACCATAGGACCTTCAGTGATTGAACTACAGCATGCTTATAGGGTCCACATATTTTAAGTATTAATGGATTATGGCATCTCCACAAAACTGCTATAAATTAAATAGGAAGTCTCTGAAATTCTCCCAGATCAGTCCAGAAACACGGGGATGAACAAAAGCTGACTTACCAGATTCCCCAAATTAAAACTACCCTTCATAATCACATTTCATAAGTACAGTTTGCCCCTCTGATTGGGCCCTCTGATTAAAAGGCAAAACTAAGAGCTCTGGGATTTCCATTTAAGGAGGAGGTACAGCACACTCTTCTCCTTATTTCCCATCAGCCACACTACTTTTGAATTTCATTTAACTTTTCCATCATGCTTCATGACAGTACCTTCTCCCCATCTTTTTTCACTTTCCTTTTGTGTGCAGTCTTACTTGATTAGATTTTAAGCAGCTTGAGGGCAGGGACTGCTATTGCTTTTATTTTTATTTGCATCTCCAGTTCTTTAAACAGAGCCTACCTCACAGTAGGTGCTTAATGTTATTAATTGTTTGTCTTTCCTTCTTGAAGAGGACCTAGTTATCAGGAAGGTGATGCCTTGACTTGCAAGTAAATCGGTTTAAGTGAGGGAGAACTGTGCAAAGTACCCAGCTTCACTTTCTTCTCTGGAGTCATCTGGGCTCAGTGGCAAGACACATATTAGTGGCAGCAATCTATATCAAGATGACTGGAGAGGGCCTTGAAGCAGTGGGTGACCTTGGCCTTTTAAAGCTAAGGTTTTTAACAGGTCTGAGTTTGACTGAGGTCTTGTCCATTCAGTAATTAAGGCTAGCTACAAAATGAGGCAAAGAATGTCCTCTTTTACCTAGTCAAAGAACAAAACAAAACAAAATAAAATGTCAGTCTTGGAGGGGAAGACCTTCAGGGTTTCTGGCCAAAAGGGAAATAGTTGCTATTTATTTTCAGTCAGAGCTATGTGGGCCAAAACAATGACTAGGGTGGGGCTTGGGCTGGAACCTATTGTTGGCCAATCAATGAGAGCCACAATGATTTGGGTTTAAGGCATGGTCCTTAAGAAAGAAATCTAGCCTATAAATCCCAAGATACCTTGAAAAGTTTCAGTGATCATCAGTGATGTGGAGAGAGGAGAGGAGACTTGAGGGGAAAGAAGGGGGAGGGAAGAGAAATGCTTAGTAAGTGTTTATTGACTGGCTGACCCTGAGCCCATAGCAGTTCCTTAAGCACTGCTGAAGACTTTTTTGAATCTTGCTTTTACTACCATAGTGACTAGGGATCCTAGGGTACTCAAGTTATATCTCAGCAGTTGGGTAGGGATCAGATAGAAAGGAGTTTGCTGGAGCTAGAGGATCTCATCTAACCCTGCTGGTTCAAAAATTATAGAAGTACTAGTTCTCTATAGCAAAGAAAGTGTGTAATAAGGAATTGGACATAGCTGGAGAAGCAAGTAATTTTTCATTTAGTCAATGAATTACAGAAATGTATTTGATACATTTCAAGATTGATGTTTTCCCCATATTATTTCTTTGTGGTGGTGAATAACTTCATTTAATTTTTCCCCTCTGAATTAGACTTCTGGAATTCCTTCTTCTCTTGTGGTCATCGTAAAGCTAGAAGGAAATGGAGAGATCCTCTACTTCAACCCTTTCATCTAAAGGCTGAGGAAACAAAAGCCTAGAGAAGATAGGTGGCTTGCCCGAGGTCAAACCTAGAGTGAGTGGAAGAGCTTGATCTTGTTGCAGCATAGGTTTCCTCCTTCCTACTGTTATAAAGATGACCCCAGACTCAGTTCCAAAGACTGGTGTCTCAAAGACTTTTTATTAAAGAGACTGAAGTGCGTTCTTTCCATTCTCGCCAGAAGTGGGCACACCTCCTTTGAAGGGGAGAGTGGGCCTGTACAGAAGCCAGAGCAAGCTTTATAGTTAGCAATTGCCTAACTCCTTCCTTCTGGATCAGAATTGGTCCTAATCCTTCTGGGTTACAATCTTCCTTATATGCCCCACCCTTAACATACATTAGGTGCCTAGAATTGTGTTGGCACTCCCCCACCCAAGGAGAAGTTAGCCTGTCTGTGCTGTTTTCTTATCTACTTATGTGGAAACTTAACTCTTTCATTTCTCACACTACTAAACTGCTCTTTCTACTACCCCATATATTTCTTTTTCCTTTGCCTCTTACTTCCTCAATCTCTACTCTTATTTTGCTTACCTTTTCACTACCACCCTTGAGAATCTCTCTCCTCATGAATATTCTTTGAGTTTTGCACTCAAGGTGCACTTCTTCACTAATATCTATCATTTCATGCTCTGGAAATCATATTTCATTTTATTTCATCCACATTTTCATTCACTTTACCTTTGTGGAACCACTTAGTCAATGGATGACATTTTTATTTAGTAATGATAGTAATAAAAATAATAATGATAATAATGATGGTGATGATGAAGATGGCTACCATGTATACAGCATTTAATATATGTCATGGATTGTGCTAAATGCTTTAAAATCATTATTTCTTTAGATCCTCAGAAAAACCCTGAGAGTTGCTATTATGATAGCCATTTTACAGATGATGAAACTGAGGCAAGCAGAAGTTAGCAAGATTGCTTAACTATTAAGTTTCTGAATACAGATTTGAACTCAGATCTTCCTGACTGCAGGACCAATGTTCTATTCATTGTAGCATCCAACTGCTCTTCTACTTCATAACTCAGTGTTATCCTCTCTGTTTATCTTCTTTAATTTCAAACATTTTTGCTTTTTCTCTGTGAATTAGCAGTGGATAGAGAGCTGGGTTCAGGATTAGGAATACCTGAGTTCATATCCAGATATCAATACATACAGGCTGTGTGACCCTAGGCAAGTCACTAAACCTCTCTGCCTGAGGCCACTCTCTAAGATTATCATTTGCAGAACAGTTGCATACCTCCATTAATAGAAATTTTTCTAAATAAGAGATCCCTGACTCCACTGATGAAATAAGAGCTCTAACCTTTCTTCCCTACCTCCACCCCCCAAAAAAATCCCTAATGGAGATCCTATTAGAGATCACCTGGAAGACTATTCAGAAATTAAACTTTTCTAATAAAAAATTAGGCTTCAAAACATATAGTAATAACGAGGTGATTGTGATATAGTCAGGGCAGCATTATTATTATTAATACCCCCCCCTTTTTCATACAAGCAACATGTAATAGATTGTTGAGTTTGGAGTCAGGAAAACCTTCATTCAAAAATGCTTTCTCTGACACTTAATAGCTGTGTGACCTGGGGGCAAATCACTTAAAGTTTATGTGTCTCAAGAGAATTTACTGGGGCTTATTTACAAATCCTACGTGGGCTATGAGGATCTAGGTAGTACAGTGGCCTGGGTCTAAAGTCAGGAAGACTTTCTGAGTTCAAATCTGGCATCAAACAGTTACTGACTATGTGACACTGGGCAAGTCATTAAACTTATTTGCCTCAGTTTCCTCATCTGTGAAATGAGCTGGAGAAGGAAATGGAAAACCACTCCAGTATCTTTGGGAAGAAAACTCCCAAAGGAGTCATGAAGAGCCAAGCACGACTGAAAAACAACTAAACAACAAAAACAAGTGGATTATAATCTGTGTTCAAGGAAGGAATTCTTCCATAGAAATATCTTATTTCCATTTTATCATATTCTCATTTTTCCATTCTTATATCCCCATTTTACAGATGTAAATTTTATAGACACTGATTTTTATAGAACTGAGGATCATTGGCAAATAAATTACTGAAATTCACACAGTTAATAAGTGGTGGACATGAGATTTGAACTTTGGTCTCCTGCCTTAGTGCTATCCTGTACAATATACTCCTTTTCTTTGTGATCCATTCCTCTTATACTCTTCTTACTCCATTATGACCAGCCCTTGGCTAACAACACTATCTTCTAATTTTTTATCACCTTACAATCCTTTGTTTTATGTTTGTTTATTTATTTTTTAACTTTTATCTTCTCAGTTCTATTGCTGTTTATTTCCTTTCTTATGAAGTTATGATGGTTTAACCCTCTCAGTGAACATAAATTATTAATCTGAAGTAGTAATAACTAAACAATATCTCTAGAAGAAGCTCTTCTTGACTCCATAATTGTGGAATCTTAATCGTCTTTTAGTATTGTCTGTTTCTGTGAAGGATGGACAACTAGGTGTTGCAGTGAATAGAGTGCCAGGCCTGGAGTCAGGAAGACTCCTCTTCATGAATTCAATCTGGCCTCAGAGCTGTGTGACCATGTCATTTAACCTTGTTTGCCTAAGTTTTCTCATCTGTAAAATAAGCTGGAGAAGTAAAAAAGAAACCACTCTAATATCTTTGCCAAGAAAACCCCAAGTGGGGTCATGAAGAGTTGAACATGATGGAAAATGACTGAATGATTCTTTGGTAGGCAGGTGTCTTTAGTTTATATTTAGTAAGTTCCATTTTGTACCACTTTTTTAAGGAAGGAAGAAAACATATATTAAGTGCCTGCTATGTGCCAGTCACTGGGCTAAGTATTTTACCAATATTATCTCATCAGATTATCACAATCCTAGAAGGTGGGTGCTATTGTTATCCACATTTTTACAGTTATAGAAACTGAGGCAGATAGAGACTAAGTAAGTTGCCAAGGATCAGACAGCAAATAAGTGTCTGAAACTAGATTTTAACTCCAGTCTTCCTGATTCCAGGGTTAGTGTTCTAGCCACAGTGCCACCATGCTGCTTGTTACATGATGCAATGTTCTTCAAAGATTCATCTTTAAAATCACTTACACTGAAAAAGATATAATAATAATAATAATAATAATAATAATAATAATAATAGCTAACATTTATGTAGCACCTAATAGGTGGCAAGTACTGTGCTAAACACTTCATAATTATTATCTGATTTGATTCTCACAACAATACTGGGAGGTAGGTGTTATTATCATCTCCATTTTACAAATGAGAAAACTTTGGCAAACAGAGGTTAAGTGACTTGTCCAGGATCACACAATGGGTAAGTATTGGAGGCCATATTTGAACTCTTATCCTGACTCCGCACCCAGTACTCCAACCACTGTACTACCTAACTGCCCCCTAAAAAGTAGAAATAAAGAGAGGTATGCTGAGGTTTCCAATCTGTTGTGTTCTGAAGCATATGCAATAGTTTCAACCCAAGATTTAATTAGTTCATTAAACAAAAGAAATATGAGTAATTCACCTCCCTCATTGATGTACACTATCCTTTTTTTTACTCTTTCTGCCCCACTCCCATATGTGTATTTATTTTTATATATTCTCTGTAGATTCATTTAGTCACTTTCATAGGCTGTTTTTTATACTAGGTGGTAGAAAATATATTCATGTTATGCCATATATTGATATTTTAATGTCAAGCTGAGCTATAGTGGGGAAAATCCCACAAATTTCTTTCACCATAAAAATCAATGTCTATTTCACTTGTTTTAAAAAGAACTATAGCCAATAGATAATGTCTATATATCACTGGAAAAAGATGCTTGGAGTAATTTGAAGGAATGAACATTCAGAAGATAGGGAGAAGAATGGATGGAAGTTTTATCAGTTTCTCTATAGGTTTTCTTTCATCCTAACTTACTGAATTCTCTTGACTCTAAAACTACCAATCTTTATTCAGTTCTTTAAAAGTAAAATGATCCATGTGAATCTTAGCATCATATTGGAAACACTTTAGATAACATACAAGTCAATATTTCTTGAGGATTTATACTCACATGAAAGTCTTATTGTTAAGTTTCACAATAGCCTATAGGTGATCTTGAGTTCTTGAATTCTTTGGCAGTGAAGTACAGTTCCTATCAAGCTAGATAAGTCCAATGATTGCCTCTTTATCTGTTGTCTAGGATTTGATACATAGCATCTTTGAACCATAGAGAAAATGTCACCATTATTTTGTGTAACTAGCATTTGGGAAGTATCTATACTTATGAGTAAAAGTTTTGGGTACCCTTCAATTGAAGGGATGATGACTAGGCATTTATTATTTTTAAAACTAAAAACATGTTCCTAGGCTAGGAAAACAGCAGGTAGATATAATTTTAGTCTAATGTCCTTATCTCTCAGGGGAGAACAGAGCTGCATGCCTACTCATAGTCTCTTCTCCCATTCAACTCAATACAAAGCTTAGAGTCTCTGTCGGAAAAAAGATGTGCAAGATCCCAGATCTATTCATGCCTCTCCTTAAGCTAATCATTTATACATTTAAACATCTCATGGGTATGTACACATCTCACATGGGTTATACACACCTTACAATATGATTAAAAAGAAAGATGTCTTTTCTTGTGGACACTCAATCAGTGAAGCAAATACATTTGCTCAGATTTATATTCCCTGCAGTGCACTGTAAGGTCAGGAAAAAGATTTATCATATCATCAGGACTGTAAGTAACATGATCTTATGTTTATGATCTTCCGTCTTTTCTCATTTATCACTTGCTATCTTTCTATGACATTGTTCTTCCCTGTCACGGTTCTCTCTCACATGATATTTTAATTGCAAAAATCCAATTCCCAAGTGCAGCCCAGGTCCCATTGCTTAACACATTTCTGCTTTTGCTAGTGGGCCTTTCAGTATTAATGGTTCCATAGTGGCAGGAATGAAGATAAATGACCTTTAGGGATTTTTTTTAACATCTTAGTTATTTAGAGCAGTGTTGCTCTAAGCAGCAAGCACACTTTTTATGTTTAAATAACTAATCATGATTTATTTTCTTTGTGGCTTCTACACAGCAGGGGAGCTGACAAGGAGCTCAAGGCAGCTGCTGAGAGAGAGTCTGAGCTGAGACTCACCTGCCTTGTATGAAGTCAAGGCTCAAGGAATTAGCTGGGTGTAGAAGTCTGACAGATGGCTCAGTCTTCTTGCTTAATCTTTGTTCTTTAACACTTGTTCTGCTACCATAGATAATACTGAGAGGTCAGGAAAGTGGAATTCAGTTTAACAAGCCTTCATTAAGCACCTACTATATTAAAGCCCTGCTTTAAGGTCTGGAAATACAAAGACAAAAAAAAAATCAGTCTCTGCCCACAATTGACATTTAATGTAAACTCTCAAGGAATTTAGATTCTACCAAGGAAGAAGAGAAGGTAACAATATATGCACAGCTAAATATAAACAAAACAGGCAGAGTGTCAACTTGGCAGGTGTAGAGAGAGCTGGCCTTGTAGTGAGAAGGACCTGGCTTCTAGTCCCACATTTATCATATACTAACTGTGTGACTTCAGATAGGTAGCTTATTAGCAACTTGTCTGTAATTTTAGATGGTTGCCTAGAGCAATGAGAGGTTAGACCTATAAGTTCATTAATTTAGAGCCAGAAGGGACTTTGGATTAACTGACCTCTAGACCTAATGTAGGAGGTCACCCTTGGGCTGAGCTTTCAAAGGGACCATCAAACAAGACATGAGAAAGTTGGTGTGCGTTCAAGCCAAACTTGCCATTAATGCATATTCTGGTCTTTACCAATATAATAATTACAGGATCATAAGTTTAAAGATGGAAGGGACTTTAAGGTCAAATAAGCCAAACCATTCATGTCAAATAGTATAAAAAAGAAATCCACAGCTTTGAGATGACTTGCCTAGCATCATACAACTAGAAAATGTTATGGACTGGACTCCAGACCAAGTCTTTTGAGTTGTCTCTCTGCCTCTTCTACCTATTCCCTTCCCCTCAGAGTAGTCTTTATTTTGGATTTACTTTTTGTTTACATCATGATGATACCCTTAATGTTGATGACCTAGAGATGCCATTAGATTGGAAGATCTATTCTGATGAATCATAGAAAGAATAGTCAGTAAGTTTTTGAATTTTTGGAAGGCTGGTAATCTATCAGTCTCTATAAACCAAGATATTGGCTTAACCAAGATGTCCCATTTGCCAACCACTGGCTAATGCGATAGAGCAGTAAAGTGGAAAATAATATGAGATTCACGGTCAGAGGAGCTGAGTTCATACTACTGTTATGCTCATTTCTACCTCTGTGATGAGTCACTTTGGATGAGTCATTCAGCATCTCTTGCATTAAGTTCTTCATCTATAAAAGTAAAAATTTGGATGGACTGGAATCTGAGGTACCTTTTATCACTAAATTCATGATCTTATATTCCATGTTGAATTTTAGAGTTTGCATTGACTATGAAACTGCCTTTTTGCTTTTTTGATTTTCTTATAGACACACACACACACATATATCTATATCTATAGCTGTATCTATCTGTCTATCTAACTTTCTATCTATCTATCTATCTATCTATCTATCTATCTATCTATCTATCTTTGTCTCCTTCCATCTTTATTTGGTCACTTCTCTGAAGGCAGGGATTGCCATGGCTACACTTCTCTCCAGGAAGCTTATAGAAAAGTTCTGGTTTTTTTGAATATCCCAGTAGCCACTGTGCCATTTAGAGACTCAGTGTGTCACATAATTCTGTAGGGAAAGACAGAAGAGAGGTCCTTCTTCTCAGGCCTTGCTCTTTCTCCTCCAATTCTATATTTAAGTTCTCATTAGTGCATGCAGAGTTTGCTTTGCTAAGTGGCTTTCTTACCTCAGTCCATTGAACAGGGTCCCTGAAAATGAATGTGGTATGCCAGCTATATAATAGGCATGATGGGCTTATGGTAATTTCAGTTTAAAGGTCCAAGTAATTATAAAGATGTCTCTTACAATATACTTAATAGGGTTTAAGGTTAAACATATTTCACCAACTGGTTGAAGATAACATTTCTGTTTTGTTTTGTTTTTTTTTGTTTTTTTGTTTTTTTTTACTCCTTTGAAAAACACACTTAAAACTCTTTTAAAAGTGTCACTTATAATTAGAGCCAGACTTCATTGCAGTGCTAAGGCCATGATCAGGTGACTGAGAGCTAATACCCTGGCTTGTGAAGAAATTTCTTTCTATGTCATTTCTCCTTTTATGAAGCACTTGAGAGGTCAGACAAACACTTCATCAAAATTGCAGCATATTCATTTGTCAGTTTTAATAGAATTCATTTATACTTGCACCCATTCCTTCTCTGTGGTAACTTTTCAGATACTCATTTAATTACTCTATAGTACTGAGTAGCATCAAATATCTAGATACCTTATACTAAGAAAAGCATCAAATGAAGTACAGCTACATGACAGAAGCATAAAAACAATTATCCATTAAAATACCCATTACAGTGTAAATGTCCTGGTGACACTATTTTTCAACTTCACTTTCTACCAAGATGAAGTTCGTGGAAATGAACATGTACCTTCTTTTTGGTTATATATTTATTATTTTATCATATATTCATTTTTTTAAACTTGGAAAATTCCTATTTATCCTTGACCATTCACCAAACCCATCACTACAAAAGTTATTCATTACAGCTATGGTCTTAGCTATGTGCTAAAGCCTGACATTCTCTCCCTTTCAATTCTCTCTTTCTCTCTCTCTCTCTCTCTCTCTCTCTCTCTCTCTCTCTCTCTCTCT